>NC_071353.1:145655091-145961722 GCF_943734655.1 Sabethes cyaneus | reverse complement strand
GAGTCCGTAGTAGGCCCGACTTCCGCTGATAATACGTCTTTTAATCTCACGGCTGGTATTGTTGTCCTCTGTTGCCAGCGAGCCAAGGTATACGAACTCGTCGACTACCTCGAACTCATCCCCGTCGATTACCACGGTGCTGCCCAAGCGAGCCCTGTCGCGCTCGGTCCCGCCCGCCAGCATATACTTCGTTTTAGACGTATTTATCTGCAATCCAATCTTCTCTGCTTCGCGTTTCAGTCTGGTGTACTGATCTTCCACCGCTTCAAATGTTCTGCCGACAGCATCCACGTCGTCAGCAAAGCAGATGAATTGACTGGATTTATTGAAAATCGTGCCCCGCATTTCGATCGCCGCTCGCCTTATAACACCTTCAAGCGCAATGTTGAATAGCAGGCAGGAAAGACCATCTCCTTGTCGAAGTCCCCTGCGAGATTCGAATGGGTCCGACAATCCACCCGAGATTTTCACACAGCACTGGATCCCATCCATCGTAGCCATGATAAGTCTAGTAAGCTTACCCGGAAAGCCGTTTTCGTCCAAAATTTTCCATAGCTCTTGTCGGTTTACGCTATCATATGCGGCTTTGAAATCGATGAACAGGTGGTGCGTGGGGACTCGGAATTCGCGGCACTTCTGGAGGATCTGCCGCAGGGTGAAGATTTGGTCTGTTGTAGACCGACCCTCCATGAAGCCGGCCTGGTAACTTCCCACAAATCTATTGGCTATTGGCGATAGTCGATGAAAGAGGACTTGGGACAGCACTTTGTAGGCGGCATTCAGGATAGTGATGGCTCGGTAGTTCTCACAATCCAGCTTATCACCTTTCTTGTAGATAGGGCAGATAACCCCGTCTTTCCACTCCTCCGGTAGTCGTTCCGTATCCCAAATCTTGACAATCAATTGATGCAGACAGCCGGCCAACTTGTCCGGGCCCATTTTAATAAGTTCCGCTCCAATGCCATCCTTTCCCGCTGCTTTGTTGTTCTTCAGCCGCTGGATGGCTTCTTTAACTTCCCTTATCGATGGGGGTGGCACATCTTCGTCGCTTGCTGCACCAATGTGGTCACTTCCTTCGCTATCATGGTCTTCCGCCTGCACGCCATTCAGGTGTTCATCGTAGTGCTGCTTCCACCTTTCGATCACCGCACGGTCATCAGTCAAGATACCTCCATCTTTATCTCTGCACATTTCGGCCCGCGGCACGAAGCCTTTGCGAGATCCGTTGAGTTTCTGATAGAACTTCCGTGTGTCGTGAAAGCGGTACAGCTGTTCGAGTTCTTCGCACTCCTTCTCCTCTTGGTGGCGCTTCTTTTCCTTGAAGAGTCGGGTTTGCTGCCTCCGCTTCTGTTTGTATCGCTCCACATTCTGACGGGTGGCTCTACGCAGCATTTGTACCCGCGCTGCGTTCTTCTCATCCAATATCTGCTGGCATTCCTCGTCAAACCATTCGTTACGTCGATTCGGTGCCACACTGCCTAGGACGTTCTCCGCTACGCTGTTAATGGCTGTTTTCACGGCATTCCAACAGTCTTCAAGAGGGGCTTCATCCAGCTCTCCCTCTTCCGGCAGCGCGGTTTCGAGAGATAACGCGTAGTTTTCGGCGACCTCTGGTTGCTTCAGTCGCGCTAGATTATACCGTGGCGGGCGGCGGTATCGTATGTTGTTCACAACAGATAGTTTTTGACGTATCCTTACCATCACTAGGTAGTGATCCGAATCAATGTTAGCGCCCGGATAGGTTCTGACGTCGATAATGTCTGAAAAGTGCCGACCATCTATCAGAACGTGGTCGATTTGTGATTCTGTCTGGTTGGGTGATCTCCAGGTGTACCGATGGTAGAGGTTATGCTGGAAGAAGGTACTACGTATGGCCATGTTCTTGGAGGCGGCGAAGTCGACAAGTCTTAGGCCGTTTTCGTTCGTTTGCGGGTGAGCGCTGAACCGTCCAATCATCGGTTTGAATTCCTCCTCCTGACCAACCTGAGCATTACAGTCCCCGATGATAATTTTGACATCATGTCTTGGGCAGCGGTCGTATTCACGCTCCAACTGCGCGTAGAATTCGTCTTTGTCATCATCGGTACTTCCGAGGTGAGGGCTGTGCACGTTAATTATGCTTATATTGAAGAATCGGCCCTTGATTCTTAATCTGCACATTCGGGGGTTGATCGGCCACCACCCGATCACCCGCTTCTGCATCTCGCCCATCACTATAAAAGCTGTGCCCAGCTCGTGTGTATTGCCGCAGCTCTGGTAGATGGTATGACCATCTCTATACGTACGTACCATCGTTCCTTTCCAGCATACCTCCTGCAGCGCTACGATGTCGAACTTGCGGCTCTTCACTTCTTTGGAAAGCACGTGGGTACTTCCGAGGAAATTTAGAGACCGACAGTTCCATGTTCCTAATTTCCAATCGTTAGTCCGTTTTCGTCGCCTGGGTCTTTGCCGATTGTTCCGATTAGAGTTATTATTATTACTTACGGAGTCCATTGCTTTGGTTTTTTAGTGGTTCAGGCTTGCAAAGCCCGCAACCAACCCCACAGTATCGCCGGAGGGCCAACGTAGCTCGAAGGAGCCCTCCCCCCCTGTCAGCATACGACCTTGGTTTCCACCGGGGTTGGTTACCCGATCTCCACTCGAGGTTGCTCGTATCCCGGCTGGTACCACGAGGAGGTTGGGGTAGGAGTTGCTAGGTAAGAGGCTGTGAACCACTGTGGGGTCTATTTTATGCCCAGTGCACAAGGCACCGATGGTACGCATTACCTAGCCATTTACCAGCACTTAAATATGTTAAATACACTTAAATATGTTAAAACCACACATATTCAAAGTTGATTTATTTGAGATAGACAAAAATCCACTCTCCAATTTTTTGATATTATGCACAAAAAATCACGATCTTTCAAACGCAATCAACCGATTTCAATTCTGCTTGCACCTTTCTGAGATACTAACATTTGAAAACGGCATATTTTTATCATAAAAATTAATATAAGTGTAGAAGTAAAGTACATAGCCAATTTCTTTTTTCACCAATAGTTGCGTCTTATTGAGCCTCAAAAGTCATCTGAAGAAGTGTTTTGCGAGAATTGCAAAATAAAAAAGTTATGGAGAAAAATCGCAAAATAGCAGGGTCACCCTAACTTGACTCAGGAAAATCGCTCTAATATGGAAACGGTTCGAGATAGAAGGATTTCGTCTTCTGCAATATTACTCAAAATACTTCAAGCTATAAAATTGTTGAAGTAAATATCGCTCTATCTTGTTTCGTTTTGAAGATAATTTTTGGATCTTGGTTAATTTAAGGGTCACCCTAAAATAGCTTATGCCAAAAAAAGCGGCATCCTAAATCAAGATTTTGTTGCTAAGACGTAAATAGTCTAAAATCAACGACTACTGAGTAAACAATTTTTTCCACCTAATTTGGCTTTCTGGACCATAGTGCATTGGTTCAAGAGAGCAGAGTCTTCTCAGTCAGACGTGATTTTGGCCCTATTGAACAGATGCCTTACCTTCCGCCGGAGATTGCTAAGCGTCTCATTCCACCAGGGCACATCATGGCAAACTGTTTGCGTGTTTACGGGACAGTTTGTGTTCAACTGGAGTTTCCTAAAGGAACTGCATTTGGGCTTACTCGGATTTCTGAATTATGCTCTCTTTAGAGGATTAGCCTCGATGTCGAAAATAATATGTCTGCGGTCTGATAAACTTGGTTGATCAGAGACATGCCAATTCATGACTTTCTCAGCTAAGGAGATAGAGTAAGGTCTAGACCTCTTGTCTAATAGCGTTTATAAATCTGGGGTCATTCCCTACATTGATTGTCGTTAGAAGTAAGATATTCAAATAGGTATTCACCGCTGTTGTTTGTATCCGAGCTGCCCCATATCGTGTGGTGCGCATTTGCCTCGTAGCCTATCACGTAAGGCTTGTTGACTAGGATTGGGCTGTGTATTGATCAACTTACCATTAGCACCGGATAGAAGATCGTGGTATCGTTGATCCATGGCTCCTGGATCAGAGCAGCTCTCAGCTGCTCTTTGGTGAACCTCCGGCATAGGCGACTAGACGCGCCCTTGGCATGGTGGAGGTTCATCTGAATGCAGCGAAAGTTGCCATTTTCAGCTTGATTCAATAATGGATCAAACCTTGGCGAACGGGTACCAGCAGCGTTTTCGCTGAGTTGAGCGGCCGGGTCGTCCACACCGGCAGGCTTCGGTTGCTGCAGGCGACAGGCCACAATTTTCCGACCCGCACTTAACGGCGCATTGAGCTTCTGAGGTCTGCTATTGACTGGTGGTTGCTGCGTACGCCTCTTGTGAGGTTTTCATGGCACCCGTCTAATCTTCGCAGGATTGCATTCTTCAGGTGGCGGCGGTTTACTTCCGGAGGGAAGCTCCGCTCGTACCGTCCTTGGCTTTGCAGCAGAGACTGTTGTGCCTGTGTTGATCACACATTTGCCAACCTGCCGCTAGTCGCATGCGTGCTTTGCCAAACATATAGTTTGCCATAAAGCGCTGCTCGGCGAGCTAGCTTTTGGTCAGCTTCCATCCATGTCCCTTCCCACGGGACGAGAGTAGATGCCATTTGCGCCAGCCATTTGACCGTGCTCTGGTCAGAGCAAGCCAGTATCAAGTAACCGTTCTTGAATTGGCTGCTCCTGAACTTGGATCTTATGACTGGTCTCCCGGTCAGCTAAGTGATCCAGGAGAACGGCGCGGACAGTCTGGAGCTGATCCGTAGTGAGCAGGGAAATGGGATAATCAGCCCTAGTAATGGCTACACTGAAAGCATCCACTATTTCCCTGTATGTGCACCCCGAGGGTGGTTTGGGTGCCGAAGGACCCGCGCAGGCTCGGCTGCCTGGTCTCTTTTTAGTAGGAACACATGATTGTGAGGAACGTGCTGTTCGAGCCAAAGATGTTGATATACCAGCTTGAAACAGAGGGAGCAATTTACTGCACAAGGTGCTCTGGTACGATGCAGGCTCCGTTCGGCATTGGGAAACCCCCCCAAACATTCATCCTTAGGCATGTAGCATGCTCCTATAGACTGCTTGCTACATTGAGAGCAAGATTTGCCGCGGAAGAGATTCGATGTGCAGTTCCGGAGCTGCACGCCGAGCGACAAATCTTAACACTCCTCCTTTTTCCTGGCTTGTGACAGACAGCCCAGGTCCCGATCCCATTTCCCCATTACTTGTTCACTTTTTTTAAGGAACCACGCGTGGCGGTTCATCAGCAAAGATGCGTCACTGGCGGAGTTCTGTGCGTTAATCGACTTCCATTGTCGAAAATTTTTCCTAGAAAAGAAATATTTGCCAATTTGCCATAAAAACCCTGGTATATATGACTAGCTTCTGATGCCTAATTATTACATTGAAAGGGATTAAATAAATATTAGAAGAATAATCACTTCGTTTCGTTTATCTGCGAATTACTCGTACTTTTCAAGTGGACGGCGTATATATTTGGGCGGATTCAGTTAGTGATGTTTCACAGAATCGGAACCGGTGCATTTGTACCGAGATCATAACATTACTGGAATTATTTGTATTTTTAGAGAAAACATTTGACATTGAATTACAACTTCCTCAAGCTCGTGTCATCGGGACAAACTTCTACAAAAGCGTTAAGCAGATCCCTTTTCTTCTGTTGCAGCGATCCGGAGCAGAGCTTGCAGCCGCAAGCAGGATACAGTTGCAACATATGCAACAAACAGTACAAGCTGGAGAAATCACTTCGCATACATCTGGGTGTGCATAGAAATGGCAAGTTACGGTGCAGTGTCTGCGACAAGGAATTCGAACACAGCTATTCGCTGAAGATACACATGGAAGTCCACGAAACGCAACCGGGAGCTGAAAATTACAGATGTGAAATCTGTGGGAAAGGTTTTCCCGTAAGCATAACTTATAAGAGACACAAGAAAATGCACAGCTCGATTAACCCACACTCGTGTACGGTTTGCGGAAAAGCATTCATGTCCCGTCATGGGCTCCGGGATCACAGCGCGTTGCACACTAACGAACGTCCGTTCGTTTGCGATATTTGTGGTTCCTCATACAAGACAAAAGGCGTCCTGAGACATCACCGAAAAATCCACACGCGTCTGAAGAAAAAATCGTTCGAATGCGAAATTTGCGGCAAATATTACATAAGCAGTGCAAGCCTTAACGCGCATATAACGCTGCACACGAATAAGAAGCAAGTCTTGCGATGTGAGTGTACGCGTAGCTTTGCCTCTCGGGAAAGCCTAACAGAACACCGACTGAACGACTGCGAAAAGCGTCCATTCAAGTGTAAGGCTTGTGGTGAAACTTTTCGGAGCGAGAGCCGATTTCGAACGCATCTTGTTAAACATATAGAGGATAGAGGGAAATGTCCGGTATGTAAAAGACGGGTGACTCAGCTGAGCAAACATATGGAGCTGCATGCAGATAAAAGGTGAGGGCTAATAAACAGAAAATGCTAGCGTGCTGGCTGGCAGTTCCTGTAGTCATCTTCGACAGGAAATCATGTCTTCTTCAAACGCGGTTTTTTGCTGTTGTTTGCTTCCGTAACTTCCGGGAGTGGATCTTGCGGCTTTGCAGTTAGCGCTTATTCCCGTTACCTTAACTTAGAGGTAGAAACTCCCTTGTGGTTATTTGAGGAACACCAAACATTGCTTTTTACGTTTACATATAACCATTTCATTCAGCTCCTCAGCAAAGTCCTCCTCAACAATAGAAGAGCTTTTCGCAACAGATTCATCATCAGGATTCGAAATCCGGTCCGGACATGGTCAAATCAAACCTCTATTTTCCTCCGCTTTGAGCTTTTCTATTACAACTAATGTCGGAAATCTGACAAGTAAACTAGTAAGCAATGGTTGCTGTGATTCACTTGATCTCCTCCACTAATCCCAGCAGAAATTCCTTCTGAAAACCTTCAAGCAGGTACCTTACCTTCTCTTCTGTTGCAGTGAACCGGAGCCGTGTTCCGTGCAGCCCAAAACACGTTACAGCTGTAACATTTGTGAAAAACAATTCGTTCTTCGAAGATCACTTCGGACACATCTGGATATTCACAAAAATGGCAAAATTCAGTGCACCATCTGCGAAAAACAATTCAACTACAGTTATTCGCTGACGAAGCACATGGAAATCCACAATTCGGGAAACGAGACCTACCCATGTGAGATATGTGGAAAAGTTTTTTCCATGAGGGAAAAATTTATGAACCATAAGAGAACGCACAGCTCGCTCAGCGCACACAAGTGCGCGGTTTGCGGAACTGGATTTATGACCCGTCAAAGGCTCCTAGAGCACTCGTCCATTCACACTGACGAACGTCCGTTCGTTTGCGATATTTGTGGCCTCTCATACAAGACCAATCCGTGTTTGCAACGTCACAGGAAAAAACACATGCATCTGAAGGAAAAGCCATTCGAGTGCGAAATATGCGGTAAATTTTTTTCGAACCCAGAAGGTCTTAGAGTTCACCTCAAAATACACACAAAGCAGCAAATCCACAAATGTCACTGTCCGCTTAGTTTTCCCACCCGTGAAAGTCTAACGGAACACCAGCTGAAGGAATGCAAAGAGCGCCCATTCAAGTGCGCGGCTTGTAGTGAAACGTTTCGGAGTGAGTGCAGACTTCAGACGCATCTTGCGAAACATAACGATGGTAAAACGCAATGTCCGGTGTGTAACAGACGGGTGCTTCAGCTCGGAAAACATATGGAAATGCACGAAAATAAAAGACGGCTAAGGGTAGCAAATGAAGAACCTACCGTGCTGTCGCTCAAGGAACTTTGTATGCGTTTGGTGCTGAAAGCTAGAAGTAGTATCGTATGTAAACTCGTAAAATAATTTAGCATTTGCTTTTTGTTCCAAATCAAACAGATAGTAAATGAAGTATGAGACAAATAAAACCTATATCTAAAAGAATAATCACCAGAATTATTAAAATCGATAGTTTTTTTTATAATGTCCGATGCAGAAGTTTAGAAGTGTCTGTTCTCTGTGGTTTATGGTTTAAGTAATTCAAAACCAGCTGCACTCTGCGTGCGTTGTTTCAAGCTTTTCATACCAATTCGTTTTTAACATATACCGAGTTTTTGAGTGCATTTTGGTATTGATAAAACGCGTTTAAGTTTGAGTTATAGGCTCGATAATGTCGTAGCCTGACATCATTGAGCTGATGAGCTAGGCGACAGTTTGAAGACGGGAAGCACGAATAGGTAGCCTAGATTGCTATGATCTAACATCTCCCCTCTTTAATTCATCCAGTAGGATTTAAACCGGGCAGGTAACTGGATAAATTGCCGTTCACGTTCAGAAGCTTGAGACACTGCGTCGGAATTTTCCTGAACTAGTGGTTCATTCCTAACAGCAATAGTATCTTGAGCTTCGGTGTTCTCTAATAACTCGTCGAGCTCAGCATCGAACCCGTCTCATCGGGTTCCGATTCCCAAACTGGTTCAATGTGAACTGGATCTGGAACATTCGCGTTCAATGTAACATTTGGTACTAAACGATCGATAGCGGTGTCGAGTCCGTAGGATGATTAACTTTAACTGGAAGCCGGAGCTTCAATTGGGCATGTGAGCGAATTAATCGACAAGAATCTTCGAGAAGAACGTTATAGTTCACCTTACCAATTCTTTCGATTATTTTAGCTGCTTCCCACTGCCAGCAATTAGTTCGATGAATCTGCGCGAACACTAATTCACCAACTTTGAAACTTCGACGAACTGCTCCGTGCTTTATATTGAAGGCTTCATTTTGCTTTTCCGCCTTTGGATTGTCGGATGAAACTGGCTGTTCACTCGGCCGAAGTAACGATGAAATGGTTCGTATTTTTCTACCGAACATAATTTCCGCCGGAGATTTCTCATCCTGGGTAGGTGCTGTGCGGTATACTTGTAGAAAGATTTGCAATGCTAGTTCCACTGATTTTTTCTCCGAAAGAATTTTCCGAAGGCTGTGTTTCAAGGGGTCCACAAATCGTTCTGCCAAACCATTTGATTGTGGGTGGTAAGGTGCAGTGCGAATGTGTTGGATATCCAGGCGTATGCAAAACTGTTGAAACTCGTACCCAGAAAATTGTGTTCCATTGTCTGAAACGACCACCTCAGGAATTCCAAATGTACCGAAAGCTTGATTTAGGAATTTGATTGTGGTTTTTGCCGTTATCGATCGCGTTGTGCATACCTCGGGCCATATGCTGAACGGGTCGACAATAATTAAAAAATAAATACCATCTACAGTACCAGCGTAATGGATGTGGATTCTACACCTTGGTTGACTTGGTGAAGGCCATGATTCTAGAGTCGCTTTCGTAGGTGCTTTGCTCTCGATGCAACAAGGAGTGCAGCGTTTAACGAATTCCTCAATATCGCCATCAATTCCAGGCCAGTAGACAAAACTGCGTGCAATTGCTTTCATTCGTATCATTCCGGGATGACCTCGATTAAATTGTCGTAGAATTTGCCGTCGAAACTTGTCAGGAACTACCACTCTGTCATGGAACATTACACAACCGTCGATCAAACTAAGTGCTTCACGTCTGTTGTAGTAAGGTTGAACTTTAGCTGAAAGACTTTTGGAGCATGTAGGCCAACCGTCGCGGATGTGTTTAGCAACGGTTTGTAGTACAACATTTGTTGATGTAACCTTCCGGAGTGCTGCAAAAGAGACAGGAACTTTTTCTGCTGCATTAGCTAGAATCCTTGAGAGATCCTCTTCTAGGGTAAGTGCCGCAACCACATATTCTTCCTCTGGTTGTTTAGTTCGATCAATCAATCTGGATAACAGGTCTGCACATCCGAACTCGTTCGTTGAAACATGGTGGATTTCAAGGTCGTAGTTCAGCACTGGGAGTGCCCAGCGTTGCAACCTGTTTGCAGTGTGTAGTGGAATGCCCTTCTTGGAACCAAAAATGGACAGTAACGGCTTGTGATCAGTCAGCAATGTGAAGTGACGACCAAGCAAATATTTATGGAACTTTGTTACTGCATAAACCAACGCAAGTGCCTCCTTTTCAGGTTGTCCATAGTTACGTTCTGCCGGTGCAATGTTGCACAGCTTTCATTTTGCCATCGGGAAACTGGTTGAAGATGACTGCCCCAATTCCGGTGTTTAATGCATCTGCAGCCACAACAATGGGTAACTTCGGGTCGTAGTGCGTTAGTAGTAACTTTGATTGAAGCGTTTTCTTGAATTGATCAAAAGCTTTCTGGCACTCAGGAGTCCACCGCCACTTTGTTTCTTTCTTCAGTAAATGGTCCATCGGATGACGCAGTTCATGTAAGTTACGTACGAATCTTCCGTAAAAGTTGATGGCGCCTAGATACGAACGCAGTTCGATAATGTTGGTTGGAGGTGGAATTGCAGCAATACTCTTCACTTTCTCAGGATCTGGATGGATGCCTTGATTATCCACGATGTGTCCCAAGTAACGAAGCTGGGGTTGGAAAAACCTACACTTTTCAGCTTTAAATAAAACCTATACTCTTTGAGTCGTTGAAAAAGCTGATTAAGTGATGCTGAATGCGACTTCATATCCTTCCCAAACACGATGACGTCGTCGATGAAAGAGCGAACTCCTGGTATGTCCGCGATCATTCCGTCGACCAAGCGTTGAAATGCTCCCGGAACTGACTTCACTCCTGGAGCAAGGTGATTAAATCGGAACAAATCACGATGCGTATTGATGGTGAGAAGCTTTTTTGATTCTTCATCAACTTCAAGTTGTAGATATGCGTCTGAGAGATCGATGATACTAAAAACGGTGCTGCCATTAAGTTAGGCGAAAATTTCCTCTGGAGTAGGATGCGGATAATGATTAGCTTCCAGTGCTTCGTTGAGCCCAGTTGAATAGTCCGCGCAGATGCGAACTTTTCCATTAGGTTTGCGCACTGCCACGATAGGAGCGGCCCACTCGGAGAAGTCGACTGGTTCATTGATGCCCAGTGATTGCAGTCGCGTAAGCTCGGCATCAACCAATGATATCGTATATTGAAAGGAACAGGTCGTTTTGGACAGAAAATCGGTTTGGCATTTGATTTTAGAGAAAGCCTTAACGTCATTTTCTTGCAGTGTCCAAGTGAGTCTTTGAAAACACCTGCATGCTTCGCTCGAAATTCAAGAATTTGTTGATCGCTTTTCACTTGTACATATTTGATTGCAGATGGAGTCGATGGGAACTGACCATAGTCCAAACATTTCTATCCAATCAATGCCCAGAAGGTTGAGGTTTGAAGTCGTTGTGACGAAACATCTTCCTTGATAGGTTTTACCGTTGATCTGGATTTCGCACTGAAACTCGCCGATTAGTTTAAGTGGCTGACCTGATGCGTTGACTGCTTCAATCGTCGGATTATTCATTGCAGGTTTACCCAAATTGTTCCAGGTCTGCTTCGAAATTACTTTTTTCCTGTATTGCTTTTTTCCCTCTTGTTCTGACTTAGAGTTGCTAGTTGACTTGGAAATGCAACTACAGTAGCCTTCCTTATGGCCAACACGGTTGCATGTCTTACACTGATGACTCGAAAACGGACAATCGCGAACGTAATGCATCTGACCGCATTGCCAACAAGGTGTGCGTGGAGATTTACCAGCCGTTGAGTGATTCTTCGAAGCATCTTTATCACGAACTATGTACACCGTTTGCTTCGAGCTTGATGGTTGCTCGATTAATGTGGTGTCCGCTTTGAGATTGACCAGTCGTTGATACTCCTCGATAAGATTTTCAAGTTTTACTGGTGCTTCAGCTGTCTCGGTTTCAATGCGGGAAAGTAGTCTAACGCGTATGTCTGCATACGTGGCGCTTTGAGACCACAAACGAAAATCAGACATTTGAATTGGTCTATCGTAAGTTTTTTAAAATGCGAAAGCTTCGCAGGCGCAATTCACCTTCCCTTCTCGTCGCCAATTTGTTGTGTCTTGATTTGAATGAAAGACTGTTCAAACTATAACGTCTAATGTATTTGCGTCTATTACTATTAACTGACAAACCAAGAATGAATAGCTGTTAGTTGTTTGCTAGCCTAAATTGCTATGATCTAACACTTGGTACTCTACAGATAAATGATGAGCTTGCGGCGATTATTTTAAGGCTGTACATTCTATTTTCTGCCTATGTACATTCTATTTGCAGTGCTGGAAAAAATCATTTTATCGAAACTCAAAATGATTGATTTTGAGTCAATGCAATATTAGCTCTTTTTCCAGAAGAAATATGAATATCTATACCTATAAAGAAGGATTTCTGTCCGTCTGTCTGTCGGTCTGTCCGTATGTTCCTTATAGAATCGAAAACTACTGAACCAATCGGCATGAAAATATGCATGTAGAGGTTTTTTGGGGCCAGGAAAGGTTTTAGTGATGGTTAGAAACCCCTCCCCCCACTAAGAGGGGGGCTCCCATACAAATGAAACACAAATTTCTGCATAACTCGACAACTAATCAAGCAAATAGAACACAATTTGGCATGTGGGTGTTTTCGGGGACAAGAATTTATTCTATGGTAAATTGAGACCCGTCCCTTCTTTATAAGGGAAATTATAACTCCTCTCCTCTTTAAAAGGGGGGGGGCTTCCATACAAATTTCCTCATAACTCGAGAACTAATCAAGCAAATGGAACCAAATTTGGCATGTGAAGGTTTTCGAGGGCAAGAATATTTTCTATAGTAAATTAGGACCCCTCCCCACTTTAAGAGGGGGGGCTCCTGTACCAAAGAAACACAATTTTCCTCATAACTCGAGAAGTAATTAAGCAAATGGAACCAAATTTGGCATGTGGGTGTTTTTGGAGACAAAAATTTTTTCTATGATGAATTGGGACCCGTCCCCGTTTTAGCAGGGGGGGATCCTATACACATTAAATACAAATTTCCTCATAACTGAAGAACTAATCAAGCAAATGGAACAAAATTTGGCATGTGAAAGTTTTCGAGGGCAAGAATATTTTCTATGGTAAATAAGGACCCCTCCCCACTTTAAGAGGGGGGGCTCCTATACAAACGCAATACAAATTTCCTCATAACTCGAGAACTAATCAAGCAAATGGAACAAAATTTGGCACGTGGGTGTTTTTGGAGACAAAATTTTTTTCTATGATGAATTGGGACCCCTCCCCAGTTTAGGAAGGGGGGCTCCTATACAAATGAAATGCAAATTTCCTCATAACTCGAGAATTAATCAAGCAAATGGAACCAAATTTGGCATGTGAAAGTTTTCTAGGACATGAATATTTTCTATGGTGAATTAGGACCCCTCCCAACGTTAAGAGGGGGGGCTCCTATACAAACGAAATACAAATTTCCTCATAACTCGAGAACTAATCAAACAAATGGAACCAAATTTGGCACGTGGGTGTTTTTGGAGACAAAATTTTTTTCTATGATGAATTGGGATCCCTACCCACTTTAAGAGGGGGGGCTCCTATACAAATGAAATTCAAATTTCCTCATAACTCGAGAACTAATCAAGCAAATAGAACCAAATTTGGCATGTGGAGGTTTCTGGAGGCAAGAATATTTTCTATGGTGAATTAGGACCCCTCCCAACTTTAAGAGGGGGTGCTTCTACACAAATGAAATACAAATTTCCTCATAATTCGAGAACTAATCAAGCAAATGGAACCAAATTTATCATTTGGGTGTTTTTGTAGGCAAGAATATTTTCTATGGTATATTTTCTATGGATTTCCCCACTTTAAGAGGGGGGGCTCCTATACAAATGAAAAACAAATTTCCTCTTATCTCGAGAACTAATCAATCAAATGGAACCAAATTTGGCATGTGGGAGATTTTGGAGTCTTGAATTTATTTTACAATAGTTAGAAACCTCTCACCCCTGTGGTAGGGGGATGTGGACTCTCATACAAATAAAACAGAAATTTTCGCGAAACTCAAAAACTAATCGAACTCGGGAAATTCGAGACTCTTCCATAAAACATTAGTCAATACAAGACCACAAAAACTATCTATAGTAACACTAGATCATTCAGGACGAGACGGTCGCGAGTGTTGCCGGTGACCCGCCGTCGGAAGCGCCGCCCACTGGGGGACTTGCGAAACTCGAGATTGTGACAAAGATCATCCGAGATTCAAGATTATGTACAACACAGGTTAATTTGTGGCAATACGAAGTTTGTCGGGTTAGCTAGTAATTGGAATAAAAATTCATTGATAAACTAAACCGCTGAGTTTCGATGTTGCTGTATATTCGTTTCGAAGAATTTATTATGAGTTACAAAGAAGCCAGAGCTGAACATCATATCCAGTTTCGTGGCAGGGAATATAAATACCAGTTTCAGCGCTTTGCACTGAATATTTATATTCTAGTGGATTAGGACGCGATTGTGCGATTGGGACAGATTGCGGTGGGCTTTGTGATGTCAATTCACTTTAAAATTGGGATAACTGTTTTCGCGGTTTGCGTTGAAATCAAGCATTTATGGTGAAAATAACGCTTAGTGAAAATATCAACACCTCGAGATGTCACTGACATTTTTGGTACTGAGTATCTTGGTTGGACTTGGTTGGCTTTTCTTTGGGAAGTATACACCCATATTCTGTATTTCGAACGAGTTGAAATATTTCGATCGACTTGGCAAATATTTCGTTCGAGCCACTGTTTTTTCGAACGAAATGTCAGTTTCGAACGAAACATAAACTCGTTCGAAATACAGAATAGTCTATCTTCTTCTAAATATATAAAAGTAAAAGTATGTTTCGCTATAATTCCGGAATGTCTAGACCAGTAATGGCATTGCGGCCCGCGGGCTGCATGCGGCTCTTGAATATGGTTCCTGCGACCTGCGGACTGATCTGATGGAAGGTGGACGGGAACAATGGGTTAAACTTATTAATGTCAAAAATCAAACCATATTTGTACCATGGACACTACTCACTGGTCTAGACGGATCTTTGTCAAACTAGGCATACATATTCCTTGATATAAGTGAATCAGCACGCGGATGTTGAATTTGGATCGATAAAATAACGAAAAACGATTTTTTCATCCTTCCTCTTTTTTCATCCTCCTTTTTCCACCCTCCAGAAGTCCCTTAACTTCTGGAAAGAAAACAGATCTGCGAGTGGCTCTGGCTAATAAGCGAAAGGAAGGAATTGACAAGGGAATAGAGATCTCCAAAAAAAAAAGGGTTTGATTTCTTGCACTATTAGAATTTCCGTTATGATAACAGACAGGTGTGCAAGTGGTTGGCAGACCTAGTGGTTCAAATAATATCGGGTACTCAGCCAGTTATTCTGCCGAATGTTTTACCGCGGAGGCCGGCTTTGCCGCGAGATATGTATTTTGATTTTAGACAGTTTCGAGCGCACATGTACTACTACTAGGCCTAATGATTCGAATTGATACCCTGGATAATCCGGATATCTCTTATTTGGCTGCAAGGTGTGACACGCACTGGTCTAATAAAACAGTCGTCGTATGTTATTTAAATCTAGACTGGGAGGAACTGAAAGAATCAACAGGATCCAGGCTGGATACCAGCTTTTCACGAGCGATAATGGCGGCTGATGGGTACAACTTTCTGAAGGGCACAGTTCGGTTTTGACATTCAATGCAGGAGCGGTTACTGCGGTTACTATGGAAGCCACTACGGTTGTTTGCCGGTTCAGTGGAAAAATGTAAACAGTGTTTAGTTTTCGCAGACCAGCCAAAAAGGAATTTAGTTATACGGAAGCGTAGGTTTGTGGCTATTCTTTGCTGAAATATTGCCACATTGACCCAATGTAAAGATTATTTCACAAAATGATAGCTAAGAAAGCACGAAAATTCGCTTCCCTTCAATTAAATTCCACTTTGATTCGAGAAAAGGAACGAAAATATAGCAAAAGACAAACCGATATTAGGGAGCATTAGGAACACGACCCAATCCTCGGAAACGTCGAAGCCAACATCCCGAAGGTTATGGGAAGTGAAAATGATCTCCGTCATATACCTGTATACAGTTACGCACGACAAGAGGGTTGTCATTATGATCATCCTGAGCAGCCACTCCCGGAGGGTAAGACTGGTTTCCAAAAACTATTTCAAGTTTCGCCCATACACCTTTTCTGCACTTCCGCTGATTCATTGCTAGCGAAGTCCCATCCTCATTCGGCACCGGTTTCATGGCTTCCCACAGCTTTTCCAACTCGTGATACGTCTCCACCGCAAATTCCCAGGTAGGTCAATTCTTTCGGTGGCGATCAGTGCAAGATACCGTGGACACTGGAAGAAGGTGGAAGAAAGGTTCTGCTGGGGAGGTGTGGTGCACGATATAAAAAGACATTTTAGTTTTAGTAAAGTAAATATTGCGTACAACATATTTGCGTTTTGTACTTTTACCCTACAGGAAATAATGAATTTTATCTCCTTAATTGTGAGATTGCTATGCTTCATTTATAAAAAGGACTTGGATAACAGTGTCCAAGTTCCTTCATTATTGATATCAATACTCAAAACCTTTAAGTCGGTACCTTCTCTTCTGTTGCAGTGAGCCGTGTTTGCAGCCGAAAGCAGGATACAGCTGTAACATTTGTGGAAAACAGTTCAAGTTTGAAAGATCACTTCGGCTACATCTAGACATACATGTAAATGGCACTTTTCAGTGTAGTGTCTGCTATAAAGAATTTAACAAAAAATATTCGCTGAAAAAACACATGGAAACCCACGAAACCCAACAAGAAGATGAAAGCTTCATATGTGAAATATGTGGAAAAGGATTTTCCTTGATGGATAAATTAAAGAGACATAGGCAAAGGCACAATTCGATCAATCCACACAAATGTACGGTTTGTGGAAAGGAATTTGCGAGCCGTCAAAGGCTCACAGAACACGTGCCGTTTCACACTGAGGAACGTCCGTACGCTTGCGATATTTGCGGTTTATCGTACACGTCGAATGCTTGTCTGAAACGCCATCAGGAGTCGCACAATCAAAAGCCACTGGAATGCGCCATTTGCGGTAAATATTACACGAGTCGAGACACGCTGAGGGTGCACCTAAAGATCCACACAAACGAGCAAATGTTCAAGTGTCGTTGTTCGCGAAGGTTTTGCTTGCGCGAAAGTCTCGCGCAGCACCAACTGAACGACTGCGAAGCGCGCCCATTCCGGTGTACGGTTTGTAGTGAAACTTTTCGGAGCGAACGCCGGCTTAGGTCACATCTTGCGAAACATAACGATGGTAAAACGCAATGTCCGATTTGCGACAAATGGGTGATGCAGATGAGAAAGCATAGGAAAGTGCATGAAAAGAATGCGCTCCCAGTGATAAATAAAGCGACTGGTGTGCTGGCGCTCAGGGAAATTTGTATGCGTTTTCTGGCGAAAACGGGAAGAAGTACTGTCATGACTAAAACATTAAAATAGTTTTGCACTATTTTTGCTCTAAACCAGACAGTTTGTCAATAAAATTACAAGGCAAATAAACCAATTTATGACTTACATATTAGCTTATTTGCATTTGCATTTTTATCCGTCTAAACCCTGATACTTTTCGTAAAAATTGTAAAAGTGTATGAACAAAGCTGTATGAACCACGTGCTGAGGTTGCCATGGTCACATGGTAGCACCGAACTAGTTTACTAGCCTTGTTCATGTCAGTTAGCACAAGCTATATAACCAAAATGCTATCGAAGCGTTCAGAATTTCAGAAAACAGCCCAGAATTCATCTCACTTAACAAAAAAAGTTTTTGCTTTAGAACCCAGTTTTAAACCCTTTAGTTCTTGAGTCGGTTTGTTAAACCTCGAATATTACTCATTAATTTCGGATTCGAATTAACACAAAAATCAGGTTAAAAATCGAAAGTCTGCTACTAGTGTGACCAGTCAGCCAATGAAGCCAATGCCATGCCAATGCCAATGAATGCATTTGCCAATGAAGAACAATTACTCTTCTACAAACTTGATTGAAAGGTCAATCTATTTATCCTACACGCTTCTTTTCTGTTCCAGCGACACGGAGACTTCGGATAATCACCTTGGACCAGGTACTGCTACTTCGGAAGACAGGGACGCTATCAACGACAATAAAAGTGAGAAGACAAGCAGGATACCCAAGAGTGGCAAAAAGCCCTTCAAGTGCGACATCTGCAGCAAATCGTTTGCCCATCCGTACACTCTAACCTGTCACAAGCTGCTGCATACGGGAAAAACCGACTTCAAATGTGAGATATGTGAGAGATATTTTTTCACGAAAGCACAGTTCGAAACCCACCAGCGGCGACACAGCACGCATCGGCCACACAAGTGCCACATTTGTGACCGAGGGTTCGCTTTTAAAACGGGGCTCGCAAATCATATGAGCAGTCACAGTGATGAACGACTGTTCCAGTGCGACATATGCGGCGCATCGTACAAGTCAGCCGGCAATCTTAGCGTCCACAAAAATATCCACAAGTCCGTACTGGATCATCTGTACCGGTGCGAGATTTGCGGGAAAGGTTTCTCCATTTATCATTATTTCGAAGTGCACATGCGCAGTCACAGCGACGAGCGACAGTTCGAATGCGACATCTGTGGATCGGCCTACAAATCGAGCAGCTATTTTAAAGTTCACATGAAAAGTCACACATCCGTGGAGCCGAAAAAACCCTTCAAATGTGACCTGTGCGGGAACCGATTTACTCAAAAAAGTGGCCTTAATCTGCATTCAAAGATACACCTAAAGACGGGATTCATAAAATGTACCCACTGTGGGATACAATTTTCCACTAAAGAGAGCCTGGATGCGCATAGACAGCGCATCAGCAGTGAACGGCCGTTCGAGTGTACCTGTAGATCAGTTCACCCGACTAGAAAAAGTCTGTGGTATCATCTTAGGAAGCATAAGGATCACTACAAAAACTAACGGGTGAACAAAAACTCCTGTTCACGAGAATATCTTCCGTCAAACTTTGAAGAAATGACAGCTGCCATTATCGGCCGTTCAAGTCTACCGTTTGTGGAATGGAAAAGATTTTCTAGCCAACGGAAATTTTCAGAACCATTTTAAGTTTAGTTGCACAGCGATGACAAACACCAGCGAAGCACCAAACGACGGAGCGAGTATTGACCGATGTAACGGACGCAGTTCTTAAATTTAAAAAAAAAATGTGAATAGTTTGTAATAGCTTAATAATATTTCTGCAAAATGTGCAAAAGTAAAATACCGGAAACGCACCTAACATTTCAATCAAAACTTCCAAATTCCTGCAAATTTTTATTTTAATTAACACATCTAGGAAAATATGCGCTTGAAGTGAAGAAAGCTATTTATTTGAGAATGTTATGATTTTTAAGTAAAATATGCGGTGCGCAGAATTTGATTTCACGCGCAGAATTACAGGTACGTTTACCGTACCTACGCTATGGTGTCAAAACATTTTTAACGTTTATTAACCCATTATGACCCGGGTATACCTAAATTTGGACCAAATGAAGTGAAATTCTGTAATCTATTATATTATGGCTCGAATGTGTCGGGAAACGCAAAATCGTCATTTGGAATGCTTTCAAGGCCAAAATATCGCAGGTTAAATATTTTATAGGCTCAGTTTCAAACCAACAAATTACAAAGTTTTTTACAGATTTCTTTTCGAATTTTGTGATAGACTTTACATATAAATACTAATTTACATGTCAGGTAATGTTTCGTCACTAAATGTAGACTTTTTCATGCGTTTTGGAGACAAAAATTTTTTCGCCGTTTTTTCAACTTTTTTTCCGCCATTTGTCACAACTTTGAACTGTTGAAAATACAGATGAAATGACAAAAACTGACAAATTATGTCACACACACATCAGATTGATGTCTTATCTCTCTTGTAGTGATATATTAACAATGCTAACTGTTGAAATTCAGCAGTAAACAGGTTTTGAAGACGAGGTATGATATATCATACGCTGGGTCATAATGGGTTAACTGCCTGGTTTAGCTTTTCTGTATTTGAATTCCCACTGCACTGGCATATAACAGGACGAAAGATTTCAACCGTCCACAAGTGACGAACTTGCTAAGTCTTCCATAAAAATGCAAGACCATGCGTCTACTTTACCACGATTCGATGGAGGCGCCCAAGTGACGAACTTGTTTGACAAATTTTCCACAAAAGTTAAATAATCATGCGTTTGCTTTACTTCGATTCGATGGAGGCGCCCAATGATAGGGGAAATGTGTATAATGTGCCCCCCTAAGAATAAATGGTTATATCTCCGTTTACTTCCCCAAATTAACGTTACAACTACGCTATATGTTGGTGTTTAAGCTGACAACCAATTGCAATTGTTTATTTCATTTAGTATTGTGGAATAAACATGTTAGGAATTATTTAATAAAAGCACCTAAATGTTGTGTTTCTCGTCTGCGCGGGGTAAAATGCCCCACCTGCGGTATAATATGACCAATACGGTAATTTGAGTATTTCTACCAGTGACAGACCAACTCTATTTTGTAGAAAGTAAAACTATTTCCTTTGTTTTGCAAAATATCGTTATTTTATGTAAAATAAACCTAGTTTCGGCCTTCTGGTGCACTTTTTCTTTTCTGCATGGGGCACATTATACTGCAGCTGTGGCGTTTTGTACCGGGTAGTTGAATTACCTAGAATTTGGACGTTGGTAACAAATTATTCCCACCACGGTTGCTCTACAATACTAATTGAATTAAATAATGGCAATTGGCTTCAACTTAGATCTGTTTACCTATGTTTATAGCCACATTTGCAAGGGGAGCAAATTGCACCACCGCAAGTGGGGCATTTTGACCTGCTTTTACTTATTTGAAAAAATATTAAATGCTAAAGCAAATCAAGCGTTTCATACCGTTATTTTTGGCAGGGATGTCTTTTTGAAGTTCACTTTACGCAATCGAATCACAACAACCGGTTATTTACAGATTTTGACAAGAAAATAGCTTATGGAAATGACGCCAAAAGTTACATCGGAAGCTGCTCAAAAACAAATTTATTTTTGTTTTGTTTTTACAGCATGTGACAACTGTCATACTTGCATAGTAGGCTAGTTCCAACAAATACTATGGTTTCTGGGTGGTTTTGCATTTTGATTTCGCTTGTTTAGCGAAAAACGAAGGGGGGGCACGTTATACACAATTCCCCTACATGCATAATCAGATGAATAAGGTAGTGACTAACTGAACCAACTGAACTTATAGTGTTTTATATTGCAGCAAAATCGGGTCGTGTCAAAGAAGGAAAAGTTGAGGTTTTCAGTGCTTATTTTCAATCTCTGCCGGGGAAGGAAAACTACGCTGCGCGTGTTAGAATAGTTAGAATGTGGCACTAAACCCTTAAGGGGAACCTAGAAAAGGCTCAAAGATGGCTGGATAAATAGCTACTTTTCGATGCATTTATTGTTTTGTGCCTTAAAAATGCATTTGTATTGGCATCGCACGCTTTCGCCACGTAATCAGTGCTTCCAGTGCTGTTATAATTTCCTAAAACTTGTCATTCCATTTATCGATCCCCTATATATCCACAAACGCTCAGCAAAACATAATTGCTAATGGAAAATGAATTTAACTGATCATATAGATCATTACGTGTCCGTAAAACGTATAATCTGGAATAAGTTAATAAATATTTGGTTGCGCACATATTTCGTTGCAATAACGATTCCCGAAAAACACACCACGGTCTCAAAGTTTCGCCACATCAATTAGCTTTTAAAGTTAATGTTTGAGTTTGAGTTGTTACGTGAGCTTTTGTCACAGATTGACTGGGGTGCTCTTGAGTACTTTACGGATGTTAATGATGCCGTGACCTTCTACGACCAAAAGATAACTGAATGTATAAATTCCGCTGTACCTCCTCGTCGACCACCACGTAAACCTCTTTGGTTGAACGCGAAGCTTCGTCAATTGAAAAGAGCTAGAGCGAAGACACTCCGAGCATTCACTAGATGCTGTTGTCCGATCTTAAAGCGCAGGTTTACTATTGCCAGTAATAACTATCGGCACTACAACAGATTCCTCTACAATCGGTGAGTGAGATGTAAACACCGTTACTTACTGTAGCAAGTGGCTTTACGCGCTCCGAATAATATCGATTTTATGAGTGTTTTCGCGAGTGAATTAGTTATTAATGCTATTTATCCAAAAGTGCGAACTGATTTTAATCGCTGCTATATCAACTATCCAACGCCATCGCATTGTTTGCCGTATGTACGGTAAGGCATAGTGAGTTTGCTGGGCTGTAGTGCCCGTCGCTCGTTATTGTGTACCAACGCAACTGTGTATTGTGCTTTGCAAGAAATCTTTTCATTCTCGGAAAGTTCATAGCAAGCTGTCAAAATAATTCTGTAATGAGCGAAGCTGACGAATTTTCGTTAATTGAATATCGATATTTTTCACATATCGATACGTATACTCAGTTGAAAGCATAATCAGCAAAATTGCTCGCATCACGTGACGATCTGAATTTTACATTTATTTTATAACACTCCGTATGGCGTGTTAACATTTACAGAGCTGTTGTATTTATTTATATGCATGCCGAAATTAACTATACAATTTCGAAAAAAACTATCGAGATTTCGTCCACAAATGTCGATACCAGTTATATCGATACATTATCGCCCAATGCTGAGCTCGCCAAATATTGAAGGAAGTGCTTTTGTCCAGAGGTGCCATACAAATAGATCAATTTCAATTGTTTGGATATTTGCATCACCATTCCGTACTTCTTAAATTTTGTTACTATTTACACCAATTTTTATACTTATGATTTATATAAAACAGATTTTTGAATGTAAGAGGCTAAAAGAAGTTTTTTACGGTAGTTTTAGTTGCTAAAGCATCAGTAACAATTGCACATATAAACCAAAAAAATATTTGGCCACCTTTCCTTGTTCTCGTTGCGGTGATTGACGATGCGGACTACCGCCGCAACGGGATGAAAATTTATGTAAATAACCGCAATAGTGTTAACCATTGACTCTTCACGACGCGGTGTTCGAGTTGCAAGATTTTCTTTGATATTTTTTTTGTTCGGATTGCGGATTAAAAGAAAAAAAATTGATTTGGGAGAGCGACCGTTTTTGGTTTTTCACGTTACCATGACCTGCAAGCGTTGTCAAAAAAAGGTGTCCAAGGCTGATACCGTAGTCTGTCGTGGATATTGTGGCGCCACGTTCCATGCAATCTGTGTTAATGTTGATGTACCTCTTCGACAGAATCTGGAACAGTACCACAATAATCTGTTTTGGTTATGCCACGGATGCGCGATGCTGTTTTCTAACGCACACTTTCGTACGTTGTTGACTGGGTTTGACGAAAAAATTTCCGCTATGCCAACAGCTGTCCAATCTGTGTAGGAGGAAATAGAATTACGTCTCCTTTAAAATTGGATTAAGCGGGCGATTTAAAGAGAAAGCGCTATCTTGCGACTCATGGCCCGAACATATCCGGTTTCGGCAATTCGAAGACAATCGTGCAAAAAACTTACCGAGGGTGGTCAGTCTATCTCTAGCGGAATCCACTGGAACGACAACTTGGGCATGGAAGTAGAAGATCTACTGGTTTGCCAGGACGCACGCAACGAGACATAACGGGAGCTCCTTTTGACCCCGTAACAACCTCGTCTTGTTCCTCAGTTAACTTTACAAACAACGCTTGTTTATCTGATTGCTACCATCTCAGTCGTCCTGGTCCTGTTCACGGTGGTTTGGAAGGAGTCTCCCAGCCTGCACTTCCAGGCAAGTATGCGTGTAATACAAAATTTTCTCTCGTCGATGAGTCCAACATTTTTAGCTTCGTTCCGTCTACAAGTCCGTACAATAAACAATTAGTGGATCCTGATCGCAACGAGTCTCCGCTTCGTCCTACTCTACAACCGGGCCGCACTGTGGACAGCACCATGGAAGCTACCGGCCCTCCCAACCCAGTCGAGCTCATCGCAGCCTGCGCTCATCACAGTCGTCCCGGTCCTGCGGTTGGTTGTGGTGTGGGAGTCTTCCAATCCGTAGCCTCAGGCGAGTACACTTGCAACCCAAGTAATGAACTTCCGGTACCTGATAATCCGATTTTTAGTTCGTTCAATATGCAATCAACGCCGGACCTTGCGCGCGGTGATGATGCCAATGGCGATGTGCTCATCTACTACCAAAACGCTGGAGGGATGAACTGCGACGTGAACGAGTACCTCCTGGCTGCAACGATATCATTGTACTAACCGAAACCTGGCTCGACTCTCGAACACTCTCGTGTCAGGTGTTTAGTCCCGAATATGAAGTTTTTCGATGCGACCGTAGGCTCAGAAATAGTCGGAAGTTAATCGGAGGTGGCGTGCTTGTCGCGGTTAATCAGAGACTGAAAGCAAAACTGATCGAAAATGATCAATGGAGCAGTATTGAGCAAGTGTGGGTGTGTATCGAGTTCACTAACTGCAGGTTGTTCCTGTGTGGAATTTACATCCCCCCCGATCGAGTACGAGACGAAGGTCTGATCGACGTTCACTCCCGCTCGGTTATGTCAGTGATCGACTTGACAACAGCAACCGACGAGCTCATTATTATCGGTGATTTTAACCTACCAGGACTTTTATGGCAACCATCCAGTAATGGTTTTCTCCATCCGGATCTCGATCACTCCATTGTGCACAGTGCAGCATTACGGCTTCTAGACTGCTACAGTTCTGCCATTTTGCGACAGATCAACTACGTGACCAACGAGAACATTCGCTGTCTGGATCTCTGCTTCACCAGCGCACAGGATGTTGCTCCAGTCGTTTCGCTCGCTCCGTCGCCACTAGTTAAGCAAGTGAGGCATCACCCTCCACTAGTGCTTACCCTCAGCAATCACCAGTCGAATCTAACAAAAACTATCCCCTCTGTTTCGTATGACTTTCGAAATGCTGATCACCGAAGTATTGCCGAATTCTTCGCCACTATCAACTAGTTTGATTTTCTCGACGGAAACGATGCCGACAACGACGCCTTGACTCTTTCGCACATAATTGTGCACGCAATCGATCGTCACGTACCCAAGGTAGTACATTCGTCAAACAGCAAGCCCTGGTTGACCCGCGAGCTTCGCATGTTGAAGACTGAAAAACGGGCTGCACTTAGGATATATTCCAAGTTTCGTACCCGCTCACTGCGTGATCAATAGATAAAATTAAACACCGCATACAAAAGAACCAGTCGGACATGCTATAGACGACACCTGCAGAGAATCCAGCGCAATCTGAAGGTGAAACCAAAAACGTTCTGGAAGTATGTTAGCGATCAGCGCAAGGAATCAGGCCTTCCATCAACTATGATCCTCAATGGACAGGTTGCTTCGGAGCCCCAGTATGTCTGCCAGCTCTTTGACGATAAATTCGCCAGAACCTTTTCCGACGAAATCATCCCGGACGACCAAATCTCCCAAGCTGCTTGCAATGTTCCACTAGTGACTATGAATACTCTGTGTACGCTCAACATCGACGAAGAAATGATCAATCGAGCCGCATCAACGTTAAAATCATCGACTAAATCCGGCCCAGATGGTATTCCGTCTGTGCTTTTAAAGAAGCACATTGAAGACCTGTTAATCCCTCTCCAACTCGTGTTTGGTCTATCAATCACAAGCGGAGTATTTCCGCTTGCATGGAAAACCGCCCAAATGTTCCCTGTGCATAAAAAAGGGAATCGGGAAGATGTCAACAACTACCGAGGAATTTCGTCATTGTGTGCCATTTCCAAGTTATTTGAGCTTGTAGTCACTGTAAACATTACTTGAGTGACGACCAACATGGATTCATGTTACCGAAAGTCTAGCGGATCGTGCTCAAACGGATGTCATTTATACTGATTTGTCTGCGGCGTTTGACAAAATCA
This sequence comes from Sabethes cyaneus, assembly GCF_943734655.1. Classification (NCBI taxonomy): domain Eukaryota; kingdom Metazoa; phylum Arthropoda; class Insecta; order Diptera; family Culicidae; genus Sabethes; species Sabethes cyaneus. The sequence goes on along the minus strand of NC_071353.1, from coordinate 145,935,896 downwards.
ATCATGCTATTGCGATTGCTAAATTGGAGAGACTCGGTATCAGCGGCAGTATGTTGCATTGGTTCAGTTCGTACCTCGTAGGTCGCCAACTGATTGCGACTGTTGCAGGTTTTGAATCAAATGCGTTTCCGGCCTCATCTGGAATCCCACAAGGTAGTCATTTGGGACCGTTAATCTTCCTATTGTACTTCAATGATGTAAACTATGTACTCAGAGGTCCTCGTTTATCCTTCGCCGACGATTTGAAGATGTACTTGAAGATACGTTCCAAGGACGATGCAATTTGTCTTCAACAAGAGCTTGAGACTTTTACGAATTGGTGCAATCTGAACTGCATGCTCGTCAATCCTGAGAAGTGTTCCATTATTTCTTTTGCCCGGATCAGAGAACCCGTCATTTTTAACTACAAGCTACGCGGTACAGAAATCCAACGTGTCGACCAGGTAAAGGATCTCGGCGTTATTTTAGATAGCCAGTTATCGTTTAAACGGCATATTTCTTACATTGTGGACAAGGCATCCAAAACATTAGGATTCGTCTTCCGCATCGCTGAAAGCTTCACTGACGTCTATTGCCTCAAGGCATTATACTGTGGACTCGTCCGTTCGACTCTTGAGTACGGTTCCGTTTGTGTGGCATCCATATTACCAAAGCGGGATGCAAAGGATTGAATCAATTCAACGCCGCTTCTTACGCTTTGTTCTCCGTCGTCTACCATGGCGAAATCCGTTCCAGTTGCCGAGTTATGAAAGTCGTTGCCGATTAATACATTTGGAGACACTACAGACACGAAGGAACATCGCAAGAGCTCTGTTTGCTGTCGACACGTTGCAGGGAAGAATTGATTGTCCTGCTATTCTTGGGGCGATTGATCTAAACGTGCGTCCCAGGGCACTGCGGAACAACTCAATGCTGAGGGTATCTTTTAAACGCACCAACTACGGACGAAACAGCTCATTGACTGGTATACAGCGAGTTTTCAATCGGGTTGCATTCGCTTTTGATTTTAACCCTTTAAGCCCGAGCCCTCACAATTGTGTAGGTGAGACATGACTACTTTTAAAAAAATTTCCTTTCCCTTCTAAACGTCGTACTTTTACATATGTGGCGCCAATCTCTTGTGTAAACATCGTAACTCGTAAAACAAATAGAAAATAGCTGAAAAGAAGTTTTCTTTTGTGTTTGGATTAATTATTGTCTAGTCTTCAAAATCTTGTGAAAACAGCAAAAAGTTTTATCTGTCATATTTTCTTATTGGATCCGTATTTCGAAATTGTTTAGATAAAAAAATATTGGTAATAAGTATTTCTAATTGATGTAATTAAAAATTTACGCGAAATAACTTACAACTTACTTATGCACATTGTTTTTCATACCTACACAATTGTGTAGGTTCGGCCTTATTGCATACCTACTTTAACCTTTACGTTCCCGCCGGGACTTCAAAAATTAGTGTACTTGCCATTACACTTTTGGCTCTATCTTTACTATTTTTTGATCGATTTTTATACAACTTGTCTTCAAAGAACCACCATAGATTGACCTTCAATGGAAAAATATATTAGCAAATTTTGGATCCATTTTCCCAGAGATATTCCAGATCGCAGTGGGATTATTTTTTCATGTCATAGGTAATAGATGAAATAAAACGAAATTTGCTGCTACCATCTCTCATTTTGAGTCAGTAAGAATGAATACATTGTACTTTAGAGCATTCGTTCATGCTCCACACTACGGAACTTCCGTTTAGAGTACTACCAGAACCTAAAACTGGTCTTTTATAAATTGTAAAATAATAAAGAAGTGTGGCAAATGATGTATTCAACTACGGGATTTTTTAAGACAAATTCTTGGATCAACATTTGAATGTTTTTAAGCCAATCTGGAAGTTCCGGTATATCTGTTGTATTAAGGTTAGTAAAAACTTAACTTGCAAAAACCCAGCCAGCATCAATGTACGAAAATTATCGTAAATATCTCTTAACAGATTCGGATTCGTAAATAAAGCCTAATAAAGTGCGCACAAGTTGATATTCTATCGTTTATAATGCTAGTAGCTGACAAACATACGATTTTCAGCACAAAGTTGTATAGCTATATGAAGCTTGTCGCGCTTAATCGGATCTTATCGTACTGAAATATCTATATAAGTGTATCGCTCAAGATTATTCCTCAGTGCGTATACCGCCTCCAAAATGGTACGGATAAGCGGCTTTTGCGCGTTGAATACGATTTTGTTTGATACATATCAGTACGTAACTCGTATTTGCAATCTAATTATACATATGAAAATGCTGACTGGGAAGTTGCGCGTATTTCCATAGCTACGTAGCGACCGTTCCGCTGCTTCAGAAGCTGAAATCTATGAACCTCGAAACGATGATCTCGCTCTAAACTAAACGGCGTCAACCCTATTCAATTCTATGGACTTCTTTACACAAAATAATTAGGTTTTTCATGTTTTGTTTTTTCAAAGCCTGGCTTGGTATAGTCCAAGAAGGGTAAAAAATGTTAAAAATAGGGGCAAATGAGCAAAATGGGGCACTTCCCGATGACAAACAGGAAAGCGGTGGGCACCATGCGATTCTACGGAAAATTTTACATAAGATCACCTACATTTTATCAGTCTGCAGGCCATATCTTAATTGCATCCGTTTTTTCGGCTCATTTTTGCCCATAGTGCAATGGTATAAGATAAGGCCGAACCCACACAATTGTGTAGGTTGCTAAATTTAGCAAACATTTATTGCAATGTATAGAATACACTGGTTTTGGTATCTCGAGCGATAAAAAAAATTTATATTGATCCAAAAACCAAAAATATCGTAACTAAAACCCTCCGTGCTTAAAGGGTTAATTTGTCACGTGAAACGGTCCGTCGTAACTTCTCTATGTTTTTTTCAACAAATGACGACTAAGAAAATTGTTAGTGTTTGTAATTGTAATTTCTTGACTGTGATTATTATTAGATTAAGCTACTTATCCATCATTGGGACTATAGTCTGTTGATGTCGACTTAATCTATACCTATAAAGAAGGATTTCTGTCTGTCTGTCTGTCTGTCCTGTGTTCCTTATAGAATCAAAAACTACTGAACCAATCGGCGTGAAAATTTGCATGTAGAGGTTTTTGGGGCCAGGAAAGGTTTTAGTGATGGTTGGAGACCCCTCCCCCCACTAAGAGGGGGGGCTCCCATACAAATGAAACACAAATTTCTGCATAACTCGAGAACTAATCAAGCAAATAGAACCAAATTTGGCATGTGGGTGTTTTCGGTGACAAGAATTTATTCTAGGGTAATTTGAGACCCCTTCCCTCTTTATAAGGGGAATTATAACTCCTCTCCCCTTTAAGAGGGGGGGTTTCCATACAAATTTCCTCATAACTCGAGAACTAATCAAGCAAATGGAACCAAATTTGGCATGTAGGTGTTTTTGGAGGCAAGAATGTTTTCTATGATGAATAAGAACCTCTCCCCACTTTAGAAGGGGGGGCTCCTATACAAATGAAATACAAATTTCCTCATAACTCGAGAACTAATCAAGCAAATAGAACCAAATTTGGCATGTGGGTGTTTTCGGTGACAAGAATTCATTCTACGGTAAATTGAGACCCCTCCCTCTTTATAAGGGGAATTGTAACTCCTCTCCCCTTTAAGAGGGGGGGCTTCCATACAAATTTCCTCATAACTCGAGAACTAATCAAGCAAATGCAACCAAATTTGGCATGTGAAGGTTTTCGAGAGCAAGAAAATTTTCTATGGTGAATTAGGACCCCTCCCCACTTTAAGAGGAGGGGCTCCTGTACAAATGAAATACAAATTTCCTCATAACTCGAGAACTAATCAAGCGAATTGAACCAAATTTGGCATGTGTGTGTTTTTGGAGACAATTTTTTTTTCAATGATGAATTGGGACCCCTCCCCACTTTAGGAGGGGGGGTCCTATACAAACGAAATACAAATTTCCTCATAACTCGAGAACTAATCCAGCAAATGGAACCAAATTTGGCGTGTAGGTGTTTTTGGAGGCAAGAATTTTTTCTGTGATGAATTAGGACCTCTTCCCACATTAGGAGGGGGGGCTCCAATACAAATGAAATACAAATTTCCCCATAACTCGAGAACTAATCAAGCAAATAGAACCAAATTCGGCATGTGGAGGTTTTTGGAGGCAAAAATATTTTCTACGGTGAATTAGGATCCTTCCACACTTCAAGAGGGGGGGCTTCTACACAAATGAAATACAAATTTCCTCATAATTCGAGAACTAATCAAGCAAATGGAACCATATTTGGCATGTGGGTGTTTTTGGAGGCAACCATTTTTCCCATGATGAATTAGGACTTCTTACCTTTTTAGGAGGGGGGGCTCCCATTCAAACGAAATACAAATTTGCTCATAACTTTAGAACTAATCAAGCAAATGGAACCAAATTTGGCATGTGAGAGTTTTAGATGGCAGAATTTTTTTTCTGTGGTGTATTACGACCCCTTTCCCTTTTAAGAAGGTGGGCTCCCATACAAATGAAATACAAATTTCCTTATAATTTGAGTACTAATCAAGCAAATGGAACCAAATTTAGCATGTAGGAGATTTTTGAGTCTTGAATTTATTTTATGATAGTTAGAGACCTCTCACCCCTGTGGTAGGGGGATATGGACTCTCATACAAATAAAACAGAAATTTTTGCGAAACTCAAAAACTAATCCAACACGAGAAATTCGAGACTCTTCCATAAAACATTAATCAATAACAAGACCACAAAAACTATCTATAGTAACACTAGATCATTCAGGACGAGCCGGTCGCGAGTGTTGCCGGTGACCCGCCGTCGGAAGCGCCGCCCACTGGGGGGCTTGCAAAACTCGAGAAGTGACAAAGATCATCCGAGATTCATGATTTATGTACAACACAGGTTAATTTGTGGCAATACGAAGTTTGTCGGGTCAGCTAGTAAATAAATAAATAAATAAATCGGCATGTTCGTCGCGCTCAACAAAATTTGCGTCGGAACCCGAACAAATTCTGGAACTTTGTTAACACCAAGAGGAAAGAAAGCGGTCTTCCTTCGACTATGTCCCTTAATGATGCTAATGCTACCTCTGCTGCTGATAAATGCAATATGTTCGCGCAACATTTCTCAAGCGTATTTAACTGCAACCTGACCACTGCTCTACAGATAGAGCAAGCTCTATTAGATGTACCTTCTGCAGTGCTAGAAATGGATACCTTTAACATAAATGAGTAATCCGTAATTTCTGCCGCTAGTAACTTGAAGTCGTCCTTTTCACCTGGACCCGGGGTAATTCCTGCAGCGTTAATGAAAAAATGTTTGGATATCTTAGCGTCTCCGTTAACCTTCCTATTCAACTTGTCACTTCAACAACAGAGTTTTCCTGTTACCTGGAAAAACTCCTGCATGTATCCGGTTTTTTCAAAAAAGGCGATAAATGCAACGTAATGAACTACAGAGGAATAACGTCCTTGTGTGCGGAGTCAAAGGTTTTCGAGATTATCGTGAAGGATAGATTGTTTGCTGCTTGACGAAATTATATTAGTACAGTGCAACACGGGTTTTTCCGTGGTCGTTCAGTAGAAACTAATCTTGTAAATTTCGTTTCATTTTGCATTAGAAATATCTGTTGTGAAGCACAAGTAGATACAGTATATAGTGATCTTAAAGCCGCATTCGACACTTTTAACCATAAGCTGCTTCTGCATAAACTGAAAAAGCTTGGCTGTACTGAACGGTTTTGTAATTGTCTGGAATCGTATCTTGTAAATAGGCAGCTCTATGTACGAATTCGGAATCACCAATCATCCTCATTTACGAACAAATCAGGTGTGCCATAAGGTAGTAACCTAGGTCCTTTGTTGTTCTCATTATTCGTAAATGATGCAGCACTGATCCTTGATCATGGCGGACGTCAATTTTTTGCCGACGATTTAAAAATATACTACGTAATTCGTCAAATTGGAGACTGTATGGAACTTCAAACTATGTTGAATCTATTTACCGACTGGTGTGAGAGGAACCAATTGCTATTAAGCGTGGAAAAATGTTGCGTCATCACTTACCATCGTACAAAAAATCCCATCCGATTTGATTACAGTATCGCCGGTATCAAACTCAGTAGGGTCGAGCAGGTGAAAGACTTGGGAGTGATACTGGATGAAAAACTATCATTCAGGCCGCACATGTAAAAACTAGTCGACGAGTTGGATTTATATTCAAAATAGCCCGTGAATTTGATGACCCTCTGTGCTTTAAAGCTTCATACTGTTCATTAGTCCGATCAACTTTAGAGTTTGCCAGTGCTGTTTGGTGCCCGCATCAGGCAACTTGGAACATGAGACTAGAAAGCATTCAGCGTAAATTTGTTCGTTATGCCCTGCGAAGTCTCCCATGGAACGATCCTCAGAATTTGCCTTCCTATACGAAGATCGCTGTCGTAGTTTCTCCTCCTCCCAAATCCTTGAAATTATTCAATGAAGCTTTTATCCGCCAGCTAGTAATGGCTAGCCCCATAGTATTTGAAAGACAAATGCACTTCAAATCAATCTGTTACTATATGAATGGTGTCTTGAACTATTTTCGAATGCGAATAGGGATGGAAAACATATCGATAATATCGATATTTCCGAAGTATCAAAAATATCGATAAAATTTTCGGATCAACGATATTTTTAAACTCTTGGTTATATGACATACCCCCCTATTAAACACCCGCATTCACTTTTTCACCATGCGATCCACCTTTAAGGCCACCATTCGTGTACAAACTTAGAAAATTTTGTCAAAGAATATCGATGAATTTAGGTTTTGCCAACATGTTCAACATGTTCGACATGGCTGACAGAAATCGAACAAAAATTTGACAGAAAAATCTGAATAAAACCGCGTAAGGCAAAGTTTCTGCTAGAAACGGTTGTTGCCTTGCTGCTTGATTTCACGGGTAACAGCGGGAAGTCATCTGACAGAAAGTCTGGAAGAAAAAAGTTTTCGCTGCTAAACATTTGGGTGGATTTTGCATAAACGCCTGTCAATATATTGTTTGTTTTGAAAATTATCGATATTTATCGATAATATCGATAAAATGACGGAAAATATCGATTGTTATCGATAACCATTTTCGGCGATAATTGCCATCCCTTACGAATCGGTTTTGTAATTAAGATACCTGTCGTGTCTGAAGCAAGGCATTTCGGGTGAAACCAGAAATACTCGGAACTCCGTTGTTGCTTTTATCAGGTCGATCACAAGACTGCCTCAGCTCTTTATTCTCTTTTTTTCTAATTAAGCGTCTTACGAGTTCCTAACTTTTCTCTCTCTCTCCCTATTTTCCTTTTATTCACTTCTTACCTCACTCCCTACAATACCCAGTTTGATTCTTTAGATTTTCTCTTTAACCGAAAGGAGCGCGTTTGCGCGACGGACTTCACTGCCGGTGCCGGGACGAATGTGATTTTTGGGAATTGATCAGACACGGTGTTAAACTAAACTGATTTTATTCGATTTACCACTCTTCGCGTTAAACAAGTGATAATGCCCGGAGACGTGTGTTTGCTGATGGTTTATTTCGACTGATGATTATTCTCGTTTGCATATGGCTTATATGGAATTGAAGATAATAAAGGCGAAACAAAGCCTATACAAATATTTTGCCCTTGACATCCAAAGGCTATTGAAATGACAAAATTGAACTAATAATGATCTAATGGTTAAACGAGATTGAAAAGAAAGAATGCATATGATAAACAAAGGTAATTTAAGCTAGAGGTGCTCGAACAGAGCGCGTCCAATTACAATTAAGTTTATAGAGCAAGTTCCTTAAGCAAGTCAACGTATGTCGATCATCAACTGGTAAATCAGTTTTATTTAAATTGTTTCAAGGTGCTGCAAATCACGCAAAAATCTTCAAAATGCGTAAAACTAAGACCATCCACGCTCATAAGATAGTTCGTACCCATATTTATTTTTTTGTGGGCCTGCAAATATCCGTTTAGGTCAACCCTTCATTGGATGTTTGCACTTCCTCAACCTGTGCTTCTCTAGTTTTTTATTCGATGAAAAGCTCATGCCACAGCCACAATGAAACCGGTTCTCGTCCGTGTGTGACTTCTTGTGGATTTGAAGGGTTCTCTTGGTTGCATACTGCCCATCGCATATGTCGCACTTGTGAAACGCCTCCAGGCGCATATGGGATGTTTTGTGCCTGCGCAGAAGCGTAGCCGTCTTGAATGGTGAACCGCAAATGTCGCATTCCAACGGGCCTATTTCGGTGTGTGTGGTGCCTATGTGAGTGGTCATGTGGCGTTTTAGGTCAGGGCGCAGTCGGAATGCTTTGTCGCAAATCGGGCACTTGTGGGGACGTTCCGCGCCATGCCTTTTCTTGTGTGCAAACAGATATCGAACATGCTTGAATGATGAACCGCAAACATCACATGTGTGCAGTCGCTGTTCGGTGTGGCAGGACATGTGAATTTCCAGTGCGCCAGGAAATGCAAATCCTTTCCCACAATGTGAGCACTCATGCCGACGTTCCAGACCGTGTGTTGCTAGGTGACTTGTTAAAGCTGATTTATAGGAATAACTTTTGTCACAAATTTCGCATCTAAAATTTCTCTCGCCACTGTGGACCCCCAACCAATGGGCATTTCGATTTTCCGCTGACTTGAAGGTTTTACTGCAATTGTTACATTTGTACGGTCGTTCTCCGGTATGTACTCTCATATGGATCGCGTGTCTAGCTCTTGTAACACATGATTTGCCACAAATAGTACAAACCGCCTTCTCCAATCGCTTGTTACGGTTTATAACGGTTTTACCTTGGTCACCACGGGCGTAGTTCCGTCCGAAACGCTCGGCATCACTGGAAAAGAAACAGGGAAAAAAAGTAAAATGTGATTGCTTGTTAGGACTCAAGAAGGGGGCCAGGGGCTAATTTCTATAAGGGTTGTGTACGTTTTTGGAAAAGCACCCGTAACCGTAAGTTGAACGATTCAACCGTACCTTACAAGCCGAGTTAATATGGTCATTCTCGTATTTTCTACCAAACAGAAAAACATACTGCAGACCCACGTTAGAAATTTATCAAATTTTAATCGTTTTTGTGTGTGCACCGATCTTCGCACTTGCTCAACTTGTGCTTTTCAAGGTTTTCATTGCACGGAAAGCTCTTGCCGCAGCCACAATGAAACCGGCGCTCGTTGGTGTGTATCTTTTTGTGCGCTTGCAAGCTTTTTCTGCTTGCGTACTGTCCGTCGCATATGTTGCACTTGTAATAGGGTTCCAGCCGCATATGGGACATTTTGTGCTCACTTAGAAGGGAGGCTGTCCTGAACGGCGACCCGCAAATGTCACATTTGAAGGGTCCTTCCTTGGTGTGGCAGAACATGTGAACGTTCAGATCAGGGCGCATTCGAAAGCCTTTGTCGCAAATTGGGCACTTGTGCGGACGTTCCAGGCTATGCCTTTTCTTGTGAACATGTAGGTACTGAGCCGACTTAAAAGATGAACCGCAAACATCACATGTGAACAGTCGCTCTTCGGTGTGGCTGAACATGTGACTTTCCAGCGCGCTTAGATATACGAATCTTTTACCACAATATGAGCACTCATGCTGACCCTCCAGACCGTGTATTGTTTGGTGATTTTTCAAATTTCCTTTATAGAAAAAACTTTTGTCACAAATTTTACACTTGAACATTCTATCTCCACTGTGCACCACCATATGGGCGTTTCGATTGTTCGCTGCGGTAAATGTCTTGCTGCATTTGTCACATTTAAACGGCCGTTCTCCGGTGTGCATTCTCATATGAACCTCAAGTTTACTTTTTGTCAACCATGATTTGCCACAAACAGTACAAACGTGCTTTCCTAATCGATTGTCACGGGTTGTAGCGCTGTTACTTGGATCATCACGAGCGTAGTTCCGTCCGCAACTCTCCGCAGCACTGCAACAGAAGAAAGAGTAGAAGAAAAACTGAAAGGTTTTGGGAAGAAATGTGATCGCTTGTTGGGAAGTGGGTTATTCCTGTGACGGTTATAAACCCGCTAGGCAAAATGGCTCTTCAAATCTTTCAAAACTCTACTCCAGATGTGTGTGTGTGTGTGATACAATCCATCGCCCGCTGACCGGGAGCGCTTTTATGTAAAAAATTTACTTGCATATTTTAGTTAGAAAGATTGTCTACCTAAATGCAAATAATTTTATTTATTTTATTTATTTAACTACATATTCACGTAACACAAGTAACCTTATAATGGTTTTCAAAGTTTGCGTACAGTGTGATTTCTGCTAATAATCAATCAGTTCTAATAATAATCAGTTTTCTGCTGAGAGGAATGTTTTACATGATATTTTGAAGACGGCGTAGCTTCTAGCACTTTTGCACACGCTCGGCAGACGGTTCCAGAGACAGATACTACGGTGACGAAAGGCTTTCCTGCCAGCATCAGTTACACAACTGGTTAGCAAAAGATTGTTTGTTCTATTTGATTGGGAGAATGAGTAAAAGTTTGAAAGATAAGTTAGCCCATCAAACAATATTTTATATGTTTGAGTGCATATTCGGAAGTTGAGAAAATTTTCAAATGTACACCCAACCAATGAGTTTTGAAAGCTTGAAATGTGATCAAAACGGCGAATGTTATGGACGTAACGAGTGACGGAATTAAAAGCCAACTTGAGTTTTTCGAAATTTTCGTTAGATACATTTGCAAACAGGACACTACCATATTCGAACAAAGGAACAATAAGAGTTCTAGCTAGTTGTAAACGTATAGGTTGTGGAGTGTAATGACGTAGTGCTACTAATGAATGCATAGACCCATAAACTTTCTTACACACGGCTGCTACTTGAGCATCCCACTTCATATAGCTATCCATGAGTATGCCCAAGTTTTTGACAACCGCTGAATAGGGAATAATCTCGTTTCCAACCATAACTTGAGCAACTTCATCAAAAATCATTCTTTTCGTTCTGAAAATGATTGCTTGAGTTTTTCCAGCATTTAATCGAATACCATTTGAGTTACTCCAATCCATAATTTTCTTTATGTCCATATTGATTTTATTTACGAGAATGTCGATTTCATTACTTTTTCCGGGAAGGTATAATTGAAAATCATCAGCATAAAGATGAAATTTGCAGTACAGCAATTGCTCAGGAAGATCGTTAATAAACATCGAGAACAGAAGCGGTCCTAAAATTGATCCTTGCGGGACTCCGCTTGTTACGGTAGCCAAGTCTGATTTTATGCCGTTGAGCTCAACGTATTGTGATCGGCCGGAAAGATATGAATGAAGGAGCTTAATAGCGCAGTCTTGTAGTGAGAATATGCGCTTTAACTTTATGCAAAGTAAAGCATGGTTGATTGAGTCAAAAGCTTTGCTAAAATCAAGGAGCACCATAACTGTAGCAAACTTTCGATCCAACGCGCATCGAATATCATTTTCGATTTTGATGAGCGCTGTGGTTGTGCTGCAGTGCTTACGGTATCCTGACTGGAGAGGGCACAGCAGACTATTTTGCACTAAATAGTTATTCAGTTGTTTTGCTATTAGACCTTCAAAGATTTTTGAGAGAGCGGGAAGAATGCTGATTGGACGATAATCAGCCTCGGTGGAAGGATTCTCATTTTTTGCAATAGGAACAACGCGAGCAATTTTCCAGTCACAAGGGAAGCATGACATAGTTAATATACAATTGAACAGGTCGGTAATAAAAGGCAGCGTGACACAAAGTGTCTTTTTTAGAACATGCAATGGAATTTGATCAGTTCCGGCAGAATCACATGTGGCCGAATTGAATTCGGTTAACACTTCGTCTTGAGATAAACATCTGAAAGAAAAGTTTTCCTGACTTATATCTGCAGTTAAATCGTAAGGTTGTGTGGGATTAAGTTGAGAAACAAAGTACGTGTTAAGCGATGACGCACTGACGTCCCCGCCACCAGCTCTAGAAGACGCCTCCTTAAGACCCAGCTGTTTGATGTTTCTCCAAAGTTTGTTTGTTGAAAGTTCAGGGTTAAGATGGGAAGTGAAAAATTCTTGCTTGGATTTTTTTACTTCACGATTTACAATATTTCTTAACCGCGTAAAATTGTTCCACTTACTAAGACATTGCTTATCTCTTTTCCAGCAATTATATGCATCCAATCTGTTTTTAAATAACACATTTAAATTCTGAGTGATCCAAGGACATTTGGGATCGATGCTCTTTTTCTTTCGCAAGGGAGCGTGTTGATCGATGATGGATAAAAGGGTGTCGTTCAAAATAGCTAATTTATCATTTACATCATTGTATTGTTGCATTACAGAGAGATCGGCATTACGTAGATCCTGCGCAAACTTGTGGTAATTAATTTTGCCATATTCACGAGTCCAATGATATTCGGGAGCGGAATATTGGCTTTTTATTCTATAATCGAAGCAGATTAGATCATGATCACTAATACCTCCAAATGAAGACTGATACAAATTTTTTATGTTAAAAGTACAGTTACCCGCTACTAAATCAATCCAAGATTCTGGGCAGTTGGGTCGATGACATGTGGGTAGGGAGGGCACTAGTTTAAAAGTCACCGTATCAAGCTGTTTCAGCAGCTTTGTCACGGATGGTTCAGCAAATTTTAGCAGATTAATGTTTAAATCGCCCATGATTAAGATATTCGGCTCACACGAAGATAGCTCAACAATTATTTCGAAGATTTCGTTTAGACTAGAACTAGGAATGTTAGGTGGTTTGTATATTATCCCGCAAACAGTTTTTAAACTAGTAAGCTTAATAAAAAGATAATCTACTTCGCTACCTTTTTGAGATTTAGAAAGAACAGAATATTTCATTGATTTGTTTAAGTAAAATGCAACTCCCCCCCCACGAGTCTTGGTACTGCTCAGGCGATCAGATCTTACAATTTTAAAGTTGCTTATGGATATTGATCTGTTAGTGTTTCCAGGCTTAAGCCAAGTTTCTACTACTCCAAGAACCGATATCATTGTATTTTCAAAAAATGCACGGTAATTATCAATGTTGTTCAGTAGGCTGCGAGCATTATGAAAACCAATAGTTGTGAAATTACGAGATTTTTTAGAAATCAACGATTTTAAACTGGTGTCAGAAAAGTCGTTAACCTTTGTTGCCGATTCAATGTAACTGTCCAAGCCATCTCTAACCGAAACGTGTGCAACAGGGAGAACTTGATTTGAGAATGAACTGATTGGTGCAGAATTACTCACAGTTGTTAACCTGATATTTGAGGTCGAATATTGACCGCAGAGTTGTCGTTTTTTGGTTGAAAAGGACGAACTATCACTCCTTCCGGCCAGTAAAAGCTATCTCCTACAGCAACTTCCAGATCAGCAGACACTGACACTTTGAACGAGACGAATGTCAGGTCGCTAAGTTGTTTGCCCCTGGGCACAAGCTTTGTGCATCTCACAGAAGAGTTTTCGATATTCAGCGTTTCTCGAAGATACTCGATGACATCTTGTTCCGATTGTTCGACGTGGAAAGGGGTGATGTAAAACGATTTTAAATCTTCAGTGTAAATTTGTTGGTGGCGTTCAGTTCGATTCACTATTCGTAGAGGATTCACGCGTCCAGCTCTGGATTCGGGGGCTCCTTCGAATGATCCAGTTCTAGAGCCTCGTGTGTCTCCAGCAGAGGTAGATGGAACGGGAGTAGAGAGGGTGGCCGTAGCAGCAGTGGCAGCAGTAGAAGCGGTGGTGGTGGCAGTGACGTAGGCGGCAGTGTCAGAAGAACCGATGTCAGCATTAGTGGTAGCAACAGCAGCAGCGTTAGAAATCGTTGTTGGACGTTTTGACGCAGGAACATTGGCAGTGTCTGGGATTGGTGGTACATCGTGCTCAGCGAAAGCGTTCCCAAAGTTGGAGTGCATCGTACTATCAAGATTCAAACGATCTATGCTTTGACGAAAGTTTGATACCGTATTCAATGATGTGTCCAAAGGTTGTTGTTGCGGCCGCTTATCGCTCATTGATTCCCTTCTAATTTGTTGATACGTTATTAAGCCATTCATCGCTTTAAGATTTTCAGCATATTGGCCCAGTCGAAGATCCATTGAGTCCACTCTTATCAAGAGATCACGCAGAATTTTGAGAATGTGAGATTCTCGATCCATAATAACGGGATTAAAGTTGATTCTACAGGCCTCACAGAACCATAGCAATCCAACATTCGATGACCACGCTTTAAAATTCGTTGCATTGAGCCCAGAGCAATTCACATGCAGCAGTTTGTTACAGATTCCACTGCAGAGGACGTATTTTTCGTTCGTTTAGTCCTGGAGATAGAAGGTGATAGCTCTATTGTTCATCCAACGACCCATTTCTAGAATGCCTGGATATACACGCACATTCCGAAGTCGCCTTCATAAACAATAAGCCCCGCATGGATACTTTTACATATCCACACTTCCAGAATAATTTTCATTATTCTGGCGCGTATTTAATTTGACAAAATCATAGTTATAATTTGAAACAAGCAGCATGCGAAGCTGATTTGAAATAGTTCTCTTCCATATATATACCGTTTAAGTTCTATTTTGGAGATATCGCATTAAACTTGAAATTTCATTCATTCAAATTATCCGCTTTTATAATTTTAATCAAAATACAGCCGAAGAGAACATTTCAGCTCAGCTACACATTTCAAAACTCTGCTTAACAATTTTAATTTTGATGCATAACAGCATCATCTGTACCGTAGCGCCAACTACATGTCAAACGAAACCCATATTCGTCAATAAACATCGAAAACAATTCAAGAGCAACATTTCAATAGGGCCAAAGTGCAAAACATAAAAAAACTGGGTTTTTGGTTATATCTATAGCATTTACAAGTATCTATAATAATACAAAACATCATAGTTATTTGAAAACTTTAAATGTCTTAAAAAGTAAATTTGAAAAAAGTCTTAAGGGAAAACTGGCAACCAAGTTTTCAATTTGTGCTTCGGCCCTTCTCATGAAAAAGCCTATCCACAATTTGTGTTTTGTTTTGCGTTCGGCCCATTTTGATTGATGTGAGATTCCCACGGATTTCCGCACATAATGAGCGGATCGCGATTCGCGGATGATCACAGGCAGAAGTTTTAAGTATTTGCAAATAATGTTTGTGTTTCCGAAGGCAGTTAACTGTAAACAATCGTATAATTTAGCAACAGTCAGATTTGCAGTTGCTGCCGTGTATATGATCCCTACCGTACAATTGCAAACAAGACCCATATTCGGAAGGCCAATTAAAACAAAATACGACGTTTAAATGCATTTCACCTGCACAGTCATTCATATAGCTCTACTAATGTAGACGACACATTCCAGTACTTTCACCTGCGCGACAACTAATATCTACGTTACTTTCCGGGCCACACGAAAAATGTTATTTCGCTATACATATATATCACCGGTAGAGGATACTTTTCTCTCTGGTTTGTTGCGCCTATGAGATTTTTACTATCGCCGAACTGCCAAGGCGAGATATACCTGAACGTTATACGATCTACTGAGTGTAAGTGCTAGTAAATAACCCACTGCATCGCTTCAAACTACCAATAGTGATTACCATAAGTTTCTGGCATTAGACAGAAAAGATTGGTTTTGAAAATTGTCTATTTCATTTGTAACTATTAGCCGAATAATCAATTTCTCTTAAAGAGCAAGAAAATTATACGCTTACTTAAGACTGGTACACATTTATTCGGATCGTAGTTTGATTTCTTAGCCGGTACGATATCAACGAGAATAATTACTGAGTCGGGATCACCGTGAACCTGCTTCTTATCTTCTACTTCTGCTAGCTTTTTGCTCTGCGGCCACTTTCTTTTTTCCGAGGACAGTCCAATTTTAATCATTGATCAGGTTCTGCTCCTAAAAACGTAGTTTTCGCTTTTACGATTGTCTGACGTCAATAATCTGAAATAGTCGAACAATGAATACTCTTACAGCGGATTCTTGCTATGCGTTGATTGAAACTTACTCCGAGATCCAGGTCAGCATTATATTCCTAACTGGGATAGAACACTTTTAATGTTAATGCTGTATTTAATTCCTAACGGACCGACACATTTTTCCGCACCTCACGGGTAACACGTTTCGCTTCAGAAATCTGCTCAACGGGGGTTCAGATTTACCGGCAAAATCAAACCGCAACTTTTCCAGTACAACTAATGAAGCTAATCGGTGTCCTGGGCAAGAACTTTTTACTTTTTCAAGTCACTGTGTGTTACGGCTGGCTGGCTCGGAGGTCGCTTCCTCTCTGGAGCCACCAAAATGTTACCTCTAGGGTTTTTATTAATTTGAGAGTAACCTGACTGGTCCTTTAAAAAGGAGTATCTTCAAAGATGTTTAACTTTAAACTTACTAACCAAGGTCCTTCTCCTATTCGGAAGGCTTAGAGAGCAAGTAGCTAAACTTTCAAAGTACTTTTCGGATTAGAAAGAACCTTACTGCGTGTCAGTTTAACTCTAGTTTATTTTCCGCAAAACTACTCTATATATACAAAATTTTACAGAAGAAATCCTATACCTAAAAAGTCTATACCTGCGCCTAACAAAAAAGGAGAAAAGAAGAGAGAAATAGTTGTTCATTCAAATTTGCCTATTCTGTGCCGAAACTTGATAATCCGGAATTTACAACCGGTCATTAATCACAAATGTTTAATCTTCCCTATTCAAGTGCGAATGCATTCATTCCTTCTTTATCTGTTCCTTCCGCTTAGTGAAAACTACCTGAGGCGGGTGTAGAGTGTGGGCGCTTAATCCGCATTGCACATTCTAATCGTTTCTTCACTTTCGTTCGGACCCTGCATATAATTGCCTATGCAACCTAATCTGCAAAAGGGTCTCGCTCAAGTACCTGGTTTTGGTTTATGGTTTGTTTTGTTGACCCTTCGTCTTTACTTGAATGAAACGTGATTATGAAAGTAAACCGTAAATGTTTTAATGACTCAGCAAATGTTTGTTTCCTTTCTTCTAATCTTTCTACAATTTGTACACGCAGGTACCAAAAATACATGATTCATGAATCTATTTTAAGAACCTTCTTTAGCTATAGGAAATAAATTAAATTGTGATTTGATTAAATAATCCAATGAGCGTTTAATCAGATGCGTCCGTTACACTGTGCTTCAAAATATCACGATAAAAAAGGGCCGCACGCGAAGCACAAACTAAAACCGGCCGAACAGCAAAATCATATCACCACTGACAGTAAATAAAAGCCTTATGTCAAAAGGCACAACAACAATGGATAATCAAATCAGCCTTATGATAAAGTCGTATTGCCGAAAGATTTCCGTGAACGGCCTAACGCACATTTTTGCAAATTGCAAGGCAAAATAATATTTTTGCTGCTAGTTGTTGCATTACACAATAAACTGATACGTTTTTGCATCGAAATGCGATATTTAATTTTACGCATAACTGTTTATATCAAATGAGGAGTTAAATAATGTTGCACAAATTTCATCAGCGATTTTCTCGAAACTGTCAATTTTGAGTTCGACCTGTTTGAAATGTTGCTCTTGAATTGGCATCTCGAATTATTTTTTATGGGGTTTCTATGACATGTCATCGGAAACTACTTTAAGTTTGAAAATATACTTATCCGTCCTTATCCTTTGTAAATCAGTGGGATTAGGAAGCCATCAGCACTAAACAACACACTCGCGTAAACTGCAGAAATAAATACTGAGTTTTAACACTAAAATTTCGAAAGCAGCGGAGCGATAAAATAAAAACAACAATTTTGAAATTGTGTCGCTCTTTGTACGGTTTGAAACAGAGTCCCAAATGTTGGAATGATCGTTTTCATGTTTTTATCATCGGCCAAGGTTTCCAGCAATCGACTGCAGATGTTTGTTTGTACTACAGAATTGTCGGAAATCATGTTGTTTATCTGGTAATCTATGTGGACGATATGTTATTGGGCGCTAGCAGCATGGTGGTGATGGAACATGTTCGTGATAGTCTTCCGAGAGAATTCCGTATGACTGACCTCGGAGAACCGAAAAGCTTCATTAGACTTCGAATTCGTGTGAATCCTGGAAAAAGTTTATTACAAATTGACCAAGCAGCTTATACTGAACGTTTGTTGATAAAGTTTGGAATGGTTGGATTTAATCCTGTTACGACCCCAATGGAACAGAACCTGAAACTGCAGCCTATTAAGAAAGAAGATAACATTAATGTACCGTACCGTGAACTAATAGGAAGTTTAATGTATCTTATGTCTGGTACTCGACCGGACATTTATTTCGCGTTGACGTATCTAGCTCGCTTTCAGGAGAATCCAACACAAGAGCACTGGCAGTGCCTAAAAAGAATCTTACGATATTTGAGTGGGACTACAAACGTTGGACTTGTATATGGTAATCATGACAGAGCTCCTATGCTTAGCTGTTTATGTTGACGCCGACTGGGCCAATGATCTAATAGACCGGAAATCAACTACTGGGTTCGTGGTGCAGTCGGAAGCAGGTTATAGTAGCTCTCTCTAGTTGCGAAGCTAAATATGTAGCAGCTTGTGATGCTGCTAAAGAAGAGTTATGGCTGTTAAAGGTAATGAATGACTTGAACTCGCCAGTCAAGCTGCCGGTGTCTAGTGACGGTTAATGCTCAAGACTTTGCTTTGCTTTGCTAGGGACGAATTCTATGACAGGTTCGAAATGATTTATGGGGTGCGCACGACTTGAAAATTCAAGACTCTAGCTCACAATATACAGTCTTTTCTTAGCGACTTTGACCACTATCTCGACGTAAGATCCACGCAAGGTTATCAAAATCGGCGAAGGCTCGCACTGAGAGGATGTTGCATTTCAACATCTAGCGGTTTACGGCATATGACGTTGCAGTGGAGTACACCAGAAAGCTTGATCAACGAAGCGCAGAACAGCAGGACGAAAGGGAATAAGACGTAAGTAGGCTGTGGAGGATCCGCCATAGCGCCAACAACTACGAGGGAAGTGATAGGCACGACGTGGGGAAGACAATCACTCTTATTCCGCGAGTCACGTGACTCAATACGACAATTGTCACTCGCCGTGACTCGCCACGGCGAGTCGAATTGAGTGCTGTCACCTAGGTGACAACCGTGTCACCTAGGTAACAACCCCGTGTCACCTAAGTGACAAACCGTGTCACCTCATTCGCGATGACTCCAATTTAGTTACGTCACTCGCCTCGCAGAATAAGGGTGAGTGTAACAGCTTGTTTGATGTCGAATGCCAGAAAATGACAAATGAGAAGAACCAGGCCAAGAGTCGCATGCTCACTGCGTATCACGTCAGAACAGAGAAACATGTAAGCTTTCTGCGTATTACGTAACCAGCTGAACCAGTCCCGAAGGTTGCCAACTGGCATAAACGCAAATTCTACAGAACGTTAATGCTCCCGGTAACCCTTAACGGACATGAATCATGGACACTGAAGGAAGATGATCAATGCTTGGGACTTCTGAGTGTAAAATTCTGCAATTGGTGAAAACGCTGTAGATCGCGTGTAAATAACAGTATGTATCCCGCTTTGTGCTCTTGATGTCTGCACCGTGAAGAGCGTGAGACCTGCCATTGCCGATTTCGAGCACTACAGCGAGTGAAGTCTGACAATTGTACGGCGCAAAACAAATAAAAAATTTACGGCAAACTGAAAGATAATCGAATCGCCACTAGACATGTAACAAGTTTTAATTCAACCGATCAATCTGCGTATATTTTACACGAAAATTGATTTGATTCGAAAGTTGGCCGGGTAAACAAAATTTCCCTGATTGAATTTCGAAATTCCCTGATATTCCCTGATTTCCCTGATCCAAAAATGAATTCCCTGATATTCCCTGATTTTCCAGGTTTTTCCAGGAAATCGACACCCTGGCTTAACAAAAGCTTCATTCGACCAGTAGTTGGCGCCGCAGTAAAAATGATGATGTATTTTTATTTCAAGCTGTCAAAACGAATAAAATACATAGGGTAGATGCTCCAGTGGTTGTGGTAGTACCAGTAGTGGTGGAAACTCGAAATATATCATAATTTTGGCGGATTTCGAGATAATTTCCGTTTTCTATTGTTAAATATATATTTGTTAACAGTTTTATCTAAGATTCACAGTTAAAATTCAAGATGTTGGTGCAAAAATTACAAATTCCTTTTCAGCAGTCCAATAGAGTGCAATTTCTTAAGAAATTCGTAACAATCCATAGCATTTTAACAAGCCTACGTTGTTATCCATCTGCTGCCATGCTCATTGCAAGCGTTGCTAAGGCGGTAAACAACATTCCACTATTATAGGCAAATTTTCCACTATTATAGGAACATTGCCACTACTTTAGGAGCACATACTAATGTCAGCAAAAGCAATATTTTAGATATATTAACCAGCAGAATGGTATAATTTTGGTATCTATTTAAAGCCAACACTATGGTGCACCATATTATCATGTAGTTCAATTGGAAACTGATAAGTTGAGCGTTCAAATTGTCCTTACACACTATCCCCCGACATAATCCCTCCATTACTGGAGCATCTACCCTACTTTTATCTTATTGAATGTTTACTGAACACTATATGTTCACTATTGCCCGTTTCTTTGGTAACAAAATGCGCTGCTCACTTTTTTGATAGCTTGAAATCGTCGCAGAGAGAATCTGCTTGGCTGTATGTAAGTTATAAGTCTATATTATGCTTGTCTAGCACGTAAGCTATTGATTCACTTGACAAAATAAACGATATTTGCCCCCGCGACGATTCTGGCGACGGTTGTAATTCATCGCGTACGAAAGGGTGGGAAATTGATAATATCTAAAAATAAAAACTATTGTTTGTGCTTTACTGTAATTGCATATTCCAAATTAGTTGAAAACTAATACGATAAATATAAATGCTCTATTCCACGAAAAACGAATATGAAAAAAAAAGAAAATTTACCTGGAATTAGCAGTTGCAGTTTCTCCGCTGGCTGCTGCAGACGCCGATGATGTCGAACCTTCCGTATTATCACTTCCGTCGAATATCTCTTCCGGAGGTTCTTGTTTCACTACAAGGACGCCGCCACCGACAGCGTCTGCCGAGGCGGCAGAGATCGCCGCTTGACCGGAGCACTGTGCATCAATAGTAATCAACGATTTATTATTCTCCGTATCCAGAACATCGTCGGTGATGTTAAGCTCTTCCACTTTTATTGCGGTACACTCTTCCAGCTTTACCGAAACGGGTTCGTCCTTTACCACATCCATTCCAACCATCACTATATCTGTAGCACGGTACAATGCAGGGTAATGAAAATGGAAAAACACTCGATTTTCACGCGGTTCACTTTCTTTCGTATCCATGAAAATTACGATAGAAAACTTCTTTTTTTTCGAAAAATCAATGCGTAAACGCTGTAAACAATGCGCTGTCTACCGTAGTGGTGCCCGAAGCCCGCGTCACCAGGGGCTTGCGATGGGTGCCATGTTTTTGTTGCCAACATCCTCAGCACATCTCGACAAGGTTGGCAGCAAATTTACCCGTCAGACGGGCGCTATTTCCTGCATTTCTTGCAGCGGGGTGCTATCCGTATCTTAACGAACGGTGTTTGACAGTCCACTTAACGAAGGGCGCTATTTCAAAAAATGCAAGAAATAGCGCCCGTCTGACAGGTAGATTTGCTGCCAACCTTTGTCGAGATGTGCTGAGATGTTGGCAACAAAAACATGGCACCCATCGCAAGCCCCTGGTTGAAACAGTCGTGTTTCTGAATGAAGTAATTTGCGGTTTCGTCACTAACCAGAATGACATTAGCTGAGGATCGGTTATGTAGGAGTGAGAGGGGAGCGAAGAGTGGAGGAGAGGATCCGGGAGTTTGATATTTGATGTTTTTGATATTATTCCTACTGCAAACAGCCTCAGCGAGGGCCTCAGCTAATGTCAAAAAATCTTTATATGTGTGCGTGGTGGAATACTTCATGGCAGGGGCTTGCGATGGGTGCCATGTTTTTGTTGCCAACATCTCAGCACATCTCGACAAAGGTTGGCAGCAAATCTACCTGTCAGACGGGCGCTATTTCTTGCATTTTTTGAAATAGCGCCCTTCGTTAAGTGGACTGTCAAACACCGTTCGTTAAGATACGGATAGCACCCCGCTGCTTCATGGTCGTAAAAATAGTCTTTTTTAGCTTTTGACAGATAAAATGCCAAATTCTGTCATCATCGCTGTTTCATTATTGGAACCAATCGAGCCAAGTAAATAAACCTAGCAATAACCGTTCTATCAGAAGAAATGGGACGAAATTCAGCATAAAATGAATTTGCATTTTCAACGCCGGTTTGCCGAAATTTCATAGTGAATAAAGGGTAGTTTATCCTTGAGTTTATCCTTCATTATCCCAAAATTATTTATACAGTTTAATCGTATACGCCAAAGCTATAACGTTCGAATTCGAAAGCAATTTTTTTAAATGTTTTTGTATGATTAGCACCTGAGAGAGATTCGCGAAGAGGAAAAATTCTAACGTCAAATGCAGCCAGTACGATCTGTCAAATGCAGCCAGTCGTTATCGTTGTCCCAAAATGGAAAAGTATTGTTAATTCTCATAAGTTTTCTGCCGGTGTTTTTGTGAAAAACACATTCGGAATTGAATTAGTCTTGTTTGTCTCAATTGTAAATTAACATTTTTGCAAAAACTGAAATGCCCGTGTGACAATTAACACCAAAATATGTTATTATAAAATGCACACTTGCACGTCCAATGAGATGTTCACGCACAAGTTTCATTTATTTGCCCGAAAATGAAAGCAAACGTAATAGGAAGAAGAAGAACAGCCAAAGCATAAGAAAAAGAAGACCGTCTCCGCGACTCTCTCTCAGATTAGCACGAAGTCACGATTAAGGTTGCGACAGAAACGCAATGAGCCTGTGTTGCCAGTTATAGCAATAAAACATTACGATCTGTGTTGCCAATTTAATCATTTTTTTTACCTTGGGAACGTTTGAAAAAGTAACTGAACTGCCCTCGGAATCCATCGATCAAGTAAAAGCCCAATAAAATTACTGTTTAAGTTTTCTTATTATTGTCAATTGCAAGGAAAATTGTACCATCCAAAGTGCGATATCGCTCATAAAAGTGCTATTTTGCATTAAATCGTTTCGGTATCTTCGGCGCACTTTTCCGTTATCTTCCAAGCAATAAGTGCGCCGAACATACCGAAACGATTTAATGCAAAATAACACTTTTATGAGCGATATCGCACTTTGGATGGTAAAATTTTGCTTGCAATTGACAATAAATATCCCGCATTTTGCACCTTACTGGACACCGTAGTCTAAAAGTGAGACTGGCACAAAAAGTGCGACAATGAGAATGCTGTGAGTGAGAAAGAGGAAGAGTAACAACCGCAATGTTGCTGTTTTGTTTTGTCATATACGTTGGCATTAGAGAAAATAATCTGGATTAATCCAGGTACAGCTGCAAGAAAACCGTCTTCGCGACTCTCTCTCAGCTTACTATAGCGATATTATCAGTAGCAAATTTTTCATCACAGTTTTGAAGGTTGCACTTTATAACTGTGCAGTCCAATTGAGTGCGAAGAGCGCAATATATAATCTATTCTATAAGTGAATATTTAAGAGTAAACTGAATTCGAGTACAGACGGTAGATAAAGTACAAACGCGCAAAGAGCGTGGCTCCAAATGAGCAAAGTAAAAGAACTTGCGTTTCGTATAAGCAGGGAAGACTAAGTTTTGTAATCTACCTGAAATGTTAAAACTTAAACTATTGATTTACTAACAACATATGGACTAGTTACCCTCAATATATCATATAATGCTTTAAAAAAATTCAATTGGCTTGTTCAATTTGCAAAATATGCGTCGTAATTCGCGAAGTTCCATGGTACATACCCACGATTTACGCAACTTACTGCTGATTATAGGAAGATTGATTCAATTCTGTCTGGTTACCAAAACTGATTGAAAAAAATAAACAAAAAAAGTATTGCCGAACTGGTAATTTTTCTCTTTGCGCGTCTATAGAGCTTTCTGACAGCTCAGGTACCCACACTAGCGAACACGAAATACGAGTGTATCCAGCTTTTTACGAGCCATAATGGCGGACGTGTTCGAAATATTTGAACAGCATTTTTGACATTTCCCCAATACATCGCAAGTTTTCTTTCCGTACATTCCTTTAGTTTTACCGTGAACGCCCGGAAAGAAAACGTGCGATGTATTAGGGAAACGTCAAAAAAGCTGTTCAAATATTACGTACTCGTCGGCCATTATGGTTCGTAAAAAGCTGGATTTACATGTCGTTTGCCTCATGTTGGGGAACAGCTGATGCTGGAGGAAAAAATCGAAAATTAGCGATTAATAGTTGTGCTGCTTCGTTCGTCACACTGCACAGCACTTATTTTGGTCAAATTTGTCATCCTGTTTCAAATTCAAGCACATATTTTGAAAATTTGAAAGTATTTAAGCCAGCGGTAGACGAAATTCATTCTGTACCTTGGTGACAAAAGAATGCTTCTCTTTTGTTTACTGTTGTTGTTTGCCTCATTTGCAAGCACCAACACACACATAACTGGAATGCTCTATTCAGCTTTTTACGAGCCATAATGGCGGACGTGTTCGTAATATTTGAACAGCATTTTTGACATTTCCCCAATACATCGCACGTTTTCTTTCCGTACATTCCTTTAGTTTTACCGTGAACGCGCGGAAAGAAAACGTGCGATGTATTGGGGAAATGTCAAAAATGCTTTTCAAATATTACGAACACGTCCGCCATTATGGCTCGTAAAAAGCTGGATAGATTATCTGCCGTCTGTAAATTCCAGCGGGGTGGTGTGGTTGTTAAACCACATACATTGTACATGTCCCACTTTTTGGTTTTGGTACTTTTGGTTCTGATGCCTACTTAAAGATTTATTCATTTTAAGACTACTGAAATTAATTAGAAAGCAGTTAAACACAGCCTTTTAGCTTTAATTTAGGTATTTAATCATAAGGCTTTTCATATGGAAATTTTCCATTAGTTATGTGCGGGTTATTTTGAGAGTAAGTTGATAAAATTGTGTCAATTTAACCTGCTGATAAATATTTCTAGTTTGGCGTGTTATTTGCGGTGACCGGTCGGTATGACAGCACATTGTTTACTAAAGTTAAGCGATTCGAAAAGTTCCGAAGGTTGTTTCCATCGTAGCTTTTCTTCATCAATTTATTGATCAATATGAAAGAAAGTGAAACCGCGCAAAATTCGAATATACTGCATTTTGATATAGTGATGAATGCTGAAACGGAAGAACTCGACCCATCAGTCAAGCTGGAAGAGTGTACTGGAACAAAAGTGCAGGAGGTTAACATCACCGAGGATACTCTAGTGGATACAGAGGATAAATGGATGGTCACTACTTACGACCTCCGGTGCTCCGATGAAACATCGATCTCGGTAGAGGCCGTCAGTGTTGTGAAACAAGAACCTGCGATAGAGATTGCTGATGGAAGTGATAATACAGAAAACTTGGCATCGGTGCCTGCAGCAGCTAACGGAGAAACTGCAATTGCTAATTCAAGGTAAGTTTTCACTTTTACTTTATTCGAAGCAGTGGAATAGAGAATTCAATTTCATGAATTTATGAAATTTCCAAATTCAAGACACGAACGAACGTACAAACGAAATGCTGTAAAATATTTATGGTCGTCTTTTCTAATATAGACATTCACGAGAATAAAATCTCGTCAGAATTGTAAAGAGCAGATTTACTCTTCTTACTTCTTAGCGACACCGACAACCATAAATTATTGGTTTCGCCGTAAACAAAGTCAAATAGCAGAGAAGGGAAACAATGTTGAGGAAACTCCGAAGCTGGCGGCTGCAGTTTATCCCCGTTCCGAGGTGTCGTCATTGACATGTGTCGAGATGTTATTCTCAAAATGGTAAAGAAAATACAGCTGAAATGTAGAAAACAGGCCACATAATTCAAACTGCCCTCAACGTTGGCTTTTTCCGAGAGAAAACGGTGCCCTAGCGGGTTCATACGTGTTACTCGGACAAATCACTTACTAGTTGCTAACAAGTGATCACATTTCCTGCCCAAAATCTTTCAGTTTTTTCTTCTTCTGTTGCAGTGATGCAAAGAGTTCAGTACGGAACCACGCGCGCTGTAACAAGCAGTTGGAGAAGCCGGTTTGCACTGTCTGTGGCAAAACATGGATGACAAAAAGTAAACTCGCGGTCCATATGAGAGTACATACCGGAGAACGACCATACAAATGTGACAAATGCAGTAAAACATTCACGAGAGCAGAGGCTCGAAATGCTCATTTGTTGGCGGCTCACAGTGGCGAGAAAAGTTTTAAATGTAAAATTTGTGACAAAAGTTTTTCCTATAAAGCAACTTTGAAAACTCATCAAACAATACACGGTCTGGAACGTCGGCATGAGTGCCCACATTGTGGGAGAGGATTTGTTTACCGTAGCGCGCTGGAAACTCACATGTCCTGCCACGCCGAAGAGCGACTGTTCACATGTGAAGTTTGCGGTTCATCATTCAAGTCGGCTCGATACCTGTTTGATCACAAGAAAAGGCATGGCGCGGAACGTCCGCACAAGTGCCCGATTTGCGACAAAGCATTTATAACGCGCTCTGACCTGAAAAGCCACATGTTCAGTCACACCAAAGAAGAACCGTTCAAATGTGACATTTGCGGTTCATCATTCAGGACAGCATTCCATCTAAAGGAGCACAAAACGTCCCATATGCGCCTGGAGGCGTATTACAAGTGCGACATATGCGATGGACAGTACAGCAGCAAAAGAGGCCTTCTAGCCCACAAAAAGTTACACACGAACGAGCGCCGGTTTACTTGTAGCTGCAGCAAGAGCTTTCCTTCCTATGAAAACCTAGAGAAGCACCGGTTGAGCAAGTGCAAAGATCGACCATTCAAGTGTACGGTGTGCGCGGAAACTTTTCTCTCCGAGCAAACACTTCGGATGCACGTTTCGCGACATAACAACGGGTTGAAACAATGCGAGATTTGTTTCAAATGGAGGGTTAATCTGTACAAGCACATGCGCGCACACAAAAGCGGTGAATAAAATTCGATTTGGTTCTTTGCTAAATAAATTGTATACAAACTACCAGCCTTATAATTGTGCATGCTTGTCCGACTCCGAAGCATGTAGTTCTGTTTGGTAGAAAGTATTGGCGGAACCAGCGCTTCCAGGTTTAAGCCGATTGAAGCATTCAGTAATGTAGCAAAGAACAAAGCAGGGCATGCTGCTATTGACATCCAAACATAATTATCGCCATGGTGCCCCAATCAGTACCATTTCCATGTTAAGCATACATCACATATCAAGGAACATCTGTTTTGTTCGAGGAAAACTTTGGACGTGTTATCACTAAAAAGTAAGGATGTTAGTGAATAAAATAGTGTTGAACACATATTGCAGAAAAAACCCATTCTGGTATACATCAGTCGGATTTTTTTCCAGAGAAAATTTTATTTAAACATTGAAAATCTGCCCTACCCTGGTGCTGTTGCTCTTTCCGCAAGGTGTCTGCTCATGTGCTAAACGAGGCTTCTATTTTGAACGAACCACTGCTCGCACTTGTACGTCCACCCACAGATCTCGCGCCGAAACGGTCGCTCGTCACTGTGAACGCCGCTCGTATGCCTTTCCAGTGCTGCCCGACGGAGGAAACCTTTTTCGCAAAGTAGGCACTTGTGCGACGGTTCCACAGAAGTGTGGATTTTCCTGTGCACTCTTAGATTACTCGGAGTTTTGAATACCGAACCGCAGATGTCGCACTCAAACAGCAGCAAATCGCTGTGATGGTGCATGTGATTTTCAAGCCCACTTTTCAGTACGAAACCTTTCGCGCAAATTCGGCACTGGTGTGGAAGATCCACAACGGATTTGTGAGTACCTACTTCCGTGAAGGTGCAGGGCACGAACTGTCTTGTGTGATGAATAGCTGATGTCACATTTAAGCGGTCGCTGGGTGCTGTGACTCACGAGTAAACAGTGCAATAGAAAACTTTTCCCACAAGTTGGGCATTTATGCAAACTATCTTTGCCGTGTGAAACGATACAGTGGCTTTTTAATTGGTCTGTTCGAGTAAAATATTTGTCACATTTTTCACACTTGAAATTTTGTTCGCTTCTACGATGATGCGTCATATGACAATTGAGTGCGTCACTGTTGATGAAAGCTTTGCTACATACAACGCAGGTGAATGATGGTTCCTCGGTGTGGACTTTCCTATGTTTCGTTAGATACTTTGCGGAGCAGTTTCCCTTGCCACAGATATCGCAAATATGCTTTTGCCGATGCTTCGAAAAATTCGATTCCAAAAGAGCAGTATCGCTAGAACAGAAGAGAACCGATGGGCTAAGTTGGTGAGTTCAAAATAGTTGCAATGCCAATTTATCTTGGATTAGAATCGACATTTTCATCATCACACAGAGGAGTAACTAGGGCAAAAAGCTGGCCAAAATAAGAAAAACATTTTTTTCGGTCTTCTAATATAATATATATATTTTTGTATGCTTAAATAGATGCTGCACAAAGTACTCTTAGTCAAAACACATGGAAACATACCTGTAAGTTTTGGCAGGTGTACAAACATTGACAATATTTGAAACATTTTTTTGAAAAATCATCAAGCATCAGGAAACGGATTCCATCAGAAGTAAACAAAAAGATTAACAAAGGATATTTATCAAAACATAGGTTCATCATAAGTAACTCTAACTGGTTTGTAGGAAGAAAATTTAAAATTTTGAAAATATGACTTGTTTTAAATAGTTTTGTCAAACAACTATTTTTTTGCAATTTTGTGCTTGTTCAACGGTAAAAAAGTTATCTAATCTTGCAGAATCTGGTCATACATTCTATGAAGGAATGAATCTTTGTGGTATTCTGAACAAATCGGTACCTAAAGCTCATCCGGAAACGTCCGGACTGGCATTTGCGACCCTTTTGAAAATTGTATGTTTCACATTGTTTTGAAGGAAATATCGACCATTCGCATCTAGTCGCGTACTATCTTCTGTGCAAGATAATTCACCTTCAATACAATGGGCACACTAGCAATACTACATGTCTAGGGATTATGAGATCTGTTCTCCAAATATGTCACTATTTGAATCTACATTTCCATTCAACAAAATTCGCTGACAAAAATAGTAGGAAAAATGTTAGTCGGGTGACGGTAAAGTATGTAATAGTATGTGTGGCGCGATTGTTAATTGATAAATTGCATAACAGAAGTTATATATCACAGAGAAGACATCTGAGTTGATTTAGTGTCGAAGAATCAGTCTACTGCAGTATCAACAATTTGGTATTAACCAATGTCTTTTTTTTATATGAATCAGAGACAAACAAGATACTCATTGATTTACTCATGCATTTGTAGGTTTTGGAGAAGGCTAAATAGTGAATAGTGAATAGAAGAAAAGCATAATTTGCACTATTAAGTGAATTGAAATGACTTGTAATGGCACCAGTTTGTTACAAAATTAACTATTTTTACGTTTCATTTCATATTCGAGCGAAATATTACTTAATACGTAAGAAAATAATTTTGGCCAGCTTTTTGGCCTAGTTACTCCTCTGTGCATCAGCCAGTGGTTCTTGTTTCACCGCCAGTACTGTGACCGTCCAGTGAGGCGGTCGTTATACTTGCCCTTCCGAGGTCGCAATCATTTTTGTTTTAGTGATTCACCTCTGACACCGTGAGTAGAGGAGTCGATTATCATAAATAACTAGAAACAGATTCCTTCGTTTTGTGGCACACTTCCCTAACACAGACATCAAATTGGACTAGGTTTAATCGCATTCGTAAGAAATCTGTTGGCACGAGGGAGCTTTGTCACTCTTTCTGGCGTGCTTCCCAAGCAAGGACATCGAAATGGTCTAGGTTTAATCGCGGCGTTAAGAAATCTTGTCGAAATGAGGAAACTTTGTCACTTGTTTTGGCTTACTTCCCAAGCACAGATATCAAATTGGTATAGGTTTAATCATCGTAAAGAATCTTCCAACCAATCACGAAGCGAGAATTCTGGTAAAACAGGTTCATTATTTTTAATTTTTCGATAGTTCAACATCAAAAATCCTTACTTTTCTTCATTTGGGCCAATTAGAAGATTTTCCAATCGATTGGTATAAGAATATTGAAAATCGTTCGGGAAACCACTAAGCTATTAGCGTTCAAAACCTGACCACTTTTCGAGAAAGATTTTTTGGAATTACCCCCTATACCAGCAACCGTCTTGAAAGACGTAGTCCTACGTCAAAAGCCGGATATGCTTTCCATGATAAGCGTGATAAGGTGATAACTAATCCATCAGGAGCTCAGAACAGTACCAAAACAAGTCATACATACTTAAAATATTCACCCTGCAACTGGGTAAATTGCACCTCTTGAACGGATTTAACTGGGAACTACACACTTAAACGAGTTTACCTGTCAATAGGTTGGATTTAGCTAAAACTTGATTAAAATAACTCAAAATGCCCCACACAAAATGTAGGGTAACCGACGTATTTTGGACCCCCTCAGCAGCTGTATATAATTTGGACACTTACAGCAAAATCAAATGCAAGTGTCCAAATTATGTACAGCTGCTGATGGGGTCCAAAATAGGTTGGTTACCCTACAAACCAAGGGTAAGTCGCTTAGAACATTCTATTCACCTTATTCTTGCCAATGTTGTCCATTGGCAAAATTGATTGCTAATGGAAATGATAATACTCTTCATTGACATTTATGATGGTTCTGAAAAGAACCATTTTGAAAGTTTAAAATTGACTGAAACGATTGGATTGGCTACTTTGTGCTCTAGAGAAAAAGCAGTGTTAGCATTACAAAAGCATTACATTACATAACATATTGCAGAACTTCGCATCGTGTAAATTATAAGCAATCTGGCACATGCTAAACCGTTATTTAGAGCAGCGTGGGGTCGAAATCAGACATCATGATAATGCTGATAATTTAAGTTTTCTGTTTGACACTGTGAATTAAAGTAATGTATGGTATAATCATAAATGACATTCTTTTTCTTACATCTGATTTCCAGTGGCAACATTATCGAGTTGATGTCACTTGTCTGAATATTTCAACTGGATTGTTTAAAGGGTTCAAGGGAAGAAATCACATTGTCTCTGGTTAAGATAGTGTTGAATTAACAATACAGAGTAACAATTATTAAAAAAATTGATTTGGCTAATCAGAAACTTACTAGCCGTTAAAATCAGGTACATGGTGTCATCTCCTTACCGGTTAGTAAGGAAAAGCTCCTGGCACTAATGTCGATATGGAAATAACTTCATTACTGTCCATCCATGTTTCGTTGAGCGCAAGGATATCTGCCTGTCTGAGAACCGCATCGGTTGAAATATCTGCTGAATGTGCGTGCGTTTAGACACTGTACATTCAGGCTCAGCAGTACAGCAAAATGGCTTACGTTAGATATAAATTCTAGAAGTTCAGTACCTAAAGTAACCAATTTGTGGTTTTCCAGGCGCCTAAGTTCCGTCCGTAATTCCTGGATTCTCGGTGATGCAGTTCCCTTGGCATGGTAAAACTTAAATATGCCTCTGTTATTCGTCAAGTACAATCCTTCAATCGATGTAACTGTTGATATTCCCACGTACACCAACTGCTGTTCCTGTCCCTTGCCATACTCGTACGCGATTTCAGAAAATGTGCCGCCTTGACTCTTGTGTACAGTAAGAGCATTCGCACCTACTAAAGGAAATTGTATACGTTTGCACTTAATGCTACTACTTAGCTTAATATTTGCAGATCGCTTTTCAACAGGTGTCCAATCGGGCTGAAGAACGTCATGCTTAGAGTACACAGCGGGCCTCGATTTGACCCGCAAGACCTTTCCAATGAAGTCGTTTTCAAATTTGAGCAATGATAATAAAGCACAGGTTGCGAGTATTTCACATATTAATATTTTGAACCTACATTATTTTTTAGGCAAGTTGAAAGCATGGAATGATATATCCATGAACAAGCCGAAAATAATTGATGACTGATCCCGTACCCTACATTTTTACATCTTTTCGGCTTCTATAGGACTCACCTGTTACGTTAGACGATACGCTGGGCTCTACGCAATACTTCAACGTTGGAGGGATCAGCTATTTCGTGCGATGCACCATCTAACGATGTATTGCCCACTTCAGAATACATTGAATCACTACGATTTCCTTTTCTTCTCAAATGGTAGAATTTACAGTGCTCTGCCACCGTCAACGCTGGTCTCTTGCTGGTCCAGTTAATAATGCCTGCTCACGGACTCGCTTGCGGTATTTATTTACGCATATATTTTGCTTGAAGCAATTGAGACATTGTAGAATCAGATGCACAAATAACCCTCACTTCTCACTTAAATTGATGGTATGTTATTAATAACAATTTCATACAGTAACTATGGCGACGATTCAACGAATACTGTAGGGAATTTGGAAAAATTGTTCAACTTTACGTGGAAATTCCAGGAGGTACATACAAAATACAATCTTCTAATAAAAACTATACAAAAGGCTGATATTTTGTGATTCGAATGGTATACAAACCATAAAAATATATTCAGAATTGGCTGAGCTTTAAGCGTTCAAAATCTATCACTTTGTCGTGTCGCGGTCATTTTTGTTTCTCCAACGTGCCACCCTATTAAAGTAAGACGCAGTCCTATACGTCAAAAACTACTCAGAATCTGAGTTTGTACACTTTAAGGGCATTTTGAGTAGTTTTATCCAAGTTTCAGCTCAATTTAACCTTAATATTTTTTGAAACGATGGTTCTACAATTGATAGAGGGACGGTAGGGGAAATTAATGAATAAATTTTCTGGCTAAGGAGGGGAAAGAGTGGAAAGGAAGGGGGGGGGTTAATAGGTAGCTACGCTTGACAAGTTGTGACTCCTACCTTTTGTCCAATGCTGGAAGGTGCATGGGTCGATCCAAGCTATAAACAAAGATTATAACCCGATTTGAACCCACAATACCCGCCAGGGCTATAATCAGAGATTAGAAGCGGATTTTAACCTACAATACCCGCCAAGGCTCTGATTATAGCTTGGTTCGACCCATGCACTTTCCAGCATTGAACAAAAGGTAAGAGTCACAACGACAACATGTTAAGTGTAGTTACCTATTACCCCCCCCCCCCTCTTCCTATCCACTCTTTCCCCTCCTTTCCCAAAAAAAATTTCATTACTTTCCCCTATCGTCCCTTCATCAATTGTAGAACCATCGTTACAAAAAATATTAATATTAATGCCTAACCGCCTTCAAGGTCAAAGACTAAAAGTACGAGTTTGGTCAATTTAACCTATTTATACGTGATTTCATTCAAGAGTGTACACTGCAATATATTTCGAAATCGCTTTACCCCTTAGAAAGGGCGGAAATGGCCATAAAAAATGGTCCTAAATTAAGCTCAAAATCTCTGTAAATCTCTTAGAAAGGCTGGAAATAGCTATAAAAATAAAAAAAAATTAAGCCGAGAATTTCTCTAAACCCCTTAGGCTGTGAACCATTTCGCGAAATTTTTAACTTTTTGGTTAAAATTTGACAGTACGAGGTTTTTCGAAAATAACCCTGCTCGGGGGCATGGCCCAAGCAACCAAAAGTTCGAATATTACTTGACACGTGAACTCGAAAGTTCATAATTCGCGTTGACGGCATTAAACGATCTCTTGCACACTCATAGAAATTCCCGTATGTACGTGTGGGTGAAAATCTGCCAAAATGTTTCGGTCTCTTGCGCTCTTCCAGAGATTTCTATTCCGCTTCACCCCTACAGTAAACTTTTGGAGGTGGCAGCAGCTTACGTTCGTCAACGCGAATTAGTTCAGATTCAGTTCCGTGGAACTTTCTTGCTGATTAGTAGTGTATATCAAGTATATGTGGAACTAAATGCTTTAGGAAGTGCTGTGAGTACTTCATAGATACTTCAAAGCTATTAGGATGCTACATGAAGTTCTGAAGGAACTTTAGTTGCTAACAAGTTCTGCGTGCTGCTTTTTTGTTTATATTTCTGGTGATGAAACCAGCAGAACCTAAAACTATTTGAGATTGATTATTTTTATTTCACTTGAATAAATTTAATCCTCGCCACAATGTAATAATAATGATCCTCGCACATTTCTAATTACAAATATAAATTAGAATGCAATGCTTTTCATTATTCTGTTGTGTTGTGTAGCATATGGTATCGGTATCTCACTACTATAGTTAATTGCCTGGTTCCAAACTTTATGTTCTATAATTAACTCGCGCTACATAAAGCTGCTGCAAGTTCTAAAACTAACTTTTACTTAAGAACAACTCATTGGCAAAATTCACATCGCTTTTATACGACAAAGGTGACGCAGTGGATCGGGATAGGTTTACAACGCGGAACACCCGGGTTCAAACCCAACAGCAGGCAAATGCAACGAATATAGAAGTCAGGTAGCAGTATAAAAATAGAACATAGAAGTGCTGCTAAATTTGTTTTTTCTTAGTTTTTGACAGTTTATTTCGAAGCTGCTTAGCGTTCTATGCAGCGAACCCAAGACAGCTTGAAAGTTCGGTTAATTACTTAAAAGTGACGCTGCTTAGCAAGTTATAGATTAATATACATAAAGCTGTTTAACCCTTGTTACCCACCATTATTCGAACTCTTGGTTACTTGGGGGTTAGTTTTAACCAAGTTCTGAGAGCCAATGAGATATGCACAGGTGAGAAAGAGAGCTTCGATATGTTTCACAGATTTTTCGTTGGATTTTTTTTACATTCGTGTGGATGCTTATCGCATAATAAATTTGTTCAAACAACCCGGGTTGAAATGAGATGAACTTTATCTATCAAATAAAATAAAAGAACATCAAAAATTCATCTGATTTTAACTCGGACAGAATAAATAATATTTTCATCCTCACCTTATATAAAAAAGTTCCAAAATTAACCTCAGAATCGCTCTAAACCGCTTAGAAAGTCCGGAAATGACCATAAAAAATATCCTAAATTAAGCTCAGAATCATTCTAAACATTCTAAGCACATTGTACCGCGGCACTCCAGATTTATCAAGCGGCACACCTCCGGTTCAATTTTACATATGAAATAGGAGCAGTGCCAGTTGTTAAAATCATCTCGCACGGTTGCCAGATCTATCAGATTATAACGAATTTAACAAATCTTGCATTCGGCACTTTCGGAACAGCATCGGCACAGTTCGGCTCGTTTCAAGTCGCCTAACATAAAAACGGCTGTGCCGAGTGTCCGACCCCTTGGGAAACTGCCATAAAAAATTATCCCAGATTGAAATCTGAATCGCTCTAAACCCCTTAGAAATCCGGAGATGACCATAAAAAAATGATCCCAAATTAAGTTGAGAATCGCTCTAAATCCCTTAGAAAGGGTGTTATTGGAACAAATCACTTCCTAGTTTCTAACAAGCAACCTCATTTCATGCTCAAAAACTTTCTTTTTTCTTTTATTGCAGTGATGTGAAGCGTTTCGGATGGAACCACGCTCACGGTGATCAAGATAAAAGCGTTACAACCCAAAACAAGCAATTGGAGAAGCCGGTTTGCACTATTTGTGGCAAAGCATGGATGACAAATAGTAGACTCGCGGTCCATATGAGAGTACATACCGGAGAACGACCGTACAAATGTAACAATTGCAGTAAAACCTTCAAGTCAGCGGAAACTCGAAATGCCCATTGGTTGGCGGTCCACAGTGGAGAGAAAAAATTTAAATGTGAAATTTGTGACAAAAGTTTTCCCTATAAAGCAACCTTGAAAATTCACCGAGCAGTACACGGTGTTGAATGTCGGCATGAGTGCTCACATTGTGGGAAAAAATTTGTATATCGTAGCGCGCTGGAAACTCACATGAAAAGACATGGCTTGGAACGTTCGCACAAGTGCCCGATTTGCGACAAAGCATTTCAACTGCGTTTTGAACTGAAAAGGCACATGTTCAGTCACATAAAAAAAGAACGGTTAAAATGTGACATTTGCGGTGCGTCATTCGGCACAGCATGTGCTCTAAAGGAGCACAAACTGTCCCATACGCGCCTGGAGGCGTTCTACAAGTGCGACATATGCGATGGACAGTACAGCAGCATAAGAGGCCTTCAAGCGCACAAAAAGTTACACACGAACGAGCGCCGGTTTTTTTGTAGCTGCGGCAAGAACTTTCCCTCCCGTGAAACCCTAGTGAAGCACCGGTTGAGCAAGTGCAAAGATCGACCATTCAAGTGCACGGTGTGCGCGGAAACTTTTCGCTCCGAGCAAACGCTTCGGCTGCACGCTTCACGGCATAACAACGGCTTGAAACAATGCGAGATTTGTTTCAAATGGAGGTTTAATCTAACCCTGCACAGGCGAACTCACAAAAAAGTGAGCAAAATTTGATTTGCTGTTTCTTTGTAAAAAGAAAAATAAATAGTATAGGAGCTACCAATCTTATAACCGCGGATGCTAGTTCGATGCGTGTGCTTCCGTTTTTCTTAGAAAATACGAGAACGGGCATTTTAACAAAAATAAAAATCAAACACACTTATTGTGCCGCCATTTGGCCAGTTGGTTGATTTTCCAATTATGATCCAACAAGCATTCAAGAAGTGGATAGCAATGCAAAGCAGGTTGCTGCTATAACATCCCTGGTCAGTTTCATTTTCAATTTCACCATATCTTTGTTCTGTAGCGTGTACGCATGCAAGTTATAGTTCCGCAATTATTGTTTGTTTTACCGTGTTAACTGTTTGTTTTAATTGCTATTGATAAACTTTATCGGAAATAGAAGTGATAATTTAGTTGGCAAGAAATAATTTCTGCAACTTGAACATTATCTGCCGTTGTTTTGGTCGATTATTTATCGCCGCGCTGCTATCTGTTGCTTCGTACCATTTCGATACAGTCAGTGATATTGCTTTGTGCTTTAGCAGGCTTACTACAATACACCGAGTGAGATTGCGTGCGCACTGGGCTGTCCTGATTTGCGGTGATTATAATCAACCGCGTATTGCTTGGGACTACAATGATGGCACGATTCGACCCACTAATACATCGCACCTCTCCGCTGCGAGTACGATTTTGGTCGACGGAATGGACTTTCTCAACCTCCAACAAGCTAATCTGGAGCGTAATCAGCTTGGTAGAGTACTCGATTTAGTTTTCCATTCTGCAGACCATGCTGTATCCGTTGACACGTGTGTTGCACCACTGCTTCCCGTTGACACTCATCATCGCCCGTTGTTGATTTCGTTGCCAGTTATTAATGGTTATCTCGAGAATTACTCGCCACCCGAAATTGAACACCGACAATTGAACTATCGCAAAATAGATTTTGACTTGCTCTCACAGTATTTACGGAACTTTGACTGGGAAGGTTTACTTGGTATGAAAGAGTTAGATTAAATGGCGAGTTTATTCTGTGGCACTATCAACCTGTGGCTCCGATCTAACTTACCATTTGTTAAACAACGTCACACACCGCCTTGGGGTACTAGTCGTTTACGTTCATTAAAACGAGCACGTAACGCTTATCTTCGTAAGCATCGATAACGTAGATCCGCAGAAACGAAACATGAATTCAAACGGACTAGTGACGAATATCGCCAGCTCAACGCTTCCTTATGTTCTGCGTGTACAAACTGACCTGCGAAGGAACCCAAAAGGTTTTTGGAGTTTTGACAACTCGAAACGCTCAAAAGTGCTTCTATTCCTGCTAATGTTTATCTTGACGGCTCCGAGGCGCGTTCCGTCATGGGCTCCTGTGAAATGTTCGCATCTTTCTTCTCCTCTGTGTTCGCCAATACATTCGCTACTGATGCTGAAGCTGAATCGGCTGCGGTAAACGTTCCAGAAGGACTAGTTGACCTCGACACCTTTGAAATAACCCCAATAATGTTCGTGGAAGCAGCACGCAAGTTGAAGCGATCCTTCTCCGCGGGGCCGATGGAATTCCTGCTGCCATTTTTTGCCGCTGCGCATCAGAATTATCTACGCCACTGTGTCGCATTTTCAACAAATCCTTTACGCAAGGCAAATTTCCTGGTATCTGGAAACAATCCTTCATGTTCCCAGTCCATAAAAGTGGTGATCGCCGAAATGTACGGAACTACAGAGGTATCACAAGCTTGTCTGCTGGCTCCAAGCTTTTCGAAATTATCGTAAGCAGCGAAATTCTCAATCGTACGAAGAACTGTATATCCTTCTACCAGCACGGGTTTATGCCTGGGCGATCGGTCTCAACTAACCTACTCGATTTTGCTTCCACGTGCATTGTGCTACTCGAGGAAAAAGCACAAGTGGACGCAGTATACACTGACCTGAAAGCTGCATTTGACCGTATTGACCACCGTATCCTTCTACGAAAACTTCAGCGACTGGGGGCCTCACAGCGGCTATTGTCGTGGATTAGTTCATATTTGAGCGACAGAGTCTTGCTAGTTAAACTAGAATCTGCCGTTTCGTGTGTGTTCACCAATAAATCTGGTGTCCCCCAAGGAAGCAACATGGGACCTTTGCTCTTCATTCTGTTTTTCAACGACGTGACTACACTGATTGAAGCCGGATGCGCACTTATTTACGCTGACGACCTTAAATTGTTTCTTCCCGTGCGTTCCATCGACGATTGTCTCCGGCTGCAAGAATTACTAGACGTCTTCGTGAACTGGTGCAAGTTGAACTACTTGATTGTAAGCACAGGAAAATGTGAGGTAATCACATTTCACCGCATCCAGAGCCCAATTATCTTCGACTATAACATAGACGGGAGTACTCTCAGGAGGGTGGATCGTGGATCACGTTAGCGACCTCGGCATCGTACTCGACTCCAAACTTACGTTTAACCTTCACTATTCTGCTATTATTTCGAAAGCATCTCGACAGCTTGGGTTTATTGCCAAAATTGGGAGAGATTTCAAGGATCCTCACTGCCTAAAATCGTTATACTGTGCGTTAGTCCGTCCTGTGCTTGAAAATGCAAGTATGATCTGGCAGCCCTATCAGCTCACCTGGATTTTAAGAATCGAGCGCATTCAAAGAAGATTCATCCGTATGGCCCTAAGGGATTTGCCTTGGAGAGATCCTGATAATCTTCCGCCGTATCAAGAACGATGTCGCCTGCTAGACTTAGACACTTTGGAACGGCGTCGCAAAGTTCAACAGGCAACGCTTGTGGCAAAAATACTTATCAATGACATTGATTCACCGACCTTACTGACTAAACTAAACTTTCGTGCATCGCAAAGACATTTACGCACCACGGCGCTATTGCATACCGAGTTTCGTCGAACCACGTTTGGGCACCATGAACCAATGGCTGCATGTATCCGGACATTCACGCAGGCTGAAGGACTGTTCGAGTTCGGTGAATCTACCGGAAAATGTGTGCAAAAATTGAAGAGAACTGACTGGATATAATATTAATTTGTTGACTTGTGCTCAAGGGGTCGGTCACTCGGCACAGCCGTTTTTATGTTAGACGACTTGAAACGAGCCGAACTGTGCCGATGCTGTACCGAAAGTGCCGAACTGCAAGATTTGATAAATTCGTTATAATCTGATAGATCTGGCAACCGTGCGAGATGATTTTGACAACTGGCAGTGCTCCCATTTCATATGTAAAATTGAACCGGAGGTGTGTAAAGCCCTATAATTGTTATTTTTATAAGGCTTTAGAGGTGTGCCGCTTGATATCTCTGCAGTGCCGCGGCACTATGTGCTGAGTGTCCGACCCCTTGCTTGTGCTATATGTTTCATTAAGACTTAGTCAGATGAATATAATTTATCTATACCTATAAAGAAGGATTTCTGTCTGTCTGTCCTGTGTTCCTTATAGAATCAAAAACTACTGAACCAATCGGCGTGAAAATTTGCATGTAGAGGTTTTTGGGGCCAGGAAAGGTTTTAGTGATGGTTAGAGACCCCTCCCCCCACTAAGAGGGGGGGCTCCCATACAAATGAAACACAAATTTCTGCATAACTCGAGAACTAATCAAGCAACTGGAACCAAATTTGGCATGTGAAGGTTTTCGAGGGCAAGAAAATTTTCTATGTTGAATTAGGACCCCTCCTCACTTTAAGAGGGGGGGCTCCTGTACAAATGAAATACCAATTTCCTCATAACTCGAGAACTAATCAAGCAAATGGAACCAA
The DNA here is from genome assembly GCF_943734655.1 of Sabethes cyaneus. NCBI lineage: Eukaryota > Metazoa > Arthropoda > Insecta > Diptera > Culicidae > Sabethes > Sabethes cyaneus. Next base: position 145,895,709 of record NC_071353.1, on the reverse strand, counting down.
ATTTGGCATGTGTGTGTTTTTGAAGACAAAATTTTTTTCTATGATGAATTGGGACCCCTCCCCACTTTAAGAGGGAGGGGGGGCTCCTATACAAACGAAATACAAATTTCCTTATAACTCGAGAGCTAATCCAGCAAATGGAACCAAATTTGGCATGTAGGTGTTTTTGGAGGCAAGAATGTTTTCTATGATGAATAAGAACCTCTCCCCACTTTAGGAGGGGGGGCTCCTATACAAATGAAATACAAATTTCCTCATAACTCGAGAACTAATCAAGCAAATAGAACCAAATTTGGCATGTGGGTGTTTTCGGTGACAAGAATTTATTCTATGGTAAATTGAGACCCCCTCTTTATAAGGGGAATTGTAACTCCTCTCCCCTTTAAGAGGGGGGGCTTCCATACAAATTTCCTCATAACTCGAGAACTAATCAAGCAAATGGAAACAACTTTGGCATGTGAAGGTTTTCGAGGACAAGAAAATTTTCTACGGTGAATTAGGACCCCTCCCCACTCTAAGAGGGGGGGCTCCTGTACAAATGAAATACAAATTTCCTCCTAACTCGAGAACTAATCAAGTAAATAGAACAACATTTGGCATGTGGGTGTTTTTTTTGGTGACAAGAATTTATTCTATGGTGAATTGAGACCCCTCCTCTCTTTATAAGAGGAATTATAACTCCTCTCCCCTTTAAGAGGGGGGACTTCCATACAAATTTCCTCATAACTCGAGAACTAATCAAGCAAATGCAACCAAATTTGGCATGTGAAGGTTTTCGAGAGCAAGAAAATTTTCTATGGTGAATTAGAACCCCTCCCCACTTTAAGAGGGAGGGCTCCTATACAAACGAAATACAAATTTCCTCATATCTCGAGAACTAATCAAGCAAATGGAACCAAATTTGACACGTGGGTGTTTTTGGAGACAAAATTTTTTCTATGATAAACTGGGACCCCTCCTCACTTTAGGAGGGGGGGCTCCTATACAAATGAAATACAAATTTCCTCATAACTCGAGAGCTAATCAAGCAAATGAAACCAAATTTGGCACGTGAAAGTTTTCGAGGGCAAGAATATTTTCTATGGTGAATTAGGACCCCTCCCAACTTTAAGAGGGGGGGCTCCTATACAAACGAAATACAAATTTCCTCATAACTCGAGAACTAATCAAGCAAATGGAACAAAATTTGGCACGTGGGTGTTTTTGGAGACAAATTTTTTTCTATGATGAATTGGGACCCCTACCCACTTTAGGAGGGGGGGCTCCTATACAAATGAAATTCAAATTTCCTCATAACTCGAGAACTAATCAAGCAAATAGAACCAAATTTGGCATGTGGAGGTTTCTGGAGGCAAAAATATTTTCTATGGTGAATTACGACCCCTTCCCCTTTTAAGAGGGGAGCTCCCATACAAATGAAATACAAATTTCCTTATAACTTGAGAACTAATCAAGCAAATGGAACCAAATTTGGCATGTGGGAGATTTTGGAGTCTTGAATTTATTTTACGATAGTTAGAGACCTCTCACCCCTGTGGTAGGGGGATATGGACTCTCATACAAATACAACAGAAATTTTTGCGAAACTCAAAAACTAATCAAACTCGAGAAATTCGAGACTCTTCCATAAAACATTAGTCAATACAAGACCACAAAAACTATCTATAGTAACACTAGATCATTCAGGACGAGACGGTCGCGAGTGTTGCCGGTGACACGCCGTCGGAAGCGCCGCCCACTGGGGAGCTTGCAAAACTCGAGATTGTGACAAAGATCATCCGAGATTCATGATTTATGTACAACACAGGTTAATTTGTGGCAATACGAAGTTTGTCGGGTCAGCTAGTCTATACCTATAAAGAAGGATTTCTGTCTGTCTGTCTGTCCGTATGTTCCTTATAGAATCGAAAACTACTGAACCAATCGGAATTAAAATATGCATGTAGAGGTTTTTAGGGGCCAGGAAAGGTTTTAGTGATGGTTAGAAACCCCTCCCCCCACTAAGAGGGGGGCTCCCATACAAATGAAACACAAATTTCTGCATAACTCGACAACTAATCAAGCAAATAGAACAAAATTTGGCATGTGGGTATTTTCGGTGACAAGAATTTATTCTATGGTAAATTGAGACCCCTCCCCTCTTTATAAGGGGAATTATAACTCCTCTCCTCTTTAAAAGGGGGGGCTTCCATACAAATTTCCTCATAACGCGAGAACTAATCAAGCAAATGGAACCAAATTTGTGGCATGTGAAGGTTTTCGAGGGCAAGAATATTTTCTATAGTAAATTAGGACCCCTCCCCACTTTAAGAGGGGGGCTCCTGTACCAAAGAAACACAATTTTCCTCATAACTCGAGAAGTAGTTAAGCAAATGGAACCAAATTTGGCATGTGGGTGTTTTTGGAGACAAAATTTTTTTCTATGATGAATTGGGACCCCTCCCCACTTCAGGAAGGGGGGCTACTATACAAATGAAATGCAAATTTCCTCATAACTCGAGAATTAATCAAGCAAATGGAACCAAATTTGACACGTGGGTGTTTTTGGAGACAAAATTTTTTTCTATGATGAATGGGGACCCCTACCCACTTTAGGAGGGGGGGCTCCTATACAAATGAAATTCAAATTTCCTCATAACTCGAGAACTAATCAAGGAAATAGAACCAAATTTGGCATGTGGAGGTTTTTGGAAGCAAAAATATTTTCTATGGTGAATTACGACCCCTTCCCCTTTTAAGAGGAGAGCTCCCATACAAATGAAATACAAATTTCCTTATAACTTGAGAACGAATCAAGCAAATGGAACCAAATTTGGCATGTGGGAGATTTTGGAGTCTTGAATTTATTTTACGATAGTTAGAGACCTCTCACCCCTGTGGTAGGGGGATATGGACTCTCATACAAATAAAATAGAAATTTTTGCGAAACTCAAAAACTAATCGAACTCGAGAAATTCGAGACTCTTTCATAAAACATTAGTCAATACAAGACCACAAAAACTATCTATAGTAACACTAGATCATTCAGGACGAGACGGTCGCGAGTGTTGCCGGTGACACGCCGTCGGAAGCGCCGCCCACTGGGGGGCTTGCAAAACTCGAGATTGTGACAAAGATCATCCGAGATTCATGATTTATGTACAACACAGGTTAATTTGTGGCAATACGAAGTTTGTCGGGTCAGCTAGTAAATAAATAAATATTAAATTTGTATCGCATATCACGGAACATTTCTGGCTTTAGTTTTCAAAAGGTAGCATAATCTGTGTAAAAGGTTGATTATGCGACCTTCTGAAAACTAAAGCCAGATTTGAAGTAAAACTGATGTAATATTAAGTAGTTTTAGCTAAATCCGACCTATTTACCGGTAGATTCATCTAAGAGTGCATGACCGAAACAAGCCATACACACTTAAAAAATTTACTCTGCAACTGCATAAATTATAATTCGACGACGGGTCGTCTGTGGTGTGTCGTCGTCATGTGTGTGTGACAGTCGAAAGCGTCGACTCGAAAGTAAAGGAAATCGCGTATATTTAATATAGGGCTTTTGCTACACACACATGCAAGACATCTGTTGGGCACACATTGCATATTTTCCTATTCGATGCAGCAAAAACGTGCTGGATAAAATTATCATTTTTTCTAAAATTATTCATCATTTTAAAGCAACTAATAGTCAAAATAACCGACAAATGTTCCCTGAAATATATGCTGACTGTTGGTAACTAGGGTTTCGGTGAATTCGCGTTAAATCGATGTCCCAAATATACTGATTTTTGAAGCAGAATACGGCATAGGCCAAGTTGAAAGTAACGGAATATAAAATTGGTTTTAGCATAATAAATTGCTTTCTTAGCCGAAAGCAACTACTGGCTATTGATATTTGTTTAGTTTTATCCCGCTAACATAAGTCATAGTTACATTTTTGATCATTGCTACCGCGTCTTAGCTTATTTGTTGAAAATAATTTTTTTGTTTAGTAAACAGATGTATCACCTTGCCATATGTATGAAGCAATTTGTAATTTCTGTTTTAAATAAAGAAAATAAATCATTTAAAAAATTTTGCTCTTCCCAGCCCGTGTGTTTTATATGGAGCTGTCACTTTTGCCTGCCCAACAGATCTCCAATACATATGTCGACTAACATTTGAAAGGGGCGGATAAGCCAACTGTCAAACAGAACGAGTGAGAGTTCATTTTCCTATACTGCTCCAGCAAAAACTAACTCTCACCCGTTCTGTTTGACAGTTGGCTTATCCGCCCCTTTCAAATGTTGGTCGACATATGCACTCTGCAAACACCCTATTATTAATATTTCCAGTATTTTTGGCATTTTTCCATTTTTGTCGCCCTGCTGTTTACTGTGTTTGACTATTAGTGATGAGCGCTGAAACGAAAGAATGCAACGCAGTAAAGTTGGAAAACTGTACTGGAATAAAATTGGCGAAGACGAACAGAATCAATATTCGGGATACGGAAGATAACTGGGTGATCACTATTTACGATCTCCGGTGCTTTAGTGAAACATCGATCTTGGTAGAGGCCGTCACTGTTGTGAAACAAGAGCTTGCGATAAAGATTAATGATGGAAGTGATAATACCGATAATACAGAAAACTCCACATCAGTGCCTGCTGCAGCAGCTAGCGGAGAAACTGCAGCCGCTATTTTCAGGTAAATTTGTTACTTTTTCCAGACGGACTGCAGCAGTACCTCATATTCCATTAGTTTTCTACTGATTCAGAGAATGCAGTTAGAGTAAAGCACTATACATTAAGTGAAGTCCACTTCTAAAAGCAATCATAAGTAGCCAACCTGTTTTGGATTCCATTTCCAGCTTTCATAATTTGTACACTTCCATTATTTTGATTTTGCTATAAGTTATGTACAGTTATTAACCTACCATGTATTAACGGACTCATTTTGATTCATGAAAAGGTAAATTAACAAATCACCGAAAAGGCCCCAGTTTTTAGAATAAATTCTTTTCCGGAGAATGTTACCGGGACAAATCACTTCCTAGTTTCTAACAAGCAATCACATTTCCTGCCCAAAATTTCAGCCTTTTTTCTTCTGTTGCAGTGATGCGAGAAGTTTCAGACGGAACCACGCCCGCGGTGATCAAAGCAAGCGCGTTACAACCCGTAACAAGCAACTGGACAAGCCGGTTTGCACTATTTGTGGCAAAACATGGATGACAAAAAATAGACTCGCGATCCATATGAGAGTACATACCGGAGAACAACCGTATAAGTGCGACAAATGCAGTAAAACATTCAAGTCGGTAGGGGGTCGAAATGCCCATTGGTTGGCGGCTCACAGTGGAGAGAAAAAGTTTAGATGTGAAATTTGTGAAAAAAGTTTCTCCTATAAAGCAAGTTTGAGGAATCACCGAGCAATACACAAGAAACGGCCTGAACATGTGCATAAATGCCCGATGTGCGACAAAACATTCCAAACGCGCTGTTACCTGAAATACCACATTTTCAGTCACACCAAAGAAGAACCGTTCACATGCGACATTTGCGGTTCATCATTCAGCGCACCATACTATCTAAGGTACCACAGAATGTCCCATAGGGACGTGGAGGCCTATTACAAGTGCGACATATGCGGCGGGCAGTACAGCAACGAGAAAGTCTTTGAGCTGCATAAAACGTTACACACGAACGAGCGCCGTTTTTATTGTGGCTGCGGCAAGAGCTTTTCTTCCTATGAAAACCTAGAGGAGCACAGGTCGAGCAAATGCAGAGATCGGCCATTCAAGTGTACGGTGTGCGCGGAAACTTTTCGCTCCGAGCGGACGCTTCGAATGCACGTTACGCGACATAACAACGGGTTGAAACAATGCGAGATTTGTTTCAAATGGAGGCTTAATCTATACAAGCACATGCGGGCCCATAAACAAAACAGTAGAAGGTTGTATCAGAGATACCACCGCGTTTTCGACGTACGACCACCTGAAGTTGTTACTTAGAATAAGATTATCTTTACTTTATATTGTTGCGTGTTAGTCGATTTACCTAGTTCTCACTCAAAGAGATAAGCGCCGCAGGCACAATGTATTCGTACTAGGTAGGTATATTGAACAGAATTTTATTAGCTGAACCATGCTATCCATTCGCGACTACGAAGCTGAAGAAAATTTTTATAAATAGTAATAAATTACCATAAATAAAAATAAGAACAAGTAAACAAATTAATCGGACCGGCTGAAGAAGCAGTTGAATCGCTCAACATGTAGGGTTTGGCGCGATAGATTGAAATCGAATATGGATGCTACTTTGTGAAACGTCCTCCGGAGACCGCTGAGGGCCACGTATTCGCTGTAGTTCGTACGGTGGTGTGACATCCTTAGCGTAGCAGTACATATTTCGAAGGGTTCTAAGCTGCACATTCCTTGCAGAGTGTCGGCGACTAGCAGGGCTTTAGATGTATCCCTCCGTGTGGAGAGAGTATCCAGGTGGATCAGCAAATATCGGTTTTCGTAGCTCGGCAAGTGGTACGGATTTCGCTAGGGCAACCGACGAAGAGCACAACGCGGTGCTGGACGGATTCGTTTTGTTCAGAACTGTTGTGGTAGTTCCAAACCGCAGAACAGTATTCTAGAGTCGATCTGTCCGGGGAGCAGTATTATAAGGCACTAAACATAAGTTCCAAAAGCGTCGTGTTGGTAAATCAAGTCAGTGGTGGGGCTGACATTTTTAAGCAACTCGAGTAGTTTACCAGGAACAGTCACTTTGAAGTCTCGAGCTTTAGGGATTGAAGTTTGTTAAGGGATTCGAGGCTAAAGTTGCATGGCTGTTTATTAAATTTGCTGAGCCAGTCCTATCTGAAAACCATTGCATTTTTAGCAAATGAATGAGAATTTTTTCTCTCATTTTTTTGCTGAATATGGTCTTAAATGGCCTCATTCCATTGGTATACGCTACCTGCTCAAGCATTTTGAGGTACCATCGCAGAACTTACTACGGCATGCCATAGTTTTGTGCGTCTCTTCTAATGGAATAACCTTTCACATTCAGCGCGTCGATGACAATTCGAAGATCGTTGTTCATTATACGTTTTCGTCCCGAAAAACGTTTATGACAATGGAAATAATTGAATTTGGCCGTTATTTTCTTTTTTACAAGCTATGTTGTAGACACATTCCCCATTGTTACCGTGTTAATCGCCTCCTGTTTCGCTAATTTTTTTGCAAATGGCTTGCAAAATAATTGTTTAAAAAGTACTTTATCTTCTACTATAATGCCAGGGATTTGATGAAACAGGAACCGATCTGCATACTAGGGATAGTATCCCGTAACGCTGGAATGGGGCTAATGTTTAAGGTTACCCATTTTGCCCATTTTGGGAAATGGGTATGAAATGGGGAAGGCAAATGAGGAGCGTCCAATATAGCTCTAGCCATACCAAGCCCCTACCTAGCGCCTCCACGTGGCCATACCTGGTAATGCTCTAGTAAGTAGCCAAGCTAGGAGGTGCGATAGTATAATCAATATATATAGAATGCCAGTGTCGCTGCAGTGCGCGTGGCAAACATCACACATGTTCAGATAATGTATTTACATTATATATGCATATGTGTGTGTGCCTGAGATTCATCAAAAGGGGAATCTCATTGTCAAACTTTGGCAACCAGTTTAAAATTTCAAATATGGCTGTTGAGTAATGTGATTGGAAACTTCGTTTGCTGCAAATTTCTGAAAAAATCGGTGCAATAGGGCGCAGTTGTGGGATTTAATTCATCCGGACGAAAAGAAAAAGAACGTTTAAAAACATTTCACTGGCATGAAAACAGCGATGAGCGCACTGATGACAGCACCAACCAGCGCACAGATAAATAACAATGAGCAACTTTGACAATGAAGCTCCCGATTCACAGACTTGATACAGATTGTTAGCATCATGTTTACCACTTTACCACAATGAGTCCTGTAGTAAAACAGCGACACTGGCATTCTATATATATTGACTCTACTGGTGCGATGCTGGGTGGTTCCCGGCTGCCTGATCTCAAAACCGCGGTTTTGGGCAGACGGCGGAACCACACGGCCTAGCTAATAGGTAAGCCTAATAAGTTATTTTAATTATTTTTTTCGTTTTAGCTTATGAAGCATCTCCTGCTATATAGTAAAAACTTTGGCCAAAACGAGTTTTAATACTGCACATGGATACCAGAATGAAAAATTAAATTAACTATTAGAAGCATTAGAACCTCAAAGGACGCTACTCTATTCCATACGAAGGACTGCTGGTGAGATTGTTCTATCATCTATCACTGTCTGTGGTTCTATTTTTACCCATATATACCACATTTCATCTTGATATCATATTATTAATATTATTATCTTATTTACGCAAAATTTGTAAACATTTAGTTCTTAATTAGAGAATATTTCAATTTTTATTTAAAATATGCGATGCGCACAATTGGGAGCAAAGTGAAGGACTTTAACCTTCTTAGTATTTCTGAAAATCTGGTTTTCGAATAAAATTTCTTTATAAATGAATATTAACTTGGTGAATGACTAACTGGTTAAAACCACATTAAACAACAATAAAAATAAAGAATATTAACAAATTCCCAAGAATCAGTTAAGTCGTAAAGTAGTACAATTTTAATTTTTAATTTGGAATTTTACGGATTAGCGAGATCCGAACTATCGAGTCGTCGGATTATTGGGTGTCGGACTAGCGGTATACTGTAGAGTAATACGGGTTATTGGATTTAACTGTTACAGTTGGAAAATTTAAACAGTATGCCATAGAAACCTCCCAGTTGGCTTCGAGGTATGACGCTGGCCTAATAAGCCAGTCATCGTATATTCGAAACTCGACTGGGAGAGGCTGTTAGAGTCAATAGGATCGTAGCAACTGGCAACTGGCTGCGAAGTCTGTCGTATAAAAAACAGAAGGTCAAGTTTCGGCTTTGCTTTGTCAGAAACCATTCACAACTTTCGGACTACTCAATTTTTGGGTAATTATATGTTGTCCTTACTCGCTACCGCTCGTACGGACTCAACTGAGGGATAACTCCTACTAGTCAGTAAACCTAGAAAAACGCATGCACCTAAATAAATAGAGATGATTTCTGCGGGGGGTGGGGGAGTGTCGCCGGCAAACACTCGCGGCCTTCGGCCGTCTCGCCCTAAATCTAGGAAACATTTGCTACTGAAATAGGTGCCACATCCTGTAATGAGCGTAAAGGGCCAAACAGAATGCTGCGTCAACGCGTCCGTCAGCGTTATTCTGAGTTTTTCCGTGGGTTTACTGTCAAATTGACGCTGACGGTTGCGTTAATGCTGCATTCTGTTTGGGCCTTAACTCTTTTGCGAAAAAAACAAGTGTAATTTACTTACTCGTTAAATATTTTTCTGGATATGGATTCTTTCTTGTCAATAACTTTCTGGTAAATAGTACTTTGTGGGAATTGGTTTTCTGGAATTTAGTACTTTCTGGGCATTGGAATTCTGGAGAATGATTCTTTCTGGGGAATATCCTTCGTTATTTTATTTTCTGGTGTCGGACAATCATATTTTTGAAATGCTATCTATCCCTATAAAAAAGGATTTCTGTCTGTCTGTCTGTCTGTCCCTATGTTCCTTTTAGAATCGAAAACTATTGAACCGATCGGCATGAAAATTTGCATGTAGGGGTTTTTGGGGCTACGGAAGGTTCTCTCGATGGCAAAAGACCCCTCCCCCCACTAAGAGGGGGGGGGGCTCCTATTCAAATCAATGCCTATAAAAATGGATTTGTGTCTGCTCTATGTTCCTTATAGATACGAAAACTATTGAACCGATCGGAGTAAAAATTTGCAATTAGGGGTTTTTGGTGCCAGGGAAGGTTCTTATGATGGTTAGAGATCCCTCCCCCCACTAAGACGGGGGGCTTCCATACACATGAAATACAAATTTACTCATAACTCGAAAACTAATTAATCGAATGGAACCATATTTGGCATGTGGGTGTTTTTGGTGACATGAATTTTTTCTATGATGAATTAGGACCCCTCTCCCTTTTAAGAGGGGGGGGGGGGCTCCCATACGAATGAAATACAAATTTCCTCATAACTCGAAAAGTAATCAAGCAAATGGAACCAAATTAGGCATGTTGGGAGTTTTGGAGGCAGGAATTTTTTTAATGATGGTTTGAGACCCCTCACCCCTGTGGTAGGGGGATAAGGACTATCACAACTAAAACAGAAATTTTTGCGTAACTCAAAAACTAATCGAACTCGAGAAATTTGACTCTTTCATAAAACATTAATCAAAAACAAGACCACCAAAAACTATCAATAGTAACATTAGATAATTCAGCGCGAGGCGGCCACAGGCCGCGAGTGTTGTCGGCGACCTGCCGTCGGAAGCGCCGGCTACTGCGGGGGGCAGCCCCCCGTAGAGATCACCTCTAGCTAGGTTTATTTCTTTTCCTAGATCTACTGATCTCTAATATTTTCCTTCAGTTGGGACACCCTGCGAAATGGCACTTTCTACGAAAAGGTTTTCCGTGAAATGCTACATCCCGCGTAAGGTTTTTCGCGAAATGGTATTCTGTGAAACTCTATATTCCGCCTTATGGTCAACCGAGAATTGGTGTTCCGGAAAATGGTATTCGGCGAAATGGTTTGTAATGATGGCGAATGTTTAAATGCTAGCCGCTTTATTTGACCAGGCTAAGCAATAGGGGGAGTTGCTTTCTACTTTACTGTGAGGAAAATTTATATGTTAAAACACCCATGAAATCCTCAGAAACTTGCAAAACTCAAGATTGTGACAAAGCAAGGTCATCCGAGATTCACGATTGATGTACAACACAGTTTATTTGTGGCAATACGAAGTTTGTCGGGTCAGCTGGTCTTATATATAAAAATGGATTTCTGTCTGTCTGTCGGAATGTTCCTTATAGAATCAAAAACTACTGAACCAATCGGCGTGGAAATTTGCATGTAGAGGTTTTTGGGGCCAGGAAAGGTTTTAGTGATGGTTAGAGACCCCTCTCCCCACTAAGAGGGGGAGCTCCCATACAAATGAAACACAAATTTCTGCATAACTCGAGAACTAATCAAGCAAATAGAACAAAATTTGGCATGTGGGTGTTTTTGGTGACAAGAATTTAGTCTATGGTAAATTGAGACTCCTGCCCTCTTTAGAAGGGGAATTATGACTCCTCTCCCCTTTAAGAGGGGGGGCTTCCATACAAATGAAATACAAATTTCCTCATTACTCGAGAACTAATCAAGCAAATGGAACCAAATTTGGCATGTGAAGATTTTCGAGGGCAAGAACATTTTCTATGGTGAATTAGGAACCCTCGTCACTTTAAGAGGGGGGCTCCTGTACAAATGAAATACAAATTTCCTCATAACTCGAGAACTAATCAAGCAAATAGAACCAAATTTGGCATGTGGGTGTTTTTGGACACAAATATTTTCTATGATGAATTGGAACTCCTTCCCACTTTAAGAGGGGGGGCTTCTACACAAATGAAATACAAATTTCCTTATAACTCGAAAACGAATCAAGTAAATTGAACCAAATTTAACATGTGGGTGTTTTTGTAGGCAAGAATATTTTCTATGGTAAATTGAGACCCCTCTCCTCTTTAGAAAGCGAGTTATGACCCATCTCTCCTTTAAGAGGGTGGACTTCCATACAAATGAAATGCAAATTACTTCATATCTCGAGAACTAATCAAGCAAATGGAACCAAATTTGGCATGTTTAGATGGCAGAAATTTTTTCTATGGTGAATTACGACCCCTTCGCCTTTTAAGAGGGGGGCTCCCATACAAATGAAATCCAAATTTCCTTATACTAATCAAGCAAATGGGACCAAATTTGGCTTGTGGGGCTTTTAGGGAGCAGACATTTTTTCTATGATGAATTAAGACCCCTCCCCTGTTTAGGAGGGGAGCTCCCATACAAATGAAATGCAAATTTCCTCATTACTCCAGGACTAATCAAGCAAATGTAACCAAATTTGACAAGTTGGGGGTTTTGGAGGCAGGAATTTTTTTATGATGGTTTGAGACCCCTCACCCCTGTGGTAGGGGGATAAGGACACTCATACAAATAAAAAAGAAATTTTTACGTAACTCAAAAACTAATCGAACTCGAGAAATTTTAGACTCTCATAAAACAAATAACAAGACCACCAGAAACTATCAATAGTAACATTAGATAATTCAGCGCGAGACGGCCACAGGCCGCGAGTGTTGCCGGCGACCTGCCGTCGGAGGGGGGCAGCCCCCCGTAGAGATCACCTCTATCTAAGTTTATTTATTTTCCTAAATCTACTGACCTCTATTACTTTCCTTCAGTTGGGTCACCCCTGCGCGAATGGTATTTTCTACGAAAAGATTTACCGTGAAATGGTACATCCCACGTAAGGTTTTTCGCGAACTGGTATTCTGCGAAACTCTATATTCCGCGTTATGGTCAACCAAGAATTGGTGTTCCGCAAAATGGTATTCGGCGAAATGGTTTGTAATGTTGGCGAATATTTGAATGCTAACCGCTTTATTTTATCAGGCTAAGCAATGCGGGGAGTTGTTTTCTTTTTTACTATGAGGAAAATTTGTATATTGAAACATCCATGAACTCCTCAGAAACTTGCAAATCTCGAGATTGTGACAAAGATCATCCGAGATTCATGATTTATGTATTGCTCTTTGCATTGAAAGTTGGATTTTGAACACACTTGTCCAGTCACACATTTTGTAGGTGAGAAAAGTTGCCAAAATTTCGTGGGAAAAAACCATGAATCTTGGTTAATTTCTATTTAAATTCTAATGCTTACGTAGAGTTGTTATCGACGCAAAGAATAATATAAAAATAGTTTCTAAATACATAATTCCACGCATAATTCATAACTTGAATAAATATGCAGCATATATGAAATAAATGAAAAATTAAATACTATTTGCTTTCCCTACAACTGGTACTGGCGCCACTGCTAAATCAAATGTCAGCTCAGATGGGAGAGTTGTACTGATGGGAAATGTTGGTCAAAATCTATAACGATTATTGATAAAGTTTTGTTATCGTTAATAATTAATAACGATAATATGGCAATACAGCCTGAATTCGTTAATTGGGCCACGACTGCACTCTAGCTGATTCGCTAATTGGGCCGACTGACAGTTGTTAGAAATTTCTAAACTCGAAAATTCCATACAATTTTGACATTCAAGTTGTCACATAGCCCAATTAGCGAACGCCCAATTAACGAACCGCCCAATTAACGAACTACCAATTAACGAAACTTTGCTGTATAAGCAAAAATACGTAAGAAATAGAACAAAAATGTTAAAATAATAACAAATCAAGAAGAAGATTTCACTTTAAACCCTCCAATTTTCGATAATCTTCCATGACGATAAAGTTTGATGGTATTATCGATATAAGATTACTAGCGATATTATCAGTAGCACACTTTTCATCACAGTTTTGAAGGTTGCACTTAATAACTGTGCAGTCCAATTGAGTGTGAAGAGCGCAATACAACACAGGTTAATTTGTGGCAATACGAAGTTTGTCGGGTCAGCTAGTAAAACATAAAAGAATCACTAGAAAATATTTTTAAACGATTCAATTGGGAAAGTAGGATGTTATTCAATCGTAAAAGAGCAGTAATTTATAAATAAGCGTAATTTTATTTATTTAAAATGCTTATTTTCTGATGGCAAAATGTTATAAAGAAATCAAGGCTGTCAGAAAGATAATTTATTTCAAGGAATTTTCTAAACAAGCGCGTGATATTTTATGTTCAACGCTATATTACTTCGTTTCGGTTCGGCACAATTTAAGTTTAAGTAAGTTTTTTAACCAAAAGCTTTTTCGCAGCTGGGAAATGGAGGGGTGCCCATCTTGCCTCCCTCCCCCCTATATTTATTTGAGCGAAAAGAGCAAGGAAAAGGGAAAAGAGCAAGTCGTTTTTAAATACCTTGTTTTTACTCTGGTTTTAACTTGATAAGAACATTATCGTTTTAACCGGCTAATAAGTTTATCTAGTTTAGCGTGTAATGTTATTGTGTTTGTCACTTAAAAGTCAAAATAACATTTCGAAAACTTGATTTTTCTTTGCATAAACAAAAAAAACGGAATAATTTCTCATTCGATCTGGAGACGCCATTGCGGACGGTTGTGCTGAGCGCTAGTTGCGGCTTACTTATCGAGTTTTTTTTTCGGTTTATATAAAAACGTTCTCAATAGTCTTGAAAGTTGTCTTTTGTTAAATAGTGCATTTTTTAAAACCCATTAGTGATAGAACACGCCACAAAGAAAAGTAATTGAGTGTCCTCAGAATGGCGTCAGGTGGCGGGGGACCGGAGCCCCCTGACGAAATCGTTAGAAATGCAGAAAACAAAATGGACGACGATCACGAAACATACCTGTACACGAGAAATGATGAAGGCCCCTATAGGATTTATATAGAAATACTTAACAAAGCAAAGCCCATTAACAAGTTCTCGCTAGGAGCATTGCTGAGGAAAATTCCGGCATATCGAAATTCCATAGATGATATGAAGTACCTTGGAAGATCCAAAATTATTCTATTTTTCCGTTCTTGGATACAAGCAAATTCTCTCATTAAAGAAAAATCTCTCAACGAAAAAGGCTATATCGCATACATACCACGCCATCTTGTCTGCATAACCGGAGTGATAAATGGAGTAGATTCTGACATCGACATAGAATACATCAAGCAGGAAATCGAAAGCAACGTTTAGGTGGAAAATGTATACAGACTAAATCGATGGGATCGAGAAAAAAATAAGAAGGAAGTCACAAATCGTGTAAGTGTGACGTTCAGAGCGCGAAACCTACCGGAGAAAATAAAGCTATTTGGAATCACGGCAAAGGTTCAACCGTTTGTGCGTAAAGCAGAATTGTGCCTTAACTGTCACCGTTATGGACACAAATCCGCAAATTGCAAGTCGAAGAAGAGATGTGAGAGATGTTCCCGAGTACATGACGAGAATTCCAGTCAGTGTCAGAACGACGTGAAATGTTTGCATTGCCGTAATTCCAACCATCGAAGCATAGATGAAGAATGCCCAGCACGAGAGCGTGAAGCTGGAATAAAGAAACTGATGGCTAGACAAAACCTTACATACGTGGAAGCAAGAGAGCTGGTAGCACCCGCTCTATCAAGCAACAGATACGAACTTTTGACATATGCTGATGACTATCCCACAATTTCGGAAAGTTTTGCCAAAATGACAGCGGGAAAGTATGGGTATAAGCAAATCGATAACAGCAACAAGGCGAAGATTCAGAATAATACAACACAAGAACAAAATCACAACGCTGGAAAAAGGAAGAAGATTGAGGAAGAAAATACAAAACTTGACAGCGCAGTTCCATCTACCTCCACAGTAACGACATCAACCACAAAGAAACAGACCGACGCGGCCCGCGGAACCGGTTTAGCTAACCCACATGCCACTACTTATACAGAGAGATTACAAGCGATGTATGAAAAAGGAAAGACGCATGCTCAAGAAGCTGCCTTTCGTAGCGTGCGAGGAGAACTCATGAACTTCTATACAGATCTGCTACAAATGCCTGAGGTTACTGAGGGAGTTAAAGAACAAATCAAAGCCTGCACAAGAAAACATTTTAAATTTGATTCTGTCATATTTTAGGTCTACATATAAAATGGATGCCCTCTTAGTAAAGTTTAACTCTAGTCTACTCGTGTTCTAAAAATGGCTCATTACAAACTGCTACAGTGTAACATTCAAAGCCTAATGAAAAATAAAGAAGAGTTACAACGCGTTCTAACGGTGGGCGACTATTCAGCAGCCATAGTTTCAGAGACATGGACGAACGTGGAATTAGAAAACACTAGTAAGTATAATATTACTCGATACCAAAAATTTGTAAGATCTAGATCAGATAATTATGGTGGATGTGCCATCTTTTTAAAAAACAATTTTGGATATTCTGCAGTCAATCTACCAATAACATCTGAGCTCATGCAAACAATAGCAATTAAGGTTTATACATGGAATATGGTTCTAGTTTCAGTTTACATTAGTCCCTCAATTACCAAAACCGACTTAGAATTGGATATGAATAATCTATTATGTTATTTGAGACAATTCGATAGAGTTCTTATCGCGGGAGACTTCAACTCTCATCACATAGCATGGGGTAACGACTTCAACGACGTAAAGGGCAAAATAATCATGAACTTAATAAATGATCATAACATTATATTACTTAATGATGGATCAAAAACCTTTGTGCCCATCCAATTTAACAAAAAAAATACAGCAATAGACCTTACACTTTGTACACCAAACTTGTTCAATGAGTTTACGTGGAAAACTCTGAATGATAGTATTGGGAGCCATCACTTGTTAATAGAAATAGAATTTACTAAAACGGTAGCAGAAAGACCCCAATTTACGTATAATTACAAAAAAATCAAAGAGGATTTAAATCAGTTAGATGCGGGAGACATTACAGATATCGAGAATTTTCAAAAACAAGTTTCTGATATTCACCATAAAAACAGGATAAAAAACAGGCGCACCCCTAAGCATTGGTGGTCGGAAGAGCTCTCCAAAGCGTGGGATGAAAAGAAAAAAGCTCGTAGTACCTTTAACAAATGTTCATCGATAGAAAATCTTATCCTATTCAAGAAAAAACAAGCAATATTTAATAAAATTAAAAAAGAAGCAAAAAGTAATAGTTTCCAAACTTTTGTACAAGAAATTAACCCTCTTATGAGCTCTAATGAATTGTGGCTCAAAATTGGAAAGTTGACTGGCAAACGAAAAAGAATTCAAACTAACAATCTCTTACAGGAGGATCCGGACTTGGCTGAAACTTTCCTCGCCAAGCATTTCGGTCCACATGAACCGTACTACAACTCCGCGTCGCGCTTTAGAATAAATTACGACCTATTAAATTTTGAAAAATTTAATAGCATAATAGAGGTTTTCCGTCAAAATTTTTTTTTCCACTAAATGTTCGGTTTTGACTCTTAGAAATTATACCCATATAAAACTTTCTTTATTAAAACCTCTAACTACTGTAAAAATGAAAAACTAAAATACGTATATTTCAACCCGTCACTTCTCGGATGTATTACATGCCTTTTTGTACCAGTGTCCTCTATTTTCACCACTTCGAAACCATTTATGCCACTCTTTACTCTTGTGGCAAGCAACGCACGAAACGAAAAAGAAGGTAATCATTAGCTTCATTCGTTTTGTCCTTTTCACTCAACCGCTGATACACATATGTCAATATCTGTTGTGCAATGCTGCCAGAAAATCTGAAAATTTTAATAAACAGTGCAGCCGAAACGAATTTTTTAAAACTCAACATTCGTGATTTGGTGAAAAGAAACTCACCATTCTTGCAATTTACATTGTTTGAAAAATCGTAGTAAATTCTAGAGTCAACGAAAAAAATATATTTTTGCACCATTATCACTCGTATTGGGAGTACTTTCGAGAAAAAATAAGAAAAGAAGGGGTATGATCTGACGGAAAACCTCTATTTGTAGAAAAAAGAAAAACAGTGCCCCTGGTAATGATAAGATCACATATACATTACTCAAAGAATTAAAACCTGAAATCAAAGTCGGAATAATAAAACTATTGAATATAATATGGAAGGAATGCCACCTCCCATTGTCTCTAAAAACGATCAAAGTAGTTGCGTTACCGAAACCGAATAAAGATCAAGCTTCTATTGACGGTAAAAGACCTGTGTCATTAGTTCCTACACTAACTAAAATAATGAATTCAGCAGTATTAGACAAACTAACACAACATTTAAATGACCATAATTTGATACCGGACACATCTTTTGGCTTTCGTAAAGGTAGCTCAACTATCTCATGTACAAATTTCGTCATAAACGCAATAAAAAGTAATAAAAGAGAAAAAATGTTAACAGCAATACTCTTCCTAGATCTCTCTAACGCTTTCAATGCCGTTAGAACAGATATACTAGAATGGGTTTTACACCATGCCCGGGTTCCTGAGGAAATTACACTGTGGATCGTTCAATTTCTTAGAAATAGAAAAATAATATTTGAAACCAATGATAATACCTTGTCGCGTTTGGTATCAAACGGTTTGCCACAAGGGGATGTATTATCTCCAACTTTATTCAATATGTACACAGCCACTCTGCATAAGATTTCAAGTGATGATACTATACTAGTACAATATGCAGACGACTTCGGCCTCATAGTTAAAGCAAAAACGCTTGAAGCATTAAATCGAAAGCTTCAAGAAAAAGCAGACATTTTGACAAACGAGCTCACCGAACTGAACTTCAGTGTTAACCCCCAAAAAACAAAGATAATCTTGTTCCAAAACAGCAATAACATTCTATCGGTTAAAGTTAACGGTGAAGACATAGAAACAGTAAAATGTCATATGTATTTAGGCATAATCCTAGACCGATTCCTAAGTTTCGGTATCAACATTAAAAACATAAAACAGAAAATAATAGATCGATTAAACATGATAAAAGTCATAAGTGGCGTAAAACTCGGCGCTCACCCGGAGACTTTGATAAAAATATACTTAGCAATATTCCGAAGTGTAATAGAATATGGGTCACCGATTTACAACAATGCATCTAAAACCAATAAACAAATACTTAAAACGATAAATAATCAATGCTTACGTAAAATTACAGGATGTACTAAGACTACGCCAATCAATTCATTGTTAGCAATAGCAGCAACAGAACCGCTAGAAATTAGACACCACTTCGTTGCTTGTAAAGAAATAGCCAGGTACATATGTAACCAAAATATAATAGCTAAACAGTTGATAACTATTAGAGAACAAAATGTCACAGACCAGGTCACGTACTTAGAGTCCGTTTACTTAGAAGAGATCTCCACTTTTGATAAGATTTCGCCGTTAGTTGAAATGGGCAAAAACTCCTGCCAAGTCGAAATTAAAACACAATTACCAAATGTGACTACGTCGAAAAACAACACAAATCCGGTTGAATTGAGGCAGGCAGCTTTAGGACTAATACGTGGTAAATACTATAACCGACCAGCAGTGTTTACAGATGCGTCTAAAGACACTAATGGTTGTGGAATAGGAATATTCAATGCTTATAATAAGCAGAGATATTCATACAAACTAGATAACGAAACGTGTATTACTACAGCAGAAATAATCGCAATAGATACAGCCCTCCAATTACTAGAACGAAGCCAAATCTCAAATGCCGTGATTTATACGGATTCAAAATCGGCCTGTCAGACTTTAAAAACCGGTTTACAAAGTAATCTAATTCCAATGTTAATCAAACAAATAATCACAAAGGCTTGTGTTTTGAAAACAACTATTCAATGGGTACCAAGTCATGTCAATATTTTAGGGAACGAAGTTGCAGACGAACTAGCTAAACTTGGTGTAACTGAAACTAGAACCATATCAAACAGCATTTTATTATACGATGCTTACGATATATTCAAACGAAAAATGTATGACAAAACAAATGACTGGTATCGAGAATATTCCGCGACAAAGGGACAGACCTTCTATAAATTTCAAAATACTATAGAAAAGGAATCATGGTTTTTCCACAAAAATTTAAATAATCAGCAAACTAGGTTGTTGAACAGGTTGCTCACCGGGCACGACTGGTCAAAATACTGGAAAGCCAAAATGCGTATTACCGACGATGAAAACTGTGAAATCTGTAATGAACCGGAAAACGGCGAACACATAGTGCTGCACTGTAGCAGATTCGGGCCGATTCGCGCTAAATATACATTTGATTGCAGATTTAAAACCTTAACTGAACTTTTTAACACAAAAAATTTAAACTACTTCACGGAAATCTGTGAGTTTTTAAACGAAACTAAGATGGACATCTAAATTGAAGTTTAAATACTATAAAGGATTAACTTCAGCTCTCTCAAATAAAACCTCATCAGGTAGTAAGCAAACTGCTCAAAGTATCGGGTGTTAAACAAGGTACTCAACATCAATGGTTTATAAATGCTCCCGCAAAACGAAAAATGCTTCGTAAGAATAGAAAACCACAGGGCTATATAGTCATCGTTACTGAGCCCTACCGGAGCTGTCAAAAACGCAGTTCCACGCAGAGAAAGAAGAAGAAGAAGAAGAAGGAATAATTTCTAAAGCATAGTATACAGTTCCAAGCGAAGTGAAAATCGAAGCAAGTGAAAAAGCGTGTCTTTTCGCTCGCGGAAAATAAAGACTGTGGATCTCTTCATAATTTCATGAGCTTTCGGTTTACAGTTCATGCGAAGTGAATTGAAGGGTTTACAGTTCGAGCGAAGTGAAAACAAATTTAAACCCAATGCGGTATTTACAAGTGGGGCAATGGTGCTGCAGTAATTAAGTGTAGCGCAAAACATTATCAATACGTTTTTAAAACCTAAAAATCAGTAATAACGGTTTGGCGTGACGTCTAATTCTACAAAAAATCCACATTGCTCGTTGCGGTATGTTTTTGGAGTCATGAAGTTTTTTTTGCCAATATTAATAAATATTTCCCTTTTCCACACCTGTACACACTCATTGGCTTGAAACGTCAAGTTTTCGCTAGCTGTAGCTTTGTTCACGAACGTAGACGCGCGCGAAAGAAAAGTACCCAAGTGAAAAAGATGTCATCCACAATCTTTAATTTCGGTGAATCACGTTTGTTTACAGTTCCGAGTGAAGCGAAATGCAGTTTTTGCGCTAGTGAAAAAGTTGAACGTTTTGTATGGGATTTTCACTTCGCTCGGAACTCTATACAGGGCTTAATTATGTATATTTATTAGAAACGTCAAAAGCGTAAAAATCGATTATTTATCTATATTCATTGTCCTGCTTGGAAATAGTGATGAATGATGATTCGAAAGAATTCGGCCCGGTAAAGCTGGTAGAGGGAATTGCGATAAAAGCGGAAGAAGCTAACATCACCGACATTCTGGATGCAGAGGCCAACTCGCAGAAAACGACCAACGACCGGTGCTCCGGGGAGGGAGCTTTCTCGATCGCCTCCGCAGAGGTGGAGGCTAGCGGTGAAGTGAAACATGAACCTCCGTTAGAGATTATTGATGGAAATGATGGAACAGAAACCTCTTCTACATTGGTGCCTGCAGAAGTCAATGGAGAAACCGCAACATCTAATTCCAGGTAAATTTTCATTTCGTCCAAAAGGGCTTTCGACAAGTGAAGGGCTAAAGTGGAAGTTGAACATTGAAAATTGGGTTACGGCACCGTCTGTGCATCGAAGCTAGCCATTTAAAGGGATTTTTCTTCTAACTATTTTAAGCAAGTGCATTGACACAAAGTTAAAACATACTTAAGCTTACATACCTAGCAAAGCAAGGTAATTTTTTTTTACTTTATTCACCTCACAGTCTATCCGTCGTTTCTTCTGTTCCAGTGAGATGGACGCATTGGACAAAAATCATAGTAATGGCAATGCCCAGCGGGAGCACATTTGCGATGTCTGCGGAAAAGAATTCACTAGAAAAAGTAATCTCGTGAACCACAGAAAAATTCACACCGGTGAACGGCCGTTCCAGTGCCTCGTTTGCGGAAAAGATTTCCGGCTTAGAGCTATCCTCACTGCCCACATGTATTTTCATGGCAGCGAGAGGCTGTTCCAATGCGACGTATGCGATAAGTCATTTAAAACATCCAGCAATCTGGGTTCTCACATGAAATTGCACAGACCTAAGGAAGTCTCCGACGGCAGCCGCCAAAAGAATTTCAAATGTGAAACATGTGGTAAAGGCTTTCACGCGAGCAATCTGTTAAGGCTTCACGCCAAAACTCACAGCACGGATCGTCCGTACCGGTGCCCGACTTGCGGAAAAGGTTTCACTCTCAGTCAAGGACTCACAAAGCACATGTACAGCCACAGCGACGAGCAACGCTTTCAATGCGACATCTGTGGGGCGTCTTATAAAAGACCCAACAATCTATGGAGTCACAAAAAAATTCATACTTCTCTGTCGGAGACTATAGCAGAAACGAAGTGCAAATGTGAAATTTGCGGAAAAGGCTTCAAATATAACGTGTTCCTTGTAAGACATATGAACAGTCACAGCCACGAGCGACCGCACCAATGCGACATTTGCGGAGTTTCATTCAAATCGTTAAGTAATCTAGCGTATCATAAAAAAATGCACCTGCCTGCTTTGGACCCAACCCGTACTTCCTATCCGTGTGATGCGTGCGAAAAGGTGTTTTTAACCCGGTATTGTTTGGCGAGACATAAAGAAAGCCATCTCAAGCAAGACCTGAAGGCAGAAAACAGGCGGAAAAATCGCACCTGCGATGTTTGCGGAAAAGAATTCACTTCTAGGCAAAATTTGGCGAATCATTTGCGGACTGACCACCCCCAAAAGCAACGGTTTAAGTGCGATATCTGTAGGTATTCATATGAAATACCCGATGGCCTCGACAATCAAGCAAATATTCGCACGTCTGACCGCAACCTGGAAGGTGTTTATAAGTGTGATTTCTGTGAAAAAAAGTTGAAGGATGCATCTGAGACATTACCGACGTGTTAATGTAAGATCATACGCAAAGTTAGTTTTTTTACAGTTAGGAAGTTGCCTATTCAAGTTAATTGTTTGAAAACAAAGCAATAATAAATTTCCCTGCATTTAAAAAAAAGAAAACCTAGCTGCTATTTTTTTTCGACAGAAAATTAATACTTCCTTACCGGAAAGTTGCCAAGTGTTACTAGGAGAAGACTAACTTTCCAACAGACAATCACACTTCCTCCGAAAATCTTTCAGTTTGTGTTTTTTCTTCTATTGCAGCGATGCGGAGAGCTTCCAACCGAACCACGCCCGTGGTGACCGAAGTAAAAGTTTAGTGGGGCATGTGGACAACAATCAATGGAAGAAGCACGATTGCACCATTTGTGACAAACCATGCGTTACAAAAAGCAGACTCAAGATCCACATGGGAAAACATACCGGAGAGCGGCCGTTTAAATGTGACAAATGCGGTAAAACATTTATCACAACTGGCGCGCGAACTGTTCATTTGGTGGTTCACAGTGGAGAGAAAAACTTTAAATGTGAAATTTGCAGCAAAAGTTTTACCTACAAGGCACTGTTAAAAAATCACCAAGCAAGACACGGCGAGCGTCCGCATGGGTGCTCAGTTTGCGGGAAAAGATTCATATTTCGTAGAGATCTAGTAACTCACACGGCCTGCCACACCGAAGACCGGCCGTTCGCGTGTGATGTTTGCGGTTCAGCCTTCAAGTCGGCTCAATATCTGTATTCTCACAAGAAAAGGCACAGCTCGGAGCGTCCCCACAAGTGTTCGACTTGCGGAAAAACGTTCCGATTTCGCCAAGCACTGGATGCCCACATGATCAGTCACAGCGAGGAACGGCCATTCAAATGCGATGTTTGCGATTCAGCCTTTAAAACAGCTACTAACTTAAACATTCACATAGACAGACATTCAGCGGAACGTTCGCACAAGTGTTCGATTTGCGGGAAAGGATTTACCATCCGTCCGACGCTCCTAGCCCACATGCGCAGTCACGACAAGAAGCGATTCGATTGCGACATTTGCGGTTCGTCATACAAGACTGGTGCTATTCTAGGTAGTCACAAACGGTCCCACATGAGCGTGGAGTCATACAAGTGCGACATATGCGGCGGACAGTACGTCAGCAGCAGAACTCTTAAAGCTCACAAAAAGCTACACACAACCGAACGGAGGTTCCAGTGTGGCTGCGCAAGGAAGTTTCCCTCCTACGAAGCTCTCAAGCAGCACAGGCAGAGCGACTGTAAAGATCGACCGTTCAAGTGTACGGTGTGCGGGGAAACTTTTCGCACCGAGAAAATTCTTCAGCTGCACTTTCGCCAGCACGGCAAAGGTTCACAACAATGCACGATCTGTTCCAAATGGAGGATTGACCTGAACGTTCACATGCGGTCCCACGAAAAGAACGGTCTCTTTGTTGAGAAAAAGTATATTTGCTAGATATTTAGGGGTACCTTTTGAATAAAGTAACAAAGCGGACCCTGCGAGCTTGGGTCCTACCAAAAATTGATTTACTCAAGTTTCATTTATGCGATTTAAATGAAACAAAAAAAGATTAGAACCAAAGAAATAGGTATAACTCATTTTAAATACATTCAAATGCTCTACTTACCTCTTATGTGAAATATATTCTACGATCATTTTCCAAATATGTAAAAATCCCATTTTTCCGAAAATCCCTGAGGTTGGATGCTGCGATTTAGCGTATTTCTGGATTCTATCCCACATAGAAGGTGGATACATGTTCCGGCGCAATAGATAAAGCCTTTCTGCAATGCAAGAATTACCGTTTGAAGAAAAATTTTATTCAAAAGTTGAAATTCTATCGTCTTACCTACCTGCTACTACCGCTCGCCAGTGCTTACTCATGTGCTAAACGAGGCCTTTCCTTTTAATAATACGCGCCTCACCATTTGCACATTGGAATTTATCTAAATCGCTGTGACGACATATGTAACTTTTGAAGAAACCATTTCCGAAAACCTGGCACTTCTGATTCAAACTGATCCATGGATATTTGATTTCTATGCACGTGAAAAGTATGGGATCCCTTATGTAACGAACCATAGATGTCACATTCGAACAGTCGCTGGTTGCTGTGTTGTACCTACAGTGTGTCTCGAGTGAAGAATTTGTGTGTGAAGCGTCTCCCGTAAGTTCGGCATTTGTGCAGGTTTGAACTTTTTGAGTTCCACAGTTGTCAAATTTTACGCTTAAGATTTTTTAACGTAGACCTATGTCTTACCGTAAGGGAAGGAGTCATTCTTTGACTTTGATTTCAGCGTCACGAAAGAGTGAAAAATTTTGACACCATTCGGCTTAGCACTAGACTAGATAATTTTATGGTTCATATTTTTTTTTTTTTTTTGTGGGGTGTTGAGTTGGAGCTGCTTGGCAGCTTGATTTTCAAGGCTCAACCCAAAAGAATAATAAATTTTAGCTTCTATCTTGCAACAGTACTTCCAGACGGACTAGCCTATGTCGGCCGGTTGAACACTGGTTGGCCAGTACTGTCTTTGGATAGGTTTTCAAAATAAAACAAATTGACTGTAGTGCGATGTAGTTGTTCATGGTGGCTAAATATGAGTCTGAAGACGAGTGATAAAGTCAGATGAGTAGGTACGTCGCGTCGAACGTTTCTCCTTTCTTAACTAAGAAACAAGTCGGGAAGCAAATTTGAATTTGGTAATGCTTTATCGATTTTAAGATACTTTATAGGGTTTTAGAATTTCTAAATCTTGTCTTTTTGAGTCTTTAGAGGGAATGTCACCCACTAAAATATTGTTTTACTAACATCATGCGCATATCTCCATCAACAGTGTGCATACTTGATATGTGCATAATGGCAGTATATGCATTGCGTTGACGTGAATCTAAACTTTGTTCGCTTAATACTTCTGAAAACTACTGAAAAGAAAACTCAATTGATTGACAAATGTATTAATGAATTTTTGAGTTACTGTCGACCAATCTAACACCCGCTTCTAGGCAAGTTTTCATTCAGTATGCAACCATGTTATGTTTTTCGCTGAAGAAATAATAATAAACTTAGTAATATTTAAACCTATTAGAAAACATTATAAATTTTGAATATCACTGGTTCGCTTACCTTTCTCTTGCCTTTTTCTTTGTTAGCTTTACCTGGATTCTCTGTAGCCCGTCACATCACCTGAATCAGTTATTGGTCCATATTATTGTCGTTATCATGTTGTTCCAGATTCTTTTCTTGTTCAGGTCGTGTTAGTTTGTCGACATTTACTTGGTCTTCCAGCGAAAAGAAACTGAAAGAAGAAAAAAAAAGACGAAAACCCCTTGGGCAACTGCCCTGGATAGATTAGAATTCGCGATTCGGGCAAGCCAAGTCAAAGGTAATATCTTTGTGATTAACCTTACCAAAAGCCCTGAATCAATAGAAAATAGGTATATGTATATAAATTAAGATTCGTAAATCGAATCTTCAAACGTCTTGCTACTATTTTGAACGTTCTGCCAACTAAATTGATTTAAAAATACTTTTGGTAGGCTTCACCACATTTGGCATCACTAGTGTGCATCTTTCATTTGTGTAAAGATACAGACCAGCCCTGGGACCTGGTTGCAGTTAAGCAATCCTCAAGGTTATGCCATGCCCAGGGAACATCTTTTTAGATAATTTCATTTCTATAATGAGAAATCATTTGATTTCTTATCAAAATGACTTAAACCGAGCTCTTGCAAAAAAAATTGTCAGCAATTCACAGAGGGATATTTGAAAAATTATTAATTTTATTCCAAACAGATTAAAACTGGTCATCAAGAATGAAAATGGTCCTACAAGGTGGTGGTTGAGCGAGAAAGGACATTTATTTCAATTAATAGGTAACTGTCCGAATACTTTTTTGGCTGCATTTTTAGGCAATTCAAATTATATGTACTCTATCTTCAAAACGGAAAGCTTTTCCCTGAATTTTTGTTGTGCATCTAATATGCTTTAGTTAAACATTGTTTTAAAAAATATGTGTTACCATTCTTTGCAAAAATACTGCGCAAAATTACTAAAAGAAAAATGTATGCGCTGCTGTCCGAATACTTTTTTGGTTGACTGTAGGCCTATGTCTTACCGTAAGGGAAGGAGTCATTCTATGACTTAGATTTCAGGCCAGCGTCACGAAAGAGTGAAAGATTTTCACACCATCCGGCTTAGCACTAGACTAGATAATTTTATGGTTCATATTATATTAACAAATAATTAAGATTGTATATACCATTCCCCTGAAAACCATTCCCCAGAAATTCATTCTCCAGAATTCCAAACCCCAGAATGACCCATTCCCCAGAAAACTATTTCCCAGAATATACTATTCCCCAACAAACCATTCCCCAGAAAGTCATTATCCCGAAAATACCATTCCCCAGAAAGCCACTTCACAGAACCTGCCATTCCCTAGAAATCACCGCAATTACTTTCGTTAGTGAATTTCCGTGCAGTATAAGGATCTTCGTGACTATCCCCACCAATACTACCAATTCAGCCTAGTCAATTTGGCTAGCACAGAGAGAGAGAGACTCTCAATCGGTCTGTTTTACACAATCTGCAGTTACGTCCTTTGGCGGTTGGTGCCGAATTGTACGTTTGGGCAAAAATTGTGCCACGGGACCTGATCCTGCCGTGAGAGTCGGCAAATCAGGAGCCCCTAAGTCAAGGTCTAACCCCGTGCCGATGACTGAATGGCTGGAGGGGGGAAAACATGCCAGTCGCGAACGGAGTGCTTTGGGCATCTTGCCCCTACTGTGCCATGCGGGGCTTTGGTCCGGTCGATCTTTGTTGTTTGAAATCGTTTTAGGTGGCTTAGAATCATGGGCTTTTGCTCGGAGACTTGTCACAACTGAAGCGATTGAGGGGGCCGTAAGCAGCTTCTCTCCATATAAATCTCCTGGAACAGATGGAATATACCCTATTCTACTGCAGAAAGGATTCAAGTACTTCAAACACATTCTGAGAAGGATGTTTGTGTGTAGTATTGCTATTGGGTACACCCCAACTCAATGGCTTGAAATAACCATTAAGTCTATTCCTAAAGGTGGACGCGCGACATACGAGCAAGCAAAAAGTTTTAGACCAATCAGTCTAACGTCTTTCTTGCTTAAATCACTTGAGCGGATTGTTGACCACCACAAGCTTAGTAGAAGTTCCTCTTCATTCAGCACAACATGCTTATCAAAGTGGCAAGTCTACAACCACTTTATTATATGATGTGGTGGATAAAATTGAGGTTGCTTTTTCACAAAAGGAATCTTGCTTAGGAACTTTTTTGGATATTGAAGGCGCTTTTGATAACGTATCTCGCTTCCATTTTGGAGGCTGCTCGTTATCATAATGTGCCTTCAATAATCATAAAGTGGATTGAACAAATGCTTAGTAACTGATTGCTTTTTTCGTCCTTATGGCAAGCAATCATTTGGAAGCAAAGTGTTTGTGGATGTCCACAAGGTGGCGTTCTCTCGCCTCTTTTATGGAACCTTGTGGCGGATGGCCTACTGAGGAAACTCAATGGTCTAGGCTATCCGTCATATGGTTTTGCGGATGACTATCTCATCCTAGTAGTTGGAAAGTGCATAAGCACATTATCTGACTTAATGCAGCAGGCACTACGCGTCGTGGAAACGTGGTGCCGAGAAACTGCACTTTCGGTAAATCAGAGCAAAACATCTATCGTCTTATTTTCAAGACGTAGAAATACCAATGGAGCTCGCGCTCTGTGCTTTTACGATTCGGATGTTGATGTTGTGAAGGAGGTGAAGGAGGTACCTGGGGTTGATTCTCAACTCCAACCTTGACTGGTCCACAAATATTGATTCCCGAATTAAAAAAGCGTGCATGGCATTTGGGCAATGTAAACGAGCAATTGGCAACTCTTGGGTGCTTAAACCCAAATACATACACTGGTTATACACGGTCGTTGTCAGACCAATACTAAAAATTAAAAAAAAATCAGCGGGGTTGTGTACAAGGCACGACCGCATATATAGGTGACGCAAGACTACGTAAGTCTCTTTGTAGTGATAGTGGCATGTATTCATGCTTGTAATCATTCGATTCTTCATATCGTTGTATGTAACATTTATCAAAGTAGTAACATTGCATACGTTCAATTCTCAAAACATTGTGCATTTGAAAACAATTTAACAAAATCAAGAACACAAACTATTGCTTTCCTGCTACCTTACTGAAATTAAAGATTGTTTTTATTACCCATGGTTTCCCACGTTGAAGGAATTTTACCAATTCAATCCTATTTTATCAACAGCACATCTTTTCACTTCACTTCTAATGAAACGGCAAGCATGCGTGTCCATACAGTCGTATTATAACCGAACAGTACAGCTGTAGCATATTTTTCCAACACAGACATCAAATTGGACTCGGTTTAATCGCATTCGTGTAAATCTGTTGGCACGAGGGGGCTTTGTTACTCTCTCTGGCGTACTTCCCAAGCAAGGACATCAAAATGGTCTAGGCTGAACCGCGGTGTTAAGAAATCTTGTTGAAATGACGAAACTTGGTCTGTTGTTTTTGCTTACTTCCCAAGCACAGATATCAAATTGGTATAGGTTTAGATCATCGTAAAGAATCTTCCAACCAATCACGAAGCGAGAATTCTGGTAAAACATAGGTTCATCATTTTCAATTTTTCAATAGTTCAACATCAAGAATCCGTACTTTTCTTCATTTGGGTCAATTCTTAGAAGATTTTCCAATCGATTGGTATAAGAATATTGAAAATCGATTGGAAAACCGCTGAGCTATTAGCGCTCAAAACCTTTCATTTTTCGTGACGCTCGCATTTTTCGATTTTCTGGAATGACACCCTATCTCAAAACTTGCCGTAAGACGTAGTCCTACGTCAAAAAAATCCAAAAACTTCAGACCAATACTGGCGTATGGTTGTCTTGTATGGTGGCAGAGAGGGGAAGTTGTGACTGTCCAGACAAAGCTAAACCATCTTCAAAGGATGTGTTTAATGGCAATGTCTGGTGCATTTACTACAACTCCTACTGCCGCCCTAGAAGCTATTTTCAATATTAAACCTCTACACTTCCACCTGAAGCAAGAGATACTAATATGTGCTTATCGACTATACGCGATTGGCCTTTGGCAGTCTGTGGACGGTTCCACTGGTCATACTCGATTGTGGTCGCAAATTGTTGCTGAGGACAAGTTTGCCCTTGCTCCTAGCGATGTAACGCTCATGCGTACTTTCCCGTATAGGACTTTCTCAAGTGACTTTCCTCCTAGAGAGGATTGGATGTCAGGCTACATGGAAAGGAAAATTTCCGACAATGTGGTCTGTTATACCGATGGTTCCTTGTACGAAGGTCGCGCGGGTGCTGGTGTTTACTGCCGTGAGCTGGAATTGGAGGAATCCTATTCGTTGGGTAGTTACTGCACCGTTTTTCAAGCTGAAATCTTTGCAATTATGTGCGGAGCTCAGTTTGTACTTCAGAAAGAACTTGTACTTCAGAAGGCAAGATTATCTACTTCTGTTCTGACAGTCAAGCCGCTATAAAAGCTCTTTGTGCGGCTAATTCTAAATCTAAAACAGTCATCGCCTGTCACACCCAATTAGAAGA
Source organism: Sabethes cyaneus (assembly GCF_943734655.1). Taxonomy (NCBI): domain Eukaryota; kingdom Metazoa; phylum Arthropoda; class Insecta; order Diptera; family Culicidae; genus Sabethes; species Sabethes cyaneus. The sequence continues at coordinate 145,865,551 of NC_071353.1, read as the reverse complement.
ACCAAGCATTCTAAATGCCGTTCGTCTGGTTTGGGTTCCTGACCATTCTGGTATAACCGGAAATGAATAGGCTGATGAACTATCAAGATCTGGAGCAGAAAAGTCGATTTTCGGACCGGAACCTGCTTTACCAATTGCGGCATGTTGGATAAAACAAAAGATTCGATCTTGGTTTTCATCTCAACATGAATATTATTGGGAAAATCTTGAAACTTGTCGTCAAACGAAAAGTTTCTTAAGCCTTATGAGAAGGTTGCGAAATTTCTTTTACAACACTCAAAGGTAAATTGCAGTTTTCTTGATCTGATCTTGTCAGATCACTGACTGGTCACTGCAGACTAAATTATCATATGGCTACGATTCAGCGAGCTGAATCGTTTCATTGTAATTTATGTGAATCCGACCACGGTACACCATATCACGTAATTTGCAACTGTCCTGCAGTAGCACAATTGCGTCATAGGATCTTTGGATCCTACGTCTTAAATGTATCGGATTTTAGGAAACTAAAATTACGAGACATTTTGATGTTTCTTACCGAAAGCGGTATTGAGCTATAAGCTCTTATTTATCATGAGTATACCCCCCAGGGGGTGTACTTTTGATAAGTTAACTACCAAGGATTGCAGTATCCCCTCGGGGGTACAAAAATCTCTCGGTATGTATGTGTTTGTGTTTGTCCAAATTCCTCATCCACCCCTTCCAATTCCTCCTGTTTTCGTTCCCGTCCTCATCAGGTAAAGATGACACGGGCAAGATGGACAAGGCACAAATCTTCCACATGATTGTGAGGAACCGAGCCAAAGATGCTGGTACCTGATAGTAAGTATAGTTTGTGGTAGCACTCCCATATCCTTTATGCACTGTACACGGAGAAGGCGATGGTCGGAAATGGTGTAGTCATATTGAACAGGCGTACGCTTTCGGTGAAACGAAACCGCGTGGGACTTCTCTGTGCTTAACGTCATGCGGTTTGTAGCACACCAATCCACAAATGTTTTCAAGTAATCCTGCAGCTTTACGCAGTTGCTCAGGCACGCAATGTCTTTAAAATAATTGACAGCCATGTGAGAGCAAAAGTGAGACATCGTTTATAAAAATTGAAAATAACAGTGGTCCCAGTTAACTGCCTTGTGGAACCCCCTGATTGATTGGAGAAGCAGTTCGAGACAGTAGAAGTTATTTTGACACACTAATAGAAGAGTCAGGTAAGATCTGGCCCAACATGCGGCGTATACAGATTGACCTAGTTTTTCCCTTTTGCTAAGCAATATTCCGTGGTCGACTCAATCGAACGGAACTTTCAGGTCAAGCTAAATAGCGTCAGTTTGAAAGCTACACACTTAAAAAAAAGTGCCGAAGACAGCAAAATTTTGCCGAGATTTGGACAGCCGAGCGTTCGGTAAAGTTTTTTATGATGCCAAACGTTAGTAAAGATCCGTAAACGTCGAATTGCAAAACTGAAATTTTTACCGAACGCTCGGCTGTCCAAATCTCGGCAAATTTTGCTGAGTTTTTTAAGTGTGTAGATTGCAATCTTTGTAGACCCACGGGACACAAACTGCATCACATTTGTGGCCACTGATCTTTTCGGAAAAAAATCCTTGCTGGTTAACGCGAATGTAGAATTTACAGCAGGCAAACCCAGCGTCATCTATAATAATTTCGAATAATTTTGAGCAAGCGCACAAAGACGTGTTCACAAACGACCAGAATTGTTTAGGCTGCATGCGAAGGCTATGTTGAATGCGATTCACATAGCGGTGGTACAGAAAACGATTGTAACTGCGATACCGGTTGCTTGCAGTTTTTAAGCCAAGCCAGCGCACTAGAGAGAAAAAAGATGAAACAAAATTTTCAATGAGAGTGCGGTTTTATTAGATGGTTTTGAATACTCAACTGTAGTGACATATCATATCAGGTACGGGTGTTAGAGTGCAGGACTATTGCAGGGCCAGTTGCTACGATCCTGTTGGCTCTAACAGCCTCTGCCAGTCGAGATTCGAACATAAGACGACTGGCTTATTAGGCCAGCGTCATACCTCGGAACCAACTGGGAGACCTATCCTAGCGAGAATCGTGTTGTCCTATTCTGCCCCGCGGCAGACTTCACCCGTACATCGAGCCTTCCTATCGCGCTTGCAATTTCGGTCCTCAAATTCGGGCTTTGTCAACAATCGACAAACACTCATGAGAGGGTCACACCCGCGCCGAGCATACCAGCCTCGCTGAGCGGCCAACCCTTTCATGCCAATTCGGCATCGTTTGAGTCACGTGGTTTTGGCACCTCGAACAGCCATAGGATTCATTATTTACCTACTCGGTGAAATGCAATAGTGCATTTGTTTTGGAAATCGTTCGTTGGTACAGGTTAAGAATTTGGCGCGTTCGTTCACGTAAAATGTGGTGCGAACGTGACATTTTAATGTAATTTCATTTTAAAATGTTTCGCCTTATTGGCGCCGTCGCTCGATCGACACTGACCGGCACGGATAATCAAATCGAATGTTAAATTTTGATGTGTTCTGAGCTGACCGGGGTTGATTCCTCCGGGTTCAGTCAGATAAAAATTCGTGAGATCATGCTCACTGGGAATGAGGGTCACTTCACTTGGGCGAACCAAAAAGCTCTCTTCCGAAGATGCAACCCCACTTCACTTCTGTCAGCATATGACCAACGGTCCCAGCGGGGATTGTTATCTAGGGTCTTTTTGTTGGTTACTAGCATCCCGGTTGGCACCACGAGAAGGTAGGGCTTCGGCAGCTATACCCAGTCATTCCGGAATTCCAACACTCTGAGTTTCAACTAATTTATAGGTAAAAATACTTACATAGTATGTAGTGGATAAGGATAAAGTAAAACTACAACAAGAAACAAACCAATCAAACGATTACAGTTGATTAAAAACTCCACACGTAGATAAAAACGCGTCCTTTTTCTAGTTTAAAATTGTTCCAAAGTTCACGGAACAAGTACCATCCTCTTCTAGCGCTGTCCTGCAAAATCACCTGTAAACACTGCGGAAATATAATTTAAATTGTCGTCTCTGTTATAAACTATTGTTCAAACAACATTACCTGAAAAACAATCACCTCTCAACTAGTGAATCTTCTTATGGTTCTCCAAGTAGCCCTTTCGACAGAACCGTGCACCGCACATTTCACACCGGTACGGTACGCCGGATGTGTTCAGCTTTCTGTGAGTAGTTAGACTGGCCGGCGTCTTAAACGTTGCCCCGCAGATGTCGCACTTGAACGGTCGTTCCGTGCTGTGACTGCGCACATGACTAACGAGATTATGCTGCTGTGTGAAGATCTTTCGGCAAACCGGGCATACGGTCGACTGCGGACGGCGGTCCGCATTGTGCGTTTTTAGGTGTCGTGTTAGAAGTGTATTCAAGTGAAACTCCTTACCACATGTCGGACATTTGAAGTTATTTTCTCGTAAATGAACTGCAGCTTTGTGATTTTTAAGACGGCTGGATGTGCTGAAAGCTTTGCTGCAGATGTTACACTCAAACGGTCGCTCGGCGGTGTGAGTTCTCCTGTGCACCATGAGAGCATATTTTCTGGTAAATGTACTGTTACAGACGTCACATTTGTGTGGCTCAATTTCGTGACAGCGCATATGGGCTGTGAGCGTAGTATTACGTTCGAAACCTTTTCCACAGGTCTGGCACTGAAAGTCCCTGTCATGTGTTCTCTTGTGAAGTGTGAGATTGTACTTTTTAGCAAACTTGGCATCACAAACGTCACATTTAAAAAAATCGTTGAATTTTTCACGTGTAATTATTTTCTCCTCTGATGTGCTTACGCGCTTTTGACTGATAAAGCTTAGAATGGAGCTAAACGATTGGAATGGTCGTTCGTCGCTGTGATCTTTTCTGTGCACCGAGAGTGCGCTTACGCTCTTAAATTCAGTGCTGCAGATGTTGCAAGTGTGTTTCTGCTTGTCCGCTTTAGTTTCCGCATCACTACTGTAACAATAAAAAGAAAAAGGCCAATGAATACTAGGTTTATGTTACTATATTAGATAACTATTTTATGCGAAACAGCACAGCATTTATGCACAATCAGAAGAAGAAGAAAGATGGCAGACATTTTCAAGCATATGAAACTGTCCAAGTTCGCTAAGAAATATCTAATTTGGCATGCTATTTGTACTTGTGACTTGAGAAACGACATTTTACAACGTGCAGGCCTGCAGGTAGTGCCCAAAGATAAGAACTCTCCCAACAAGCCAGAGCTCGGCCCCCAATCGTAAAGTATTAGACCATCGTCTAGCGAAACTTTAAGCAGACGCAAAATAACTATTGGAACCCATAATCAGTTTGAGGTGGCTGTACAGAATCCAACGGCAGGAGTTTAACGTAAACGTTGTCTTGAACTTTTGATCGTAACACCCTCTAAGCTCACAGCTTCTGGGGTAAGTTCCTCGTTCTCCTCTATCAGTTTAGGGTCGGGGTGGCTCGTGCTGTATCAAAACTTGACAAATGCAAGTCGATTTAAAGCTGACCGATCCGTTCCTGGTGCCTATGTGGTTCTTAGAGGCAACAGATTTCACTGGGCAGACGTCCAGCACCCTTGGGAATCTCACCAAGTAGTGCCTGAAGCTCGTGGTGTCTACGTCTTCGCCACTCTTCGCATTCCGTTTGTCCTCCACCGAAAATAGTCCGCAACACCTTTCGTTCAAATACGGCAAGCACACGTATGTCTTCCGCAAGCAAAGTTACAGTATCAAGTCCGTAGAGCACAACTGGTCTGATTAGCGTTTCGTACATCGTCAGTTTTGTGCGTTGCCATTAATAGACACTGTCTGTGGAAGAAGGTTTGGAAGATCTGCGACTGAAAGGCCCAGTTTTACCAGAGCTGTGGTACTACCAACGAACTGGGAACAGACCTCCTAAGAGTCCTAAGACAAAGCCTGTTGAACAAAGTTCCTCCATTTCCTCGGACACCGAGTACTCTTCGCCAGATCTCACTCCACCTGCTCTAACCATCTTGCTCGCTGCGCTCCAGGTCGTCTTGTTCCTGCCGGATTTGAGGCGAACACCATCTTTGCAGGGTAGTTGTCCGTCATTCTTGCAACATTCCCTGCCCATCGTATCCATCCAGCTTTAACCACCTTTTGAATTCTGGGTTCGCCATAGAGCTGTGCGAATTCATGGCTTATCCTCCGCCTCCATACTCCGTTCTCCTGTACGCCGCCGAAGATCGTTCTTAGCACTCGTCGTTCGAAAACTCCGAGCACTCGCCGGTCCTCCTCGAGCATTGTCCATGTTTAATGCCCGTAGAGAACAGCTGCATTTTGTACGGGGACTTAATCTACTCGACCGCAATTGCGTGTGAAGCCCATAGTAAGCACGACCAGAGTTGTGAAAGCATGCACCGCTCCGGTAACCGTACTAAAAAATTCCCCTCCGTTCATAAGTCACACGCTCCCGGTTTCGGTGTATTTTACCTGGTCTTGTTGGAACTAATACGATACCGCACCTCAGTGCCGATTTGTTCTTTTTGGTACAGTATTATATGTGTTCGGTGCGCTCCGGGCGGCCCCGTGCCAAAAAACGACGACGTAGGACAGACGCAAACAAAAGCTTCACTTGTGTCGTATAAGATCTGACCGATAAATTTTACTGAGCAGCAGCAGCAGCTAATATGGAACACCAACACGGCATTGTGAAAGGCACCCGCTACCGCTCATAAGTTTCTACCGTATCGCACCAAGCAGTTATTTAGGTTCTTTTACTTTGCGAGCGATAACGTGCCAGCTTACACCAGCCGGCACCTGCTACAGCACGGAGCCCGAACGTCCTGACAACTCGTGTCACGTACACCGAATGAACGAATAAGATAGAAAGCAAAGAACGAAATCATGCAAGCCGTTGTTGGTACCGTGCTCATTGGTACCTAGCCGAAGCCAAAGCTCCTCGATCGGGTTCTTGCGTTGCTGGGGAGCGTGCCAATATGTAGCAAAGCCAGTGCGTTCTATTATCAGAAGCACCCGTTGCCGTGCGTATCTGGACGGGTAGCAGGTACGCCTCCGAATCTCACGGCTGGTATCATTGTCCGCCGGTACCAGTGAGCCGAGGTAGACACTACCTCAAAGTCATCACCGTCGATCAATATACTACTGCCCAAGCGGTGTCGGTCGGCCTCGGTTCCGCTGGCCAGCAGGTATTTTGTTTTAGACGTTGTTCGGACTACTCCCTTTTAGCGATAAACTTTTTCACAGCGACGTTTTTATTACCAACTATTTATTAATTGCATTAGTTTTATATCTTTAAATTCATTTTGATTTACTTACATTTATAGTTTTCTGCTAACTTTTTTTAATCTTATCTATTCATGTTATCTTCGCGGGCTCGACAAAATCTAATAACGTGTTTAGTAAATGAATGGTTTTACGAAGTAAAACTCACCTGGTGTAGCTATAATTATCCGAAAAACTCTTTCCAGCTATCCACCAAACGGCACTTCTATTTTCAACTATATAATTTCTTCTGTTAAATTTATTCACTCTCCTTTGAAAATGTTCTCTTTAGCTTCTTTACAAATCTTTCCTAACTATATCTTTCTTCTTTTTGCTTTTATTTGTTTACTTTTCGGTCTTGACATCTATGCTGTGACACTGTTCACACTGCTGCAGTGGTATGTTGGTCGAGGTGCCTGTCGTTACCACATAGCCCCTCCTCGTAATTCTGGTGAAGTCTCCACTGCTGAGCCGGACTTACAATCTTGTATCTCTAGCACCGCAAGTTTAGTGACTGGTCTTCTGAACTCGCTTCTCGAAGCCTGCCTGATTCTGCCGTCCGCTCCTCGATAAACTTTGGATACCACCGTCTATTATCATCGGTGATGTACACTAAACCACCACATGTCAATGGCGGAGTCTCTGTAAGCCACTTGGTTCTCCGGTTGATCGAAGGTAAGTACTCAGCCACCCAGCGAGTCCACAATCGGTCTGCTAGTAGCTGCGACTGCTTGTAACGGTCTCTGAGAGCTTCAGCCTCGTTAGTTGGTCGAATGTAGTCTTCTGGATTCACTGTTCCGACGCCCCGTACGAAACGATTAGGTGTCAGTGCTGCTTCTGATCCCGGTTCAAAGGCGACGTACGTCAGAGGACGTGAATTGATCAGATCTTCAGCTTCTGCCAGTACTGTCAGGAATACTTCATCCATCATCGATCGCCCATCATCAAACACGGTCAACGCTGCCTTCACCGAACGCACTAATCTTTCCCACACTCCCCCTATGTGGGGTGCACTAGGCGGGTTAAAGTTCCAGCGTGTTCTGGAGTCGGTAAAGGTGTCTTCGCACTCGTTTTCGATCCGCTTCACAATCGCTTTGCTAGCTGCTTGAAAGTTTGTGCCGTTGTCTGAGTAGAACTCCAATGGCTTTCATGGACGGCACACAAAACGTCGTATGGCCATAAAACACGCTTCCGTTGTTAAACTATGAGCAACCTCAAGGTGTATGGGTCTCGTAGTCATGCAGGTAAACAAACTGTCGCGAACGCATTCGTCATGTTTGAACTTGAAATTTTTCAACTGAACTTTCGTTAACAAATCTAATATTGGCCTCAAGAATTGGCCTACTCGCGTGGGAAGAAAGACGCCAAGGAGCATAATTTGAAGTCGTAAAAAGGGACGTCATTTAAAGTTGTGACCAAAATACAATAAAGCTCACTTCCTGTGCACAGAACACCTGTTCTCTTAAGACATAAAATTTAAGTCATAAAATTTGGAATGTAGTTAGCTTAAACAACCGAAAGTTCACAGCTTGTTCAGAAAGGGAAAGTATGATAGATACATATCAATGAAGCAACGCTTCGGCACAATTGTTTATTCTTTCTATATTTACATTCCAATGCGTAAGACAATAGGACACCATACGAACCGTTGCTTTTCAAGAGATGGCGCTTTTCTAGTGGTAGTAAAATCAAAATTTCTCACTTATTTATGTTTACCTACCTGAAAAACAATCACTAATCATATTTTATTTGTGGTTCAGTTATTCTGTTATACTTAATTTTCATGATTTCTGCCTAATTTTGATAAAAAACAAACATTTCCTATACCTCTCCATAAGCATCTTACTACCAGTCATCCGAGAGCCCTAAAAAGCTAAAGCCCTATAAAGATACATTTATAGGGCTTTATGAAAAGTATGCTTGCGACATTTCAATTCGAAAAAATTAAATTTCGCAACATGAACGCAATAAATAAAAACAATGTTTACCAACTATTTTTTGGTTCAGGTGTCAAACGTTATATTACGATTAGCGATAAACACAAAAGAAACTGAGATGCATGAGAGAATAAGGGTGTTGATTTCAGTAAATTTATTGTCGCGCAAAATTCAGCTTTTACGGACATTCACACTATGCGCTACGAGGTAACGACATCTGTTGTATTCAACAGGGAAACATTGATAGTTTCAAGCATACTCTCACGCATGGCGCATGATGAAACACTTGCGCCAACTTCTGCTATTTATTATCAGAAACTAGAGGCGGTGTCCTATTGTAAACTTGCCGGCGCAAGGGCTAGCTCCTATGAGAAAGGATAAACGAATCAAGTTGAATGCTTATTGCTCTAGAGGAAACAGACAGAGAAGAATAATTAATTCAGGTGCGTACGCGCATATCGAGCACTCTATTCGTGGGAAAAGAAAATGTCAATAGGGCCGATTTTATGACCTATGCAGTTGCACCTTTTAGAACCATATTTGGAATTTCGGTCACGAATTTAGAAATGAATCAATGCAACCGCCTACTGTAATCGTGTCTTTCTAACTTCTTTTCTAGTTGCATAGAGATTTAGTATGCGATAACGCAACTCGCGTAGGGTATTAAATGCTAGGCGTAAATGAAAGTGAAATGAAACAGAATTTTGGGGAACCTTTAAAGCACCGTCGAAAGTTTCGTCTATCACGGACGAGTTCTGTTATCCGCAGAAGGAGCAAGCATAGAGAATTGAATTAAAGATCCCGAGGCGCCCGCGCGCCATAAACCCTCTAACCTGCGGGTGGAGGTGCAATATAGGCCCAGCAGGCTATGGGAACTTGGAACCCAGTAAATGTTGTTTTCTCTTTCACCCTCTCTGGCATGTGAGAATTCTCCAATAGGAGTTTAGGTTAGGTTAGTTTTGTAAATTTTGTATATAAACCCCACCTTTGTATTAATAAAGTCAGTCTTAATCGTAATGTTCGAATCTCGGTTAGGCTAGTTGCTAGTTAGAGTCCATAGGATCGTTGCACTGGCCCCGTAATTTTCCTGTACTCTAACAGCCGGCTGCGAAGTCTGTCGATAAAGAAGGGTAATGTCTAAAGACGGTATAAACCCATGGCTTTGCTTTGCTTAATCGTAAACTCACGACCTTCAGGTCTTATTTCTCTTTCACCAATTCCTACCTTTAGCTTGACTGCCGTAAATCCGAAAGTTTAGTCCGTCGTTTAAGACACTGTTAATTAGGTCTCTACGGAATAGCGCTAGAGAACTATTAAACGGTTTAATTTCTTGGACGACGCTCTAAACCATAATCAATCAGCAGTCAAGTAGATTACACAAGCAGATGTACAGGTTTGGCGTAACATGCGAGTGGGGAAGTGGAGCCATTCTGGGGTTTCTAGGCTGACATTTCTTTACCCTGCACCATATGCAGGCTTTCGCCATTCGCTTCATTTCTGCTCGCAAATTCTGAATATAAAAACGTTATCGTACCGACCGTTTCTGAAGAGATACGAGCTGTCCATCTGTTTCATGACGTTTCATTGGTGGAAGAAATAAACGGGAAGGCCTACCAATCGAAGTGGTTCCTGCTCGGACAGAAATAAAAAGATGTCTAAAACGCAACATTCCATCAGTTTTAGTTCCGCTGAAACGAATGGAGTACCCAGAAAGCGGAGGCTTGCCTGTGGAGGTGGGTACAATCAAATAGATTTGCAGAAGAAATAAAAACCCTGAAAAAGAATCGAGACCGAGAGCTTCCGAAACAGTACCGGTTGGAGAAGAGCAGTGAACTCTACAGCCTATCTCCATTCATCGACGAGCAAGAGACGTATTTACCTTTAACCCAATCTTTTCTGCTTTGCGCTTTAGTCTGGTCTGCTTAGTAGCAACATATTTGCGACCAATACTGTTAGCCGGGTACTATAGATACGTCAAAGCTGGTATCGGTTTTAACAACGGTCGAACAACTAGCTTAAGCAGCTAGTAATTACAACAGAGAAATAAGAAGATTCAAACGGAAAGATTGGAGGCATATGTTTGACAGCGCTTTCTAGCTCCAGAGACTGCAAGGCTTCAAAAAGTCCTCTCGGAAGATCATTCGAATGGCCTTGGGTTCCTCAAAAAGACCCATGGTCAATTTACGCAAATGAAACTCTGAAACTAAAAATGATGCAAACTCATTTTCCAGGACCGCTCTTACTCACTGCATCTTACTTTTGCACATCAAGTGCAAAATTATAATAGCATGCAAGGTGCTACAGAAGAACAAGAGGCATAAAATGAACCTACTAGGACGCTAGAAATGTTCAGTGAAGAACCTACAAAGTTAGCAAACTTAATTTTTTCATGTTCTAGAATTGAATGATGGGCTTTCGGTTCTTTCTGTCCATTCAAATCACCCGGTCCAGAATTTTTCCGGCAAGCTACAACACATTACATTTTGGTGGTTATTTTATAGCAACAAAAACATTCTTCATTGTTACAGGTGGCGATCTTAGTGAAGGTAACCACATGAACACGTGTTTGTTTACCGCTCGACGACCATGGCAACGACACTGCTAGAGATAGATCCTAGCAACCATTGAGATGGGGCGCATGCGGTGCGTTGCAAATTTTATAAGGAAAACTAATTTTTCGAGTTTTTCAATCTTTCCATTAAATTTTCCAGCTTTTGTTGCCATAAAGGTGCGTTTAAACTGGGCAATTTTTCGGTAACATGTGGAATGCAACATGTTGGATGCGGCATGTTTTTAGTTATTGCTCAATGTTGCTTCTGTTGCCACCGGAACATTTGTTATACGTGGCCATGTTGCTTGGAAACATCGGGCAACAGTTTGGAAAAAGTTGCTTGCCACATGTTGCCAATCTAAACGCACCTTAAAAAAGTATGGAGGTCTGTGCCAAGGGGAACAAACAGGGGGTTTCCGTAGCACTACGAATGCGGGTACAATTCAACAATGCTTGACAATTTGGAAGCGTTCAGCAGTTAACGAAATTTATAATTTACTGTATTGTAATAAATTCCCTAAAACATTTATATACATTTGTTTCATTTAACATTCATTTGGGTTTGAATATCCTAAATGTTTATACTCTATATATTGTTTTTATCAGTTTGTTAGAGTTTGTAGTTCCATTAAGAGTTATCAGGCAACACATACACATCACATTACATTCTAATAATTGGTGATGAGTACAGGACAGTTGCGGGGCTAATGCAGCAATCCTATCTCTATCTAGCAGCACCGCTTAGTCGAGATTCGAACATACGACGACTGGCTTGTGATCAAGGGGTGTCTCACTTTGCAATTTTGCATTAGTTTTTTACATCATTTGCATTCACTGCAAAAAATCAAGCGAGATTTTTTTGCTGCAAATTTTTTTATTGGCGGCAACAGTGGATGCAAAGCGATATTTGCAGTGATTGCAGCATTTGCAGTGAATATATCTTATATATAAAAATGGATTTCTGTCTGTCGGGATGACCAATCGGCGTGAAAATTTGCATGTAGAGGTTTATGGGGCCAGGAAAGGTTTTAGTGATGGTTAGAGACCACTTCCCCCACTAAGAGGGGGGGCTCCCACACAAATGAAACACAAATTTCTGCATAACTCGAGAACTATCAAGCAAATAGAACGAAATTTGGCATGTGGGTGTTTTTGGTGACAAGAATTTATTCTATGGTAAATTGAGACCCCCCCTCTTTAAAAGGGGAATTGTGACTCCTCTTTCCTTTAAGAGGGGGGGCTTCTTCACAAATGAAATACAAATTTCCTCATAACTCGAGAACTAATCAAGCAAACGGAATAAAATTTGGCATGTAAAAGTTTTCGAGTGCAAGAATATTTTCTATGGTGAATTAGGACCCCTCCTTACTTTAAGAGGGGGCTCCTATACAAACGAAATACAAATTTCCTCATAACTCGAGAACTAATGAAGCAAATGGAACCAAGTTTGGCACGTGGGTGATTTTGGAGACAAAAATTTTTGACGTAGGACTACGTCTTACGGCAAGTTTTGAGATAGGGTGTCATTTCAAAAAATCGAAAAATGCGAGCGTCACGAAAAATGAAAGGTTTTGAGCGCTAATAGCTCAGCGGTTTTCCAATCGATTTTCAATATTTTTACACCAATCGATTGGAAAATCTTCTAAGAATTGACCCAAATAAAGAAAAGTGTGGATTCTTGATGTTGAACTATTGAAAAATTGAAAATAATGAACCTATGTTTTACCAGAATTCTCGCTTCGTGATTGGTTGGAAGATTCTTTACGATGATCTATACCTATACTAATTTGATATCTGTGCTTGGGAAGTAAGCCAAAACAAGTGACAAAGTTTCCTCATTTCAACAAGATTTCTTAACATTGCGGTTCAACCTAGACCATTTTGATGTCCTTGCTTGGGAAGTACGCCAGAGAGAGTGACAAAGCCCCCTCGTGCCAACAGATTTCTTACGAACGCGATTGAACCTAGTCCAATTTGATGTCTGTGTTAGGGAAGTGTGCCAGAAAAATGACACAAGTTCGTTGTCCCAACAGATCGCAAATTCTTTACTGCGAGACGATTAAACCTCGGCGAATTTGATATCTGTGTTGGAAAAATGTGCTACAGCTGTAGTGTTTGGTTATAATACGACTCTGTATGAATACGCATGCTTGTCGTTTCATTAGAAGTGTAGTGAAAAGATGTTGATAAAATAGGATTGAATTGGTAAAATCCCCTCAACGTGGGAAACCATGGATAATAAAAACAATCTTCAGTTCAGTAAGGTAGCAGGAAAGCAATAGTTTGTGTTCTTGATTTTGTTGAATTGTTTTCAAATGCACAATCTTTTGAGAATTGGACGTATGCAATGTTACTACTTTGATAAATGGTACATACAACGCATGTAGCATGTATATATGTTGCATATAGCATGTATACATGAAGAATCGAATGATTACAAGCATGAATACATACTACTATCACTACAAAGAGACTTACGTAGTCCTGCGTCACCTATATATGCGGTCGTGTCTTGTACACAACCCCTCTGATTTTTTTCTATGATGAATTGGGACCCCTACCCACTTTAGGAGGGGTGCTTCTACACAAATGAAATACAAATTTCCTCATAATTAGAGAACTAATCAAGCAAATGGAACCAAATTTGGCATGCTGGAGATTTTGGAGTCTTGAATATAATATAAATTAGTTAGAGATAGTTAGAGACCTCTCACCCCTGTGGTAGGGGGATATGGACTCTCATACAAATAAAACAGAAATTTTTGCGAAACTCAAAAACTAATCGAACTCGAGAAATTCGAGACTCTTCCATAAAACATTAGTCAATAACAAGACCACAAAAACTATCTATAGTAACACTATAGATCATTCAGGACGAGACGGTCGCGAGTGCTGCCGGTGACCCGCCGTCGGAAGCGCCGCCCACTGGGGGGCTTGCAAAACTCGAGATTGTGACAAAGATCATCCGAGATTCATGATTTATGTACAACACAGGTTAATTTGTGGCAATACGAAGTTTGTCGGGTCAGCTAGTTTAATATAAATCTAGTGAGACGCCTCTAGCTTGTGATCCGTGTCAAAGCCGTATGATTAACTTTACATAAATTTTAATTATGAAGCGTATAAAAGATTGAAAACATGTTACTATAAAATTGCTCGACATTTTATCTCTCCAACGCCATATTAACAGTTGTTCCTTCAGCAGTATAGTAGCTATTCGCAATTGATTGTTTGAAATTTGTCGTTCATATGTTACACCCGGTATAGTAAACCAAGACGTAGTCCTACGTCAAAATGTTAATGATAGCGTTATTATTTGATGTAGAATTAAACGGTAGTCGGTAACATTAACGTATTTTTTCTCTTTTTGACGTAGAACTACGTCTTTCTCGAAGGTAGCTGGGATAGGGGGTCATTCCAAAGAATCTATATCAAAAAGCAGTCAGGTTTTAAGCGCTAATATCTTTCCGCGATTTCCGGATCGATTTTCCATATTTTTACACCAATCTACCGGACACTTCTTCTACGCATCGACCCAAGTAGAGAAAACTATTCCAATTTTCTTTTTCAAATCTATTTTTCAAATAGTGACAATTAACGAACAGTTTCAAGGTCGAATTCCCCAATACACATTCTTCTTGGTCGCTTTGCTTCACAGGCAGGGACGACAGTTAAATTTACCATCTGTTTATTATAATTTCGAATACTTTTTAGGAAAAATTTACAGAATCTCCTCGTCCAAACAGGCCCAAGATTGTTTACAACGATCAAACCGAGACCAATTTGATGTCTCTGCTTGGGAAGCAGGCCAGAAATAGTGACAAAGTCCCGTCGTCCCAACAACCAACAAGATTTTTTACTACCTTCTATATGTATGTTCACGTTAGCCATTTCTTTAGTTTCTTTAGAAGGGTAATGAAAAGAGAACATATTGTGTTGTGACAAGGGTGTACAACTGATACAAAGTGTTTGTTTGAAAGTTAAATTAAGAAATAGCCTTATGCATCAAGACTCGAAACGGCGCAATTCAAATCCACAAATCCAATGCATGCCATGATCTTTTTGAGCAATGATGTAAAAAACATCAACTGAAGGCTGTTTCCCTGCTGTACTTACTTGGCTGTAAACAGAGAGTTTGGAAGATACCGTAAATACAAAGTGATTGATATTTTTTCTTCTCCGCAGGGTTAAAACGATTATATTTTTTGCTCTGTTGAAAGGACAGAAGCAGAAGTTGGTTCATTTATGTGCTCTAAATACTCTCAATTTTCTCCTAGATTATAGAATCACTACATTCAGTTTCTGTTCTGTTTCTGTTTGCAGCACAAGGTGGGGCAGTTAGAGCCAAGTCTGTCCAGGGCTGAGATAAGGTGGTTGTGATAATGTTAAAAGAATCCGTGCGGATTACGCTAGCTCCATAATGTATTGGTGATTATGGATTAATGGGCGGAAGAAGAGTGACAGAACTTGGCTTGATATAATTGTGTGCTTGGTCAATATAGCATAAGATGGCTTGTACTTATCTTGTTTTCTCCTTCCTTTGTTTGTTTCCTCATCTTGTTCGTAGTCAATCCTATTAAACCTGAAGCAGGCTCCACGCCGGCCGTCCTCTTTATCGTTGTCACCAGTGTGGTCATCTGTGGCTGGTCTCTTGCCTCCCCTCACGGCAACATTATTGTTGCCGTGAGAAGAAGCGATAGAGATCAGGCAGAAAAGAAAAGAAAAGAAAAGAAAAGAGGAATTTTTTAGTCAACATGTTGATTGCAATTTTCAAGTTAGTAATATCACGAGAATTCTATGTCTGTCCATCACTTATGCTACTACCGACTAACTACTCGCTAGGCTGGACGCTACTCATCTCCCAAATACCCATGTCATCACGATTGACCCAGCGCTGTTCAACAACCTATGGTCATTAAAAGCCACAGCCGCTTCTTTATCTACCATCTTTGCAGTATTGTAGCTGTTGGCGTAAATTTTCGAATATTTTGTGCGGAATATTATTCAAGAGCAATATTATCGCTCAGAACTATCGAAAAACTACTTGAACTTCCGAAAAATAGAGCAGATGCGATATAATGGGGACTGGTACTCGCTCGTATTATTCCCGGTGGCATTAATTGCATATTTGTAGCGGTAGTCAACCGATTTGTCGGTATGCTCTTCAGACCGTGGTCAATTGAAATGATTCTGTAACTAAGAAGGGATGAGGTGGATCAAAAAGAACTTCACTTGGAGATATGTATATATGCCGTGTTAGGTCTTAAGTGCAAGCTGTCACTAAAGCAAGACTTAATAAGATGTTAACGACGTTGATAATTCTGTGAGGATGGTATTGAATCGAAAAAAAAAATCCTCATACCACGGCCATATATTATGTACTATGACCCCATTTTAGGAAGTGGAAATGATTGAGGACAGCCCTTCGCTATCGCTTGAATCAGCCAGAGAATCGAATACCTGTTTTTACTTGAAGAAGTTTTAGCTCTAAAAAGATTTAGTTAGAAATGGAATTTCAGTTGAAGTCTGCCAGCATTGGGCAATGGACAGAACAAGATATATATCGAGGCTATAAATCTTTTCGAGTGATCCACTAAGTCCGACCGCGACGACAGCCGCAAGAATGGAGAGGAGCAGGCCGCCGGTGAGTTGCCACCGTTCGACTTGATGGACTCTCCGACAGAGGCTCATCAGCATTAGGAAGGCCCTTGGGAGACAAACAGCGTCATACATGATCATTTTATGTTGTTAGTTGAATACCGTTAACGCGGTTAGTCACAAGACATGCAAATCATTCTAAGAAAGAAAAAAAAACATATAATTACATCCAAAACAATACAATAGAGGTGACAGTAACAGCAACGATAGCAATATTAGTAATAATAGTAATAGCATAGGAAACTGATACAGGAAACACAGCTACTGACTATAACTTCCTGCCCATTAATAATTGTAATTTGGCAGCATAGGTATAAGAATAATTGCCGACTCATCATAGAACACTCAAACATATATTCATTCGTACCTATACACCCATGCACACTCATACATGCATACACATGTATACATGTACGTGTGTGTATATTTTCAGTGCTGTGCTGTCCATAATCGCATAACAGCCACAAATTCTATGGCAATCTCATAGAAAATGTCTCGATTACGCAAATAAAGACATCACATCATTTTTGAACACTCGTTCGTTCTAACTAGCGATACATTTTAATTTTCATGAGTAAGTCAAAATCTCATGAATGGTGGGTAGGATTTGGTTTCAGTTTTCTAGAGAAATTTCTGTGCATACCAGCAATTCATCTAGGGAACTGAGTAAGCCCTCCCGGTGCTTCGGCCCAAACGGATTGAATTTAAAATCAAATCCGTTCGATTTCGCTCCATTCCGCTTTACGAGACACATGCTACACAAAAAGCTAAATTATGCAATACTACATACTACACATATATCCAACTTAATCTATAAACATTCTACATGCGGAACTAAGAATTTTTAGGTCGTTTGGCCGAAGTACTCGTCAAACCACCTACCCATGGGAGGGAGAATCACTACATTCAGTTGGGTACAATTACATATTATTTATTTATTGAATGTGAACTATGCCAAGCACTGGAAACGCAGCTATAGTTTGATTCAAAACATGACGGACAATGCATCATAACAGAGCTTGCATTAAATTTATTAAAATTAGGCAATAATTGGAAAACCACAAGCTAGAGTGTCTTGAGCCACGACTGTAGTACCAATATTAATCACTTATATATCTCGACACACCAGCTGGTACTCACAAAACAGCTAAGCCCCTCAACCTAGTAGAGGAAAGATCGGGCACTTTGCTATTTAGTGATGAAAAGGTCAAACATAGCATTAAGTAAACAATCGCGTCGGTATAATATTTATTTATTTATGCAATACCTTTATGAAACGTATGCGAAAGTATACTGAAATTCTCTCGATGAAAAAAAAATCATAATCACAAGATTTAAATACATATAGTTTTGTTTGGACCGGACCGTTTTGGCTAATTTGCGGTCAATATGTGTTCATTTCATTAATAGAACTGCTCCTTCAGCAGAGCATCTATGAGTCATTAAATTAATTTACAATGACCCTGTTGGGTGTTTTTCGAAGGAGATGCATTCTTATGTCCCTGTAAATACAGGCTCATGCTTCACGTTTCGAATTAAGCCTAATTAAAATCTAGAGTCACGCTAATGATGTTACTTTAAAAAAGTTTGAAAATGATCTCCATTCAACTCCGAATCAGTCACGCAACGACTGTAGTCGATTGCGTTCTCATCGAAGGGATAAAGCCCACTGTTTCGAAATCCGGATTGCACCACGGATGGTGTTATACTGCACTGAATGGTCTTCTGAAGAGCACCTCCAAATTGCTCTACCGTAAAGAATGTTTCCCCGTTTTTCATCTTCCAATCAGCGATCACAGTAGGCCATTGATTTTTCAACGGGTTGAATATGGCTACATCACATGACTGCAGCAGGCGGGAAGCATTCGGAAATAGGGCAATTAAAATTATTCCCAGCGCGGCGCACGCTACGGCCGCATCGATTCCCGTCGGAGAGCTATGGCCATCTAGAAAACAAATCACCGGCAGTGGAACATTTCGTGCAATCAGTTCAGGATGCAGTGTGTTGTGAACGTAGGCGATGAAATTTTCCGAATCCATCCAGCCTCTAGCCGACTTTCCTAGGCTCCAATCATCCGGAAAAGATTGTAATAGATTTTTCGTCAACCGCCTGAAGGGAACGGTTACGGCCGATGGAAACATGTGTCCATCGGCACTGAACGTAAATAATACTGTTACATTTTTCGTTGGGTCTGCTGTTTCTTGAACTAAGCACTCGTTGCGAGTCACTTTTTCCACCAGCACCTCTTTCGTGGCATGACTGCACTCGAAGGACGTTTCTGCAGCGCTGAGGATTCGTCGTGGGTCTATTAGAATATCACTTAACTGTTTCTCTTCTAGGTAGCTTGCTGTGCCTTTAAACCAGCTGACAATGTCCTGCTTTGAGACGTGAGCAGCAGCGCGTGCTACAGCATCCGGCTTCCGAATGAACTGTCGTGCTTCGTCAGAACAGCGTTTCATGAACGACTCGAGCCAGGTATAACCTAAAATAAATAATTCAATGATTATTACATGCTTGCTTTTGTTACTGACCGTCCGTCAAGCATACTCGGTAGGTTATCCTTGAATGGCGTTTTGCGTCCGGCGCTATCCAGAAAGGCTTTAACCGTGCTGAACAGGGCCCGCGGCGTGCAGGGGAAACCTCGCTTTGCCGTCTCGTGCAACCAAGCGGAAATTTTCTGCTCCTCCTCACTGGACAGCACAGTGGTCGGACCGTAGCGGCTCTTGCCTGTGGATTCTTTTTTCAGCCGGAAGTAAATTGTCGTCTTTGGGATTCCATACTTTGCCGCAGCTTGCGTTAGAGACATTATCTTATCCCGTACAGCCACCACGCTCGTTTCGAGATCACGTTCCGAGTAGGCCTTCTTTTTCTTTTTTCCAGCAGTCGGTTGGTCCGGCGGCGGGTGATTACCGGTGGATTCACAGTCACTGTCAGGTGTAAGACAAAACAAACCGCTTTGCTGCAGTACTGTACCCGAATGTTGCCGAAAGTTTTTACATAAATAAATATTTTCTATAACATTAAATGGCTGGTTTGTGCCGACATTTCGCACACAAAACAGTAGTTAAATAAAATCTCCTTCATTGATTCGGTAATGAGTGGATGGATAGTGGATATTATTATTCAACGTAATCAAATAAAAAATTGTGCTCTCGTGTAGTAAGCATAAGCAGGCTGTGAACCATTTGAACCATGCTTTCCCTTACGAAAATAACCACTGGCTTGTCAAAATTTAACTGAGTCATCTCAGCAAACGGTTCGCAGCCTTAACTAGTTTCTCAGTACATTTTGATATAGATAAAGGAGTAATTATTTCATTTAGTTTTGCTACTAATATAGAATTCATAAAATATTCACTCTTTTACCCATATTTGAGATCTCTTTTGTTTTCATTATTTGAATGAGAGTTCCATTTTTTCTTTGAAAGTAAGTACCTATTTGAGAAAATTCAAACGAGTGCGTTGTAATCAACTGCCTTTGGTGATTAACTTTGAACAATCTCAACAGTTAACAATATTGGTATTGGTACTTATGAATCATACAACTAACAATAAGATTATGAATTTACCTTGCACTGGAATTTGCAACTTTCCCATTAGCGTCAGTTACAGTTGCAGGCCCCATCTCAGATGCTTCAGTTTTACCGACTTCAATACCGTCTTTTGCCGATTCTTGCTTTACAACACCGGAACAGTCCGGTGATTCATCAACGGTGCTGGGTTGTTCATCTTCGTTCGCTTCCAAAGTGTCGTTTATCATAAGTTCTTCTACTTTTATCGCCGGGGGCTCGTCTTCCGCCTTTACTGGTAAAGCCGAAGGGGGATCTGTTTGCTCCTTTACCGCAGAGGTTTCTTCCGTTTCCATTATGAGCACTGCGTTTGTAAACTGAAGAAAATATCTTAATTCGCGAAAACACGACAAAATTTCCGAATTTTTCTCTTGTATTGAAGCCTCTGAAGCGGTGTTTTCGTCTTTTCGTGAACAAAGTGATTAAAACGATTAAAACTTTTGAAGCGAAGCGCACGGATGAAAACAAACACAAATATCTACACGCTTGCTTAGATTTACTCTACATCTGCGTAAAATGCGATGTGAAGTAGTAGTAGAGTAGACATTATAGATTTACATTTAGGGGATGAGCGGGAAAGACGACCACGTGATATTTCATAAACAACATTTTTTTGAAGCAAATATTGTCAATTGCAAGGAAAATTGTACCATCCAAAGTGCGATATGGCTGAATAATGCGTACCGTCGGTGCCTCGTGCACGTGTAAAAATTAAATAGACCCCACAGCTTGCCCCACAGTGGTTCATATAGCCTCTGATTCAGCAATTCCTATTCCTACCTCTTCCTGGTACCAGCTGGGATACGAGCAACTTTGGTGGAAATCGGATAACCAACCCCGGTGGAAGCCAAGGTCGTATGCCGACAGGAAAGGAGGGCTCTTTCGAGCTTCGTTGGACCTCCGGCGAAACAGGGGGTCAGTGTAGCAGGCTTTGCAAGCCGTCACCACGAAAAATACTAAAGCATGGAACGAAGAACAAGGAAATTCTTACTGGAACAATCGGAATAGACCCACGCGACGAAAAAGGACTACGGATTGGAAACTCGGGACGTGGAACTGCCGATCTCTCAACTTCCAAGGGAGCACTCGAGTGCTCTCCGACGTGTTGAAGTGCAGCAAGTTCGACGTCGTAGCGCTGCATGTGTGCTGGAAGAGCCGTTGAACTACGTACGTACGTACGTTCAGAGATGGACATACCATCTACCAGAGCTGCGGCAACACACACGAGCTGGGTATAGCTTTCATAGTGATGGGCAAGATGCAGAAACGGGTAATTGAGTGGTGGCCAATCAATTCTCGAATGTGCAGGTTGAGAATCAAGGGCCAATTCTTCAATATAAGCATCATCAACGTGCACAGCCCTCATCTCAAAAGTACCGATGACGACAAGGATGAATTCTACGCGCAAGTTGGAGAGTGTATACGACCGCTGCCCAAAACATGATATCAAGACCGTCATCGGAGATTTCAATGCTCAGGTCGGCCAGGAGAAGGAATACAAACCGGTGATTGGAAGATTCAGTGCACACCAGCGGACCAATGAAATGGGCCTAAGACTTATCGACTTTGCCGCCTCCAAGAGTATGGCCGTACGTAGTACCTTTTTCCAGCACAAAATCCATCACAAGTACAACTGGAGGTCACCAAATCAGACAGAATCACAGATCGACCACGTTTTGATCAACAGTCGGCACTTCTCAGACATTATCGACGTCAGATCCTATCGAAGCGCCACTAGTGATGGTTAAGATGCGCCCAAGACTCTCCGTTGTGAACAACATTCGGTACCGACGCCAGCCTCGGTTAGATCTCGCGTGGCTGAAGCAGCCAGACGTCACCGCAAACTACGCGCATTCACTCGAAGAGGACGAGCTAGATGAAGTCCCTCTCGAGGACAGCTGGAACACTATCAAAACAGCCATCAGCAGTGTAGCGGAGAGCTCCATCGGGCATGTAGCCCGGAATCAGACGAACGATTGATTCGACGATGAATGTAGGAGGGTGATGGATGAGAACATTGCGCGGGCGGCCAAGATGCGCAGTGCCACACGTCAGAACGTGGAAAGACACAAACAGAAGAAGATGCAGCGAAACCAAATCTTTCGGGAGAAAAAGCGCTACCTGGAAGAGCAGGAATATGCAGAGTTGGAGCGGCTGCATCGTTCTCAGGAAACGCGAAAGTTCTACCAGAAACTGAACGGATCTCGCAAAGGCTTTGTGCCGCGAGCCGAAATGTGTCGGGATAAGACTGGCAGTATTCTGACGGACGATCGTGTGGTGACGGATAGGTGGAAGCAGCACATCGACGAACACCTGAATGGCGCCCAGGCGGAAAACCATGGCGGCGGGGAAAGCGATTTCGACGGTTCAGCAAACGGGGAAGCGGTGCTAGCCCCAACGATAGGCGAAGTTAAGGAGGCCATCATGCAGCTAAAGAACAACAAGTCAGCTGGAAAAGATGGCATCGGAGCGGAGCTTATTAAAATGGGACCAGAAAAGCTGGCCGTTTGTCTGCCCCGACTAATTGTTAGAATTTGGGATACGGAACAGCTACCGGAGCAGTGGAAAGATGGGGTTATCTGCCCGATCTACAAAAAGGGCGACAAGTTGGACTGTGAGAACTATCGAGCGATCACCGTTCTCAATACCGCTTATGAAGTGCTATCCCAAATCATTTTCCGCCGTCTATCACCAATTGCGAATAGATTTGTGGGAACTTATCAAGCCGGCTTCGTCGAAGGTCGGTCTACAACAGAAATATTTACACTGCGGCAAATCCTCCAAAAGGGCCGTGAATACAGAGTTCCCACGCATCATTTATTCGTTGACTTCAAAGCCGCATATGATACCATCGACCGGAAAGAGCTATGGAAAATCATGAACGAGAACAGCTTCCCCAGGAAGCTCATCAAACTGATTAAATCTACGATGGATGGTACACAGTGCTGTGTTCGGATTTCGGGTGGATTGTCAAGTTCATTCGAATCACACAGAGGGCTTCGTCAAGGTGATGGTCTTTCATGCCTGCTGTTCAACATAGCGCTACAAGGTGTTATGAACCGAGCGGATATCAACACGCGGGGCACAATATTCAACAAATCTAGTTAGTTCGTCTGCTTTGCCGATGACATGGATATTATCGGCAGAACATCTGTGGCTGACTAAAGCGCGAAGCAGAAAAGGTTGGGTTAAAGGTAAATACGTCTAAAACAAAGTACATGCTGGCCAGCGGAACCGAGGCCGAACGACACCGCTTGGGCAGTAGTATATTGATCGACGGCGATGAGTTTGAGGTAGTCGATGAATTTGTCTACCTTGGTTCACTGGTAACGGCGGACAATGATACCAGCCGTGAGATTCGGAGGCGTATTATCAGCGGAAGTCGTGCTTACTATGGGCTCCACAAGCAATTGCGGTCGAGCAGACCAAGTCCCCGTACAAAGTGCACCCTGTACAAGACGCTTATTAGACCGGTTGTTCTCTACGGGCATGAAACATGGACAATGCTCGAGGAGACCTGCGAGTGCTCGGAGTCTTCGAACGACGAGTGCTAAGAACGATTTTCGGCGGCGTACAGGAGAACGGAGTATGAAGGCGGAGGATGAACCATGAACTCGCACAGCTCTATGGCGAACCCAGTATCCAGAAGGTAGCTAAAGCTGGACGGATACGATGGGCAGGGCATGTTGCAAGAATGCCGGACAACTACCCTGCAAAGATGGTGTTCGCCTCAAATCCGGTAGTAACAAGACGACCAGGAGCGCAGCGAGCAAGATGTTTAGACCAGGTGGAGCGAGATCTGGCGGAGAGTACTCGGTATCCGAGGAATTGGAGAGCTAAGAAAATTTGGTAGAAGTTTGTAAGGGTGTTAACTTAAGCAGACTTAAAGTAGATTGAAAGCTGTGAGCCTAATGAAAGCTTCCACTCTACATTTTAACACCTTTAAGCAGCCGTAAAACGGTTTGATGTTTATGGCTGTTTAGAAGCAGATTGTTTAGCAGAAAAATCCGCTATTAAACTTTTCTATCAGCTTTTGAGAGAGAACTGGTTTGAAAAACTTAAAGTAGCTTGAACATCGCTTGTTTAAACACCATTTGAGTGCTTACTTTATGCAGCTTTGATCGCCTTAAACCAACCCGTAAACAGCCATTGCTCTTGCAATTCAGCTACCGTTGTTACCGAGGTTGTTACTTGGGTTGGACTGTTTGAGAGAAAAACACGGAAGTTTGAGTTTTATTAGTTTTCTGTGTCCTTTTAAGATTTTAATTTCATTAAAGAGTTATTCTACTTTAGCGTGTACTTGAAATTTTGATTGCATATAGCAACAAATAAACAATAATTATTTTTGTTTGATTTTCTCAATGATTATTGGTTATCATGTTTAGAACAGGACCGTTCGTCTAGGTATAGATAAATATTTAAGTATAGAAGTGAATAGTGAAATTTGTTTTTTCCTTCATATGTAATGCTGTGATGCTTTGAAAGGTACGCAAATGCGTAGAAAACCAAACATTTGCTTAGGGCCAATCAATCGTTTTTATTTTATCTGCATCAACGTGAATTGTGTTTCGTCCGGGTATAGGACATGGAACTCGAAATGGAAAAATTAATTTCCATAAAGACAGAGCAGCTCACTCCAGCAGAGGAGGAAGAAGAGCCCATTGCGATTAAAGTTGAAGAATTAATAATTACTGATGCTTTTAGTGGGGAAGAGACTGAACCGCCCAATAGAGATAATAGTTTTGTGAAACAAGAACCGACGGGGATGGATGCCTTGCTTGAAGTCGGTACACCGGTAGAATCAACTCCGGCGGTTCATGGCAAAAGTGCGGCTCCGAATTGCAGGTAAATTTTTGATACTCTTGTAACAGTGCCGATACCTACTTTATTCAGTTATTTGAATACGTATAATATAAATTTGCTCCTGAGCATATTAATATGATGATCCATGCACAGTGGGTCGCAATCGAAGCAAGCGGGAGCAAATCTCTAGACCTTTGGGAATGTGCCACTTGACGTCCTCGGTTAAGTGTTTCTGTTTTATTTCAGCTTCAATTTGACGATAGAAATTAGTTTCATTCGCATATCTAGGCGAAACTGCGACACTAACTTAAAAAACCAAAAAATATAAATTTTATTATCGCCGGATATTTACTCATCTTTGGGGTATTATATACGAAAGCTCTCAAATCCGTTCAACCTCTCGAAGGATTGGATTGAACTTTGTAACTTATTAGATCATGCTGAAGCTGAGGGGAAGAGAATTGACTCGACTGGCAAGAGCCTTCGACTTCCTTTTATAGAAATGCTGATGCATTTCAAATTCGATTGTCGGTTGACGAGCTCGTACCCGAAAAGCTTCGGGATTTTTGCCACTTCCGGCATTAGCAGATCTTTCCGCCAGTCTTTCGACCGCTCCCGCAACTGTAAAGCTGTAAAGCTTTTTTTATTTGGTCATTGAAATAAAAAAATTAATAAAAAACCAACATTCCTTCTTCTTACCAAATCTACTTCGTTTTCCTTGATTTCAGATCCGTTCATTGTTCTATGATGTTCGCCGCAAATCGTCTCTTTTTTTTGGAATGCGCCTTCAGCAACGCTCCGACAGCAATGTGCAAACAAATTCAAATTTGAACGTTGAACGTTAGAAAAATTCTCAAAATGGTTCTTTTCTATCCTTCGGACCATACATTCCCCTTTCGTTTTAAAGAAGTAGAACCACGTTTTGCTTTACTTTTGAAAAACTTACATATTATATACATTTCAATTGAGTTTGTCAATTCCGGCATTTTCTCAAAGTATCCAGAGTAATAATTTGGGTTTTATTAGACATTTATGAAGGTTTCTATGGCCCCATTTGGTCATGGAAACCGCAACAAGCGTGCAATAAAACTCAAATTGTTACTTTCGATATGTACCGTACTAACAGCAGCAAAAGTTCTTCGTTTTGTTCTCACAATCGATCATCAAGCAGCAAAAGGATGGAGGATTTAGCCGAAAATTACAACAATAACAGCGTCGATGAATCGACGGAGACTGTAGAGCAAACTCAGAGGAAGAAACGTGACCGAACCATTTCGCACGAATGGTCCGAGGATGAAATCACTGCCCTGATACAGGCCGTCAAAAGTAAACCCGAACTGTGGAAGGCAAGCCATCCGTCGTACAAGGATCGGGCGAAAAAGGATGCGGCTTGGCGCGATATCGAACAAAACGTGTTCGGCAGCCGTATTAAACCGGCCGAAATTACGATTAAATGGAACAGTCTGCGCGTTCAGTATAACATGTATGTGTCTAAATACAAATCGAAACCTTCGGTTTCTGGTCGTGGCCCCGTAATAAAGTGGAGATACTTTCATGCCATTAATTTTATCGGTATGAACAATGGTTCGTTCAGAAAACCAACCATTCCCGATTTACCGGCGGTAAGTTTTATTCAATAACTAAGCGTCCTATTTTAATTTTATATTTTTTCGGACGTAGGTTTCGACGATCAGCGAATCATTAACATCGCCCGAGCAAACCGTTTCGAGCGTTCGTCAGCCAGCGCCCGCGTCAAGTACGAACAGAAAACTACATCAATCGCCTTTAAGAGCGGAGAGATTGAGAAAACCATCGGATTCTGATCGCGACAATAATGGTCGGGTTCGCGAAGGAATTCAGTCGTTGGTTGAACACTTCAGTGAAACCAGGAACGACGAATTCAGTATTTTCGGACAGTTTGTTGCTTCCGAAGTGAAGCGACTTCCGAACGATTTACAACGCCAGCAGTTGAAAAGAATAATTATGCGTGCAATTATCGATTTTAACGAAGATGTATGTGTATGAGGACCGGGTTTAATGTTGTTCAGATAATGTTTATACATCTGTTTCAGGTTGAGCAACAGATCCTGGCGGCTGGTGCTGAGCATTTAAGTCAAATCTTCGCCGTTGATGAACGAAACGAATCAAAAAATTTTAATAGTTAATAGTTAACTCGTACCCAAGTTTGTGTCTTTGAAATTTTTTTTGATGACTTGTCCCGCAGTACAGAACTTTATAATAAAAATGATGCAGTTCGTATTTTCCTCACAATCTATCGGTTACTTTTCTTCCGTTCCAGTGACGGTGCGAGCGCTTTGGACAACAACCGCGGGAATGGTGACCAGTCGACTCACATTTGCGACATCTGCGGCAAAGAATATAAGAAAAAACGCTCCCTTATGGTCCACAGAACAATCCACCTCAATCAGCAACCGTTCGAGTGCGAACTTTGTGGCAAAGGTTTCATCAGTGCCACCCGACTTGATTACCATAAAGCGAAACATACGCAGGAGAAAAACTTTCACTGTAAAATTTGTGATAAATACTTCGCGCTGCGAATTCAACTTCACCTTCACCTGAAGCTGCACAGTACGGATCGCCCACACAAATGTCCCATTTGTGGGAAAGGCTTCAGAGTTCGATCCGAGCTGACGGGCCATATCCGGTTTCACACCGTTGAGCAACGAGTTAAATGCGACATCTGCGGTGCATCGTTCAAGTCTTTCGCTAATCTATACGCACACATGAAAATCCACGATTCCGCCGAATCAGGAGCGTTCCAATGCGATATCTGCAATGCACGGTTCGCTAAGCCGGCCAACCTCACCATTCACAGGAAAATACATGGTACGAATCCTCCGAACAAGTGCCTGATTTGCGGAAAGATATTCACCACTAATCATTTGCTCGTAAGTCACATGCTCCAGCATAAAGATGAGCTGCTCTCGAAGCGCACGCACGTTTGTGAGTTGTGCAACGAAAGATTAGTTTCCAAGGCGGCCCTCAGAAGCCACCACAAGAGAATTCATACCGGTAAACGACGCAATGAATCCGGCCCCGGCCGTAAACTTGAAAATCACAAAACCTCAGCTCAAACACAGAAAAAGAAATTCCGATGCGAAATATGTGGAAAAGACTACTGCTCAAGTGACTATCTGGCGATCCACACCAAAATGCATGACACCACCGAGCAACATAATAAACACGAATGCCTAATCTGCGGCAAAGGGTTCCTCTTTAACCATATGCTCGTGAAGCACATGCTGTGTCACAACGATCGGCGACCGTTCCAGTGCGAACTGTGCGGTGCAGCCTTCAAAACAGCTAGCATTTTACGCACGCACAGCAAAGTCCACTCCGCGTCCGCGGACGTGCCGAAACCGTTCAAATGTGACACGTGCGGTGCACAGTTCCGCCAAAAGTGTAGCCTTACCGTTCATAAGAGAAACCACGAGTATAGCTTAAGTTAGTGAGAATAGATTTTTTATCAACCGAAAGTAGTTTCTTATATGACGATTGTTTATATCCTTAATTGTGAACGTAGCCCATTGGTCAAACTTTTTTCCAAACGCGCCACATCGTCCATTGCAAAAGACTAGCTGTTTTCCGTTTTCAGTCAAACTCCTTTCCGACGCTTGTAGTTCCATGTGGTTGGAATCTATCCTAACAAGCTGACGAGTACGATCACCCTTCCGAGATAAAAGACGTCGACGCTCATGATTCACCTTCGTACAGATTCATAGGCCTAGCCTAGGTAAACTACTGGAGAGGTTCATTCTGAGCTGGTTGACGAACTGGTTGGAGGTTGCAAGATCCAGAAAAATTACTTCGACAATCGGTGATTTTTGCGGATGGGAACCCTACCCCACGCCGATCAACGTTGGCGAAAATGAGCGTTGGTGTGCTTGTTGCAAGAAGATGGTCACAGAGTGCTCCACTTTCAGATGGTATTCCGTTGACAACCGGCGGAAGTTCGCTCAAAACAATAGGCTCTGCCGTAGTTATCTGAACGCACACAGTAGGAGAAGTTGCAGAAACGCCACGCAGTGCGAGATTGAAGGGTATAAATACCGTCACCACCCATTACTCCATTCCAATCGTTCAAGTAAGGACCATTCTTATGGGGCTGGTCGAACATGAGCTGGTTGAGCAACTTAGCATTCACGGATGGACGAAGTCCTTGTGCTGAAGTGGACGGGAAATGTCCCCAGAGTGGATTCGGAGACGAAGCAAGTTCGGTTTACAATCAGGGGTGCGGCTAGTAAAAATAAGTTCGCCCTCAATGATGTTCGTACCGTAAAAGAGCTCGCCCTGCCGGAACAGAGCCTTCGATACAATGAACCACCCAATCGGTTCCGTTATCTCCAGAGTTTGCCAATCGTTAGCTACGAGAGAGCCGTACCTCGTCTGCTAATCCACCTTTTGGCGTGCGTAATGGCGGCTAGTGGGTACAACTACAGAGACTATCCACCTTCTCACGCGCTTAATGGCGGTTAGTGGATACACTTTTCGAAACTGTTTATTTGCTTTTGGCAACTCCGCTCACGTACGCTTGATAATTCTACAACAACAATGAAGGATAGAAATGTTAAATTGATGCGAATAAAGTTGCCAAAGGCATGCTAATATTTTCCGAAAGTTGTACCCACCAGCCGCCATTACGTACGCGAAAAGATGTGACACATTCCGCGGGCCGGTATACCAATCAGACAATTTATAAAACATGCTTTTTGCATTGTTGATTATTTTTCCATGATTTGGCAATGTTTGAACCTTTCAAAACTGCCGTAACTGGTATTCTAGCATTTTCGGAAGTTATATAAAACGTATATCGAAAATAAATGAAATTTACAAGAAATAAATGATTTTTCGTGATATTTTTGAAAATGCTGCTACAGTGCGTTAAAACTTTTCATAATATCACTTGTTATCGACCAACTTACAAAGGAATATATGCTGAATCCATTCCAAAAATAGTTTGGATGTAATTTTGCAGTTATTTTGTATTTCAAGTGGATGAAATAGGGCCATTTTCTTGCGTTGTAACGTCACGAAAAAGGCGTACTTTTTCGCTTTCGCAGAAAAGTACAAATTCGAACAATCTAATAATCCGTATTCTCTTTGTACTCAAAAATACCTTTAAAACGGTGCCTAAAGAATGATGATAAGTAAAGTAGAACCTAAGTTACAACTGATTGAAGCTCGCGTTGTAACGTCACGGCGGTCAGCCGGACGGATTCAAAACAAGTGAGACATAAGTAATAACATCGAAACCTTAAGGCACTGCATAAAAGTTGCTTCAGAAAAGGTTCTTCATTTAAAAAGCACTTGCTAGTGGTGAAAAAATATTCGGACATTAGGGTGTCTTCAAGCAGATACAAAAAATATTTTTTCTATTTTAAGTCAAATAGCTGTCTACAGAACATTTGAAGAAAAACTAATTTCAAGAAACTTCATTGAATACTGAAAATTTCTATTTCTTACATGAAAAAAGTTATAGAGCCAAACTCTTAGGGACACCCTCAAAAACAGGGGTTTCGATCTAGCTCTTTAATAACGCTTCGTACACCTTTTAGATGTTCTAATAAATTGGTAAGGGTAGACGGGGCAAGACCGCCCGCCTAAGCAAAACCACCTGTATAAAAAAAAGTTGTAGCTCAATTT
Organism: Sabethes cyaneus; assembly: GCF_943734655.1. Taxonomy (NCBI): domain Eukaryota; kingdom Metazoa; phylum Arthropoda; class Insecta; order Diptera; family Culicidae; genus Sabethes; species Sabethes cyaneus. Next base: position 145,835,117 of record NC_071353.1, on the reverse strand, counting down.
CTAATCTATCTGCTTTAAATGAACAATTGATCTATTACCTACATGTAAAAAATAAAAACATAAATATTTGTAATGATTTTCTATTTTTTATTGCGATTTGGAAACACTTCCAAAAAATAGAGTATTTTTTCCATGCGGGGTGAAACATGCCCACTAACGGGGTAAAACCGCCATAGCGTATAACTTTAACAATATTCAACCGATTTGAATGAAACTGGTGGCATTGGATTCGTGAATTTATCTAATTTAAACAAATTGAACCAGTTTGCTATCAAACAATACATAGTTCCCCGAGATTCGCAAATTCGAAAGAGTGTCCGGCAACCACTCGTATTGGAAGAATATCAGTAATATAGGTACCAACAGTCTTGAAATTGATACCGTATAGTTTCTTTAGACAACAAGATGGATCGGGTTAGGCATCCTGGAGTCAATCTTTAAGGACTAGAGAGGATCTAAGATAAAATATAACAATATGGGTATTAAAGTTCCTACAATTTATCGGGTGGGTCATTTTTTGACATTTCAAATTGTTCTGATTGATAAAGCAGATGCATATTATTTTTCCATTGCTAAGATAATTTGCTATATTTTCATAAAAAATATGTTTATTCCATGATATTTGTTCCAAGAGGGAGGAATTATTGAAAAAAGCTATAATTGAGAAAACAAGAAAATGTCCATAGAGCCCGCGGGAAAATTGGCGATTTAGATTTTTCCAAACAGTCTACCAGCTACAAACTAAGCACATTTATATTGCTTTATGTAAATCTGAGATTCTTTGGTCCAAACTATGCAATTATTTTAAAAATCTCCTTAGCGCACTAGCATTCTGTACAACGGTCTTGCGCCGTTCGTTGTGGGCGGTTTTACCCCCAAATGACCGAGTTACACATTTCACTATTTATTTCAACAAAACTGCATGAACAGTTACCTAATTTAGGTACTGTCGGATGAAGACAGGATCAGAGATGCGATATGGGTTGGATTTACTAAAAGTTTTAGCGTTTTGAATAAAATAGACCCTAGGTTCTGCGGGAACAAAGTTATAAAAAACGAAACAATTATAACAAAAAATCTGTTTTTATTTATTTCTCCGATAGTTTATACGATATTGCTGTACAAGGTATTGTAAAATATTGCGAACGCATTCAGTAATATGACTATCATCAACATTTAACACCAATTTGAGCAAGGCCCTGTAAAAACATGGTGGGCGGTATTACCCCGGCGGGCGTTGTTACCCCGTTTACCCTTAATCAAATTTAATTGCACATTTTTGTCGAAGATACTAGAGCTCTATCTTTTTCCCTTTAGGAGCTATCCCTTGTTTCTTTCATTTCGACATGTTCACCTACGGTTGCCTTCATAATACCTTTTTTTAGATATTCCTCAGTGTTCTGTCCTATATTGTATATGGTGGAATACAGCATAAATTGACTCACAAAAACAAGTGAGATTAGCTGCATATAGCTGCTGTTCTCTGAGATACAGTACATTAAAGAGTACATGTAAAAATAAAAAAGCCAGTAATAGCTTTTAAAGGGAAAAAGATAGAGCCTACTATTTTCGACAAAAATGTGCAATTTAATTAGGTTACCAATTTATTAGAACATTGGCAAGCCATACGAAGCGTTATTAAAGAGCTAGATCGAAGAAAAAAAAACTATTTTTAAGGGTGTCCCTAAGAGTTTGGCTCTAAAACTTTTTTCATGTACGAAATATAAATCTTCAGTATTCAACAAAGTTTCTTAAAATTAGCTTTTATACAAATGTTTTGTAGACAGCTATCATATCTGACATAAAATAGAGAAAATATTTTTTGTATCTGCTTGAAGACACCCTAATGTCCGAATATTTTTTCACCACTAGAAAGCGCTTTTTAAATGAAGAAACTTTTCTGAAGCAACTATTATGCTATGTCTTAAGGTTTCGATGCTATTACTTATGTCTTACTTTCTTAGCATCCCTCCCACTGCGCGACGTAGTTTGTGAACAACCCCACAATTACGTAGGCGAAATAGTGAAAGACAAATTAACAACACATTTTTGGATTATCCCTTATGTACAGAGGGCAGCAACAGCGATAATTAACGAATATTAAATGAACAGATTTTTCGTGACGTTACAACGGAGCTACGACCCTCTCTGTGCAAAGCAGAGCGTTGTAACGTCACGAAAAGTAAAAGCTGTTTAAAAATTAACTTCACTAACTATCAGAATTCTGAAAACGGCAAGTTGTTCAGTATTCATCTCTTATCAAATCATAGAAGAAAGTCTTTAGATAAAATTTGAAAGAGAGCAGAATTTTCATGTTTTTTGACAGAAGAACCAAAAGACGTATTTCTGGCGCGTTGTAACGTCACGCTACATATTTGCTTTCCAAAACAATCTGGGCAAAGCAAATGCTATTAATTTGTTCACTTTCAATAGGAAATTTTATGCTCTTTCCAAATATATAATAATATTTGGGGGTTTCTCAACGATTTTCCCAGCTAAAACATAAATACTGTGCAAAGAAAAGTCAAAACGTTGTAACGTCACGGTGGAATGTGTCATGTATAGATTACAGAGGCGACAAGGCACTCAAAATCCAGAATTTTCAAGCATACGTGAGCGGAGTTCCCAAAAGCAAACAAAAATTGTCGAAAACTGTATCCACTAGCCGCCATTAAGCGCGCGAGAAGGTGTATATTAGGGTTGAATAATCTATAGCGTTTTTGTTTTTTAACCTGCTTTTTTTTGTGTGTGGATATTATCACTACGACCAGCATTTTTTGACGTAGGACTACGTCTTTGTTTACTATACTGGGACTGGGTAGCACTTTGTAAAAACGAGAAATAGAAGTGTAACGTTTGAATGAAATATTTCAAACGCTAATAGCTACTATACTACTGAACGAAACATAACAGTTAATATGTCGTTGGATAGATAAAATGTCCAGCAATTTTATCGTAACATACTCAAGGTCGAATTTTTCCATACATTTCCCTTGTTATCGCCTAGCTTCACAGGCACGGACGACAATTAGATACACCAAAGGATTTGGATCCAAATGATAACCTTGAGACCACTTTGTAAGCCACACCCCTTTTCCAATCCAATCGGCAACATCGATGGCTATTGACGGCAACACCGGTCCCAAAGACAAGCGGAATCAGAGGGCAATGGCCAACGTGTATCCCACACGATGCACTTAACATTACATTTTGCATTATCCCCATCGCAGACATGCGAAATTGTTCGATAGCTTGCTCAATCAGTGTCGGACAATCATTTAAGCAGCAGCAGCCGATATGGTTTCCCCCACCACCTACACTAGCTTACAAGCAGCAGCGGCAGTGCCAGTGACTATAAAATGGTACTCTTGGTTCGCCGTCTGCTCATTCATCGCACAATCGCACTGACGGACGGTCAGTATTTACCACCGACGGCTATTGGTGGCGAAAGCAACGGCATTTGGCGGCAAACACCAGCGATCGGAGCCAACAACGATAGCAATCGGGAGGTAACGATAGCATTTTTGGCGGCTATTGGAGGCAAATCCAAGGACCTTTGCGGCATCTAATGTCATTTTCGATGACAATTCGAGGCACCCAATGGCATTTTGGCGGTTATTTTCGCAAACCAACAGCAAATGGAAGCAAATCGGCTGACGGGCAGCAAATTCAGCAGTAGGCCGTTGTGGTCTTAAACAGTTCTTATAAGAACTAGAGTAATTGAAGAATGAAAAGATTTTTCTTCACTTTTCTAAATGGTTAACGTTTCAACGTTCCATGGAAAATGCTTGCTCATTCAGCGTCGGATAATCATTCGAGCAGCAGCAGCAGCCGATATGGTTTCCCCCACCACCTCACTAGCTTACAAGCAGCAGCGGCAGTGCCAGTGACTATAAAATGGTACTCTTGGTTCGCCGTCTGCTCATTCATCGCACAATTGCACTGACGGACGGTCAGTATTTACCATCGACGGCTATTGGTGGCGAAAGCAACGGCATTTATAATGAGTATTTTATGACACAGTCCTACGTCACCATTTCGTACAACCCTTAGGGCTGTATACCTTGTAGTTTTTGATCTATTGTAATCTTATTCAGGTGTTGTTCCACACTTCGTTGTTATTGCAGTATCGCAAGCGAACTGCTTGCTTATTATCCGTGCTTAAAGTGTCGGAGTGTTTTCACCCCTCTTTTCCTTCTACGCTTCTTACTGCTTTTCAACTAATCTAGCTCTAGGGCCAGGAAGTGCGGAGAATAGTTATAATTTGTCCTTGGACAAGAGGCTTCATTCGCACCTCGAGCAAGTATCATTTTTATAACCAGCCCCGACTAAAGGCTTCATGGTCAGTAAAGCAGAGTTCAGCACAGAGTGAGGGTGTGTATGTGCTCCTTACTACTTTATGCAATACCAATCACGTTCCTAGAACCAGGAAGCGGAACAAGCTATAATTTGTCCTTGAACAAGAGGCTTCATTCGCAAGTACCATTCATATAACTTACCCTGCCAAGAGGGAAGAGGCTTCCTTGTTAGTAAATGCAGAATTTTAGTAGGAAGGATGTGGAGGGACCTGAGAATAAACCCATGCTAAAGTCACTTAACGTTAACATCGAATGGCCTAATTCTACTAAGATTCGAACCCACGACCACTCCCTTGTCAAGGCAGACTAGGTAACTTTGCGGTTATAGGGCCCCCAAACCTGGGTACCTTTAACCTGAGTTAGTTCCAATAGGACCACTGAATAAACAAAAATTTTTGGGAGAATAAACAAACGTTTTCGTGTTGTCACTTGTCAGTGCATTGCTTGTAGCGGGATTGAAACTGCAAAATTCCCAGTGCGAACCCGTCGTCTGAAAAATGCAACCCAGAGCGAAACTAGATTCAACCTGAGTGAAAAAACAAACGTTTTGACAGCCGTTCGATTGGAACTAGATCGAATCTAGGTTGGACCTAAGCAAAAACAAAAGCGGTATAAGTCTCGCGGTGCCGCTACAAGTGAAAGAAAGCAAGAAAAAGTAGCCCATTGCCGTAAAAACCAAATTGGGCTGATGCATTTTTGGTGGTAGCGACGGAGAAACTACGAACACGCTCCACTCCAATGCATGTGAATGTGTGAATGTGACCAAGACTTACGCAATTTGATAAAGCCCCGCCGCAGCTATTGTGTTACCTGACTCATAACGGACCCCTATTTCCGAAATTATAAAATCTCTTGCTTTTATTTTTGGAGTAAACATGTAATTTCTTATGTTATATAGTTGATATTTGTATGCTCTATTCGAATATATGATCAATTAAACGAAAAACCGCAAAGTTAGTCAGTTACGAGACCCTCCCCCGTATATAACGTATATTCGTTATGAGTCAGGTAACACAGTAGAGTCCGAAGACGACAAGTGAGTCAGGAGAATTATGGAAGGAACGACCTTCCATTGGAGGTAGATATGACCGTGTTGAGTTTCCAGATAGCTACGGTATGGCGGTTCGAGATCCCGAATTAGCTGCAAATCTAAGGAAGCAAATGACTGAGTATCAGGTGAAAGATTACGCACACCGTGCTACTGAAAGTGAACTGTCTCAAGCAGACGCAAAGCGTGTTTGGTGCGGCTAGGAGTAGTAACGGAACTGCGACCGCGAATGCCCAGAAAAAAATCGTTTGATATGGGACTACATGCTGCTCAAAGGACCAGATAAACTTATCACTGCTATCTGTGCTATCTCGTTTCGGCCAGTTTTAGACAGACATTAAAGAAATGTTCCACCAGACATCGATACGGGAACAGGACCGTCTTTCGCAATGTTTTCTATGGAGGAACTACCCAGCAGAACCCCTGGAAACTTTCTTAATAGACGTTGCCACCTTTAAATCTATTATTAGCTCACCGGCGTCGGCACAGTTTGTAAAAAACAAGAATGCCGAGGAGTGTGTGAATCACTTTCCACAAGCTGCGAAAGCAATCGTAAGGAACCATCATGTCGACGAGTTTCTCGACAGCTTCGAAGACGACAAACAAGCAGCTTCGAAACTGACTATCAAACAGTGCAGAGGTGTTGAGAGATGAAGGAGGAAGATCCGCAAAATAGCAAGAGCCATTACCTGAACCCAACCGACGGAAGTGATCCAGTATTTGGGATGCTGTTGCTGACAGCAAACGATGAACTACAATTCGCCATGAAAATGACTTCGACCCACTAGGTTTCTGAGTGTTTAGCTGCTCCTTGGCAAAATTTTTCTTCAAGACGTTTGGCGAGCTGGCTTACAGTGGGACAAGAAAGTACAAGACGGCTAATTCGACAGATGGACGGAGGTCTTTCCGAAGATCAGGGACCTGCGGATTTCACGTGGTCCACGTTTCGTCGAAGCGAACGCGCAAATCTACAAACTTCTTGACCTCAACGTCTACGTCGATGCAAGTGAAGTCGCGTTCTCCGCTGTGGCTTATTTCAGGGTAGTTAATCCCAGCGGTAAAGCGGAATGTACGTTAGTAGCTGCCAAAACAAAAGTTGCGCCACTAAAACCGCTGTCGATTCCTCGCTTGGAACTGCAAGCAACCGGTCTTGGGAACCCACTTGATGTCATCGGTCGTAGGGAGGCACACTGATTACGCAATGGTCCTAGCATGGCTACGTGCCGATCATCGACAGTACAAGCAGTTCGTGGAGCAGAGGAGCGGCCATCGTGCTATGTAGCCCAAGTATATTTTATTTCGAATAGGATTATGGCAGTCAACCGCTTCTTTAGGCAGCGACGTCTTTCAATAGCTGTAGCTTACGTGCACTGATTTATTGACAATCTAAAACTTCGACTTTAGGGTGAGGATCCGGGAATTCTACACCTAACACAGGATGAGCTGAAGAAAGCGAACAACAGTTTGTTGACGATGGTACTGTTCAAGAAATCATCTGCTGTGGGTGAGTTCGAAGTGCTGCGGATGGATGGCAGAATCGGAGCTACACCGCGTACTCAATTCGACACAAGGTATCCGGTGATCCTTGCGAGGAAACATCTGGTTACCGAGCTAATCGTAGACGACTACAACCGTGCGTTTCGTCATGCTATGGGCATTCGGTTTAATCTCATAATTTTTGACGATACTTTCGGGAATTATGGTACACCGGAATGACGGAATTAGAACCGCTATATCGCGTTGCCTGGCATACAATTACATACATACAACTTTGCTGTATGTATTGACGACACCGTTATTTATTTTTAGCGAACAATCCTGAACGTGCTAACTGAATTTGTACTTGCCGCCAAAACCTCCTTGGACGAATAATCACCTACACAGCCTAAGGCGGCTAAGGGCTACTGTGTTACCTGACTCACTGCGAATATGCGTTGTGTTCGCGGGATCGTGTTGGTTCGAAAGGTTTCGAAAAATATCGCCTTTGTATCGAAAATATCGTTAATTTTGATCACTAAAAATAACGTACTTAAACGTTATATATCAAGTGCCAGTAGTACGCAATAATTGGATTGTGAAACTGAATTTTTATTCATGCAACTTTTTACAAATTAAATGCAATAACAAAAGCACAACTTATAAAAAATCGTTTGTTATCGATATTAATTGCACATGCGTTATAAACGAATAAAACGTATGGTTAAGTTTTATTTCAATAATACGCATATTCGCAGTGAGTCAGGTAAAACAGTAGAGCTCAACGAAGATATTGCCGGAATCGTTCTTACTTTACAAAACTTGAATTCAACCGTGCGAGTAACGACTACAGGAAACCCAACAGATTTCTGTATCATTCAGGTCTGCCAGTGTCCGTTCACCTGGGGAGCAAGCTGCCATCTCTGAACTTGAAAAGTGCGATCTTTTTGTCCAACATTTTATGAATTCGTTTAACGAATGCTCTGTCTCACCTAATCTAGTCACCATTGCCATCAACGACTGTCCTAGTGATGCTTTTAAATTCCGTCCATACCACATTAGTGAACGAATCGTCATGTATGCACTTCAAATGTTAAAGCTTTCATATGCTGCTGGTCCCGATGGCATTCCAGAGTCCATGGATAACTCAACTCGGCATGGATTCTATCCTAAGCGGTCTGTTACGAACAATTCTACCGAATTTGCATCAGTATGCATTCGCACAATGGACAGCGGTGAACAAGTTGATATACTATACTGATCTCAAGGCAGCATTTGATTGCGTGGATCACGAAATTTTGCTAAGCAAATTAGAGAAACTTGAAGTCTACAGATACTTAATCTCCTGGTTCACATCCTAGGTATTTGATAAACCGATCGCTTTGCGGTAAGATCGAAGGTTTTCGCTCTGCAGTGTTGACGAATGTTTCGGGTGTTCCCCAGGGGCGTAATCTTGGACCTCCTTAGTTCTCGCTATTTATCAACCAACTACATACTACCATCTGGATGTCGCCTATTTCACGCCGACGACGTCAAAATATACGAAATTATACACAGTACTAATGATTGCGAATACTAGCAGCTCTATAGATCTCTATCTATATCTATAGATCGTATACAGAGTTGGTACTCCCGGCATTTTTTGACTCTTGGCATCAACAAATGCAATGTGTTAACCGTTCATCGCAGACAGAATCCGATTACCGATTATGTTTGCCTATTGAATCGTTAGACAGAGGTTTGAGCGGGTTTACCAAATGAGAGATGTGGGAGTTACAGTGATGAACTGGAATTGGTTGATGAGTTCGTATATTTGGGATCTCCGGTCACCGCCGAAATAATACGAGTAAGGAGACCCAACGACGCACTCATGCTGGAAATCGAGCCTACTTTTCCCTCCGCAAGATGCTTCGATCTGGAAGCATGCGTCGCCGCACAAAGCTGACGATGTACAACACGCTAATCAAACCGGTAGTCCTCTACGGACTTGAGACAGTAACTGTGCTTACGAAGGACATACGAGCACTAGCCGTATTTGAATGAAAGGTGTTGCGGACTATTTTTGGCGGAGTACAAACGGAAAGCGGAGAGTGGCGGAGACGTATGAATCATGAGCTACAGGCACTGCTTGGAGAGATTCCCATCGTACACTTGGCGAGAGATTCTACATCGTACGTTGGGAGACTACGGTGGGCCGGCCACGTCGCAAGAATGCCGGACGACTGTGCAGTGAAATTCATTCTTCAAGACAGCCTAGATGGAAGACAGTGACATCTACGAAAACGTGCATCTTCGAAAAACGCTGTTGAAATCGCGACAATTTTTCTTTAATGTTGATCCCATTTTTGAAACAAATCGTTCAAATTGCCATAAAATCACTTAAATGCCGAAATTACTAATAGGGTAGATGCTCCAGTAGTTGTGGTAGTACCAGTAGTGGTGGAAACTCGAAATATATCATAATTTTGGCGGATTTCGAGATAATTTCCGTTTTCTATTGTTAAATATATATTTGTTAACAGTTTTATCTAAGATACACAGTTAAAATTCAAGATGTTGGTGCAAAAATTACAAATTCCTTTTCAGCAGTCCAATAGAGTGCAATTGCTTAAGAAATTCGTAACAATCCATAGCATTTTAACAAGCATACGTTGTTATCCACCTGCTGCCATGCTCATTACAAGCGTTGCTAAGGCGGTAAACAACATTCCACTATTATAGGCAAATTTTCCACTATTATAGGAACATTACCACTACTTTAGGAGCACATACTAATGTCAGGAAAAGCAATATTTTAGATATATTAACCAGCAGAATGGTATAATTTTGGTATGTATTTAAAGCCAACACTATGGTGCACCATATTATCATGTAGTTCAATTGGAAACTGATAAATTGAGCGTTCAAATTGTCTTTATACACTATCCCCCGACATAATCCCTCCATTACTGGAGCATCTACCCTATGCGTTTATTTGTGCTTGAATAAAGAAGAATAAACGCATAACAGTCACAGCATGCTTTGATCCTTGCGTTGCCGGTGTCTCGGCAGTATTTTCAAGACCACGTGTCGTTGTTGTTTTCATAATTCACGTGATCGTTCAATTCAATTGTTCAAAATGTCCGTTTTGACTCAAATCTCTTCCGTGCCTTTTCTCCTTTTATTTGTACCTAATTTGTTATCTTGAGTTTATAGTCGGGTCGCATGATGGGGTTTGTTCGACACAGAAGCTAATCGCTTTCCTGTGTGTCCGGAACAGTCACAGAACGTGTCCGAGTATGACCAATGTGATTGTGGACACTATATATGATAACAAATGAACTATTTCGAACTAGTTTTGCAATTTCGAGTACCGACTTAGAGAAGTCACATGTTGTATTTTAGTTAAATTCAGAAACTGTTCCCCGAAGAGGTATCCGGAATATTCACGGATATGGTTAGATGCGACCAATGACGTCTCGAACACTTAATGTGACTACCAATAGTCAAGATTTGCAAATTCGTGTACTTATAGATGTCACATGATGGGGTTGTGTGTGTGTCACAGGTGCTTCTATGTTCAAGTTCCGGAACTTGTTCCCACTTCGAAACCGTACATCCTATCCAAATTCCCCTCTATAGTGTTCTTCCAGGTCATAAAATCTCACGTTTGGTAGTTGTTGCAGACGAATCGATCCAGGGATTTCCAAAAAACAGATGCTTATTGATAGGTTTCTACTACTGTGACTGTGAAAAGTCAGATGGGACTGTTATGCGTTTATGGGCAGGCATGTGACACAAGTCCTGCACAGTTCGCTCGTAAGAAGAGCCTAACATCACTGGAAAAAGCCACTACCCAACAATTGCAGGACAAATATTTACTTCCGCCAAGTTGACTGAGTTTGCAGTACCTCCATACAGCAAAAATGTCTTAATTTTGTCATATTGAAAAAAGTTTTATTTAGATCCTATCATTTTCTTATTTTTTTCAAAATAATTCTAAATTTGAAACATACCTGTCGGTGACTTCCACTTTTATTTGCACTAAAACTTTTGCCTGAATGTGACACTTCGATTCGGTCGGTCGTATTTTTTAAACTTTTCGTAAAAAACACGTTTTACACTTACAAACTATAATAAATCCAGCTCTTTAGAGCTGCGACATTACTTTCACAAGCTAGCCGGCAGACTACCGTCTTCGCTTGGATACGGAGATTCGGAATCGTTTGCATCCAGCAGATCCAGCAGCGTTCGATTCAGCTTCCGTTGGATGAAATTTGCCTGTCTTCGCGGAAGTTTCCTCAGCTCCGCTGCAACGTAATTGCCGAACACTTGATAACTGTCGTTTTCGTTGAGCTTTGCAATGGCGGCCTGCACACTGTCTATCGCAACGTACCGGCCTTCTTCGATCCGTTGGTTCGACTCGCTGCTAAGCAACATTCGTTCACCACTGCGCTCTATGGTAACCGGTCGGCGCTCGGCGCTTCGGTCTTTCGACTCACGAATCGTTTGTCTGCTGCGTTCCATGTCAACCGATAGCCGCTCGTCAAATCGCTCATTCGATTCGCTAGTCATTTGCCTACTGCGTTTTTCCGGACTTATTTTAACGTTTGTGTGAACATGAGCAGGTTCATCTTGTTGGCGCTTCTCCTGTTGCCGTCGAATTAATAATGATAAACTTAGTTAGAAAAAAATACCAAAATATATTCAACAAGACTAACCACTTTAACCGTTGAGCCTGGCTTTTGTCCATCTTCCGCCGTGGTAATAAACAGCATTGTCTGGTAGTGGTACCACGAAACCTCCGCTGGATCCAACTTCGCTTTTCCACGTTTGGCATGGTACGCTTTGAACTGTATTCGCAAATTGGTCCATTTTGCAGCCAACTCCGATGCTTGGTAGTATCCGTTGAAAGTGCTCTTTGCAATTTGGTGCCAAGTGTCGTTCCGCCGACTTCGGTTTCGATATTCTGCCACGGCTGGATTCCACAGCTGAACGTTGCTACGGACTGCTCTGATAAGCTTCGAAGTGTTGTCCCTGGACCATTCACCAGATACTTTGTTTCTTTTCTGGTTGTAAAGGGTTCTGTAAAAATTGTAACATTAATTTTTTTTTTCAAATGCTTCGGGCAAAGTTTAAAATGGTATTTACTTGGAACTGGAGGCTGCACCGTTGGCGGTTGCTTGCTGCAGTGGGTCCGCTTTTGTGTCATCGCCTCCATCAACGATGTCCATTGAGGCTTCTCCGTTTACCAATTCCATCATTATTGTCTCTTCCCCCCCACTGTACGGTTCACTTTCCACATCCATTGAATTTAGTCCTGTTGTCACTTTTGCCTTAACTGTACTTGATTCTTCTACTTTCGATGAAGTAGAATCTCTTGCTACGCTACGATTCCGCAGTACGTAGGAACTCATACGCAACAGATCAACAAATATTTCGATCGCTAAATTTCACAAAACAAGCGTGTCTAATTCATTCCTGGTGTCCGGTGATGGATGTTGTGGAGTTCTAATCTTCTAGACAGCAGCCAATAAAGTTTACTTACACAAACAGTCACGTTCTAATCGTCGAGCACTGCAAAATTCACGTAGCAAAAACACTTACAACATGTATTGAAATTTCTTAGTTCTGTCGATTATTAATTTCTTATTTGCCGACGGCGTTCGCGTTTGCTGGTTTGCTTTCGGATTCGCGTCATTTTTTGGTAAACATTACGGATGGGAGTTTTAAAGCTTATCGATAACATCGATAAGTCTTATAAAAAAACTACACTCTTAAATATTTTTACCTAAATTTGTTGGAATTACATACAAAGGATCTGAGTAGTTTTACACCCAAAAATTGATATTAATTTTGCAGTTGAAATCCGTAATAACCGGGGGGCGCCCATTTGGCATAAAGTCATTTTACGATTGTATAACAATTCTCCGAAAACTATTCCCCAGAAAATAAAACGCCGAAGCTTTTTTTCCTAGAAAACCAAACCCCAGAAAGCACCAATAACCATGCAGAAAACCATTGACCAGAAAGCATTAATTCCTACATACTTAATTCCAAAATAAAGTCTCGGTAAAGTAAAATACCGAACTACACAAAAATAGGTCTGTTTTTCCGTGATATCGGTAAACATTTCTCGTTTTACCGTAACTTGGAATATTATTTTACTGAGATATCGGAAATGAAGCTTATTTACCGAGATACTGCAATATTATTTGCCGAGAAGATCAGTAAAACAGTAAATCCCCGAGCTCAGTAAAATAAAGTGCCGAATCTAGGTACTTCAATATCGTTTTAACGAAATTTCGTTAAATACTACCGAAAAAAGCCCCAAACTGTTTTACCGAGATTTCGGAAAACAATGTCAAAAATTAACTGTGCGCGATCGACAGCAGTTTCGTTACCGGTGAAGTTAAAATTGTGAAAATTCTAACCGCGTATCGGCATCTCTTCAAAGAAATTTCGGATGGTAAATGGAATGTTTATGAATGTGTGCATGTATTAACTTAACGCATAAATTCTTGCAGATATTTTTCGATCCCTGACTATCATTCGGTCTAAGAACCTTACCAGAGGCTGTGAGCGCACGCGTGATGCAGCCGCAACACAGGAAAATCCTTTGAACGGGTTGGTGCAATAGATTGGAGTAAGCTTTTTTAATTACTGTACTGAATTTTGGAAGATAAAATATGAAAAACATTTCTCTAGGTTGACGATTCCCTCCCAACCCATAACGTGAATCCAGTGCTAGTAATTCGTGGTGAGATGTTGCAGTTTGGAGGCCAATGGGTCATCTCATGGAAAGAATACAACATCCCCGTTGGCTGCAATGCAGTAGTAGGCTTTTTTAGACTATGCGAATGCTACGATTAGAATAGTTTTATGGTTTTATTCAAAATTTTATTGATTTTCATAATTATTAAATTCATCACTTATTAAAAATACCGGGTTTTCAGCATATTAATACCGTAGTTCGGCATTTTCAGCTAGTGTTTTACAGAAAATCTCGTTAAAATTTGACAGTTTGAGTCGCTTACGCTTTACGAATTTTCGGCAATTTCAACCGAGTTTCAGTATTGATTACCGAATATCTTGGAAAAATAATACCGAGATTGTCGGTAAAGTTTGACAGTTGTTTGATGTTTTGGATTTCCAAGATCTCGGTGTTTCAATATTTTACCGAGATTTTCACCGAGATCTCAGCTGTTGGGATCTCGGCAATTTATTTTACCGTGCTCGGTGATAAAATCTAAGTGTGCACACTGTTTGAATGATTGCTCCTGTGACTCAAATAGAGTCGGCCAGCAACACTTAGCACTAATGGTCGAACACTTTTTATACGGGTCACTTTGATTCGGCGCATAATTACACAGCTGCGAGCATTCCCGTTTAGTGTTTCGTATTTTGATTTTTTCTGTTGTACGGATAAATTGTTACATTCATGTGGGCGTTACTCCCCCTTTCTGTCATCAGCTTCCTGTTTTGTTCCACCGTCACTTAAGGAAGAACCGTCCAAACATTTCGGAGTCTTCCCCTTGTTACTCCCCCCCTCTTTTGTCAACCCCTTCAGTTCCGATTCCCTTATATCAAGGAACATGTATGAAAGTTTGATAAAGAATGGTCAAGGCGTTTCGGAGTTATCGTCTCCCCCCCTATTAGTCCCACCCCCCTTCGTCAAACACCGGTGCTGATTCCCTAATGTCAAGGAACATGTGTGCCAAGTTTGATAAAGAACGGTCAAGGAGTTATGACCTCCCCCTATTAGGGACCCTCTCCCCTGTCAGGAAACCTCCCCCCCTGCCAAGTTTGTTGAATAACCGTCCAGGCATTTCGGAGTTATGGCCCCCACCCACCCTTTAGTCAACCTCCCCGTGCTGATTCTCTTATATCAAGGAACATGTGTGCCAAGTTTGGTGGAGATCGGTCAATGCGTTCTGGAGTTATGGTGGAACATACAAACATACTCACGCTCACTTATATATATATAGATACGCGATGCGCACAATTGGGAGCAAGGTGAAGGACTTTAACCTTCTTAGTTTTTCTGAAACTCTGGTTTTCGAAATTGACAAATTTAGTGTATAGTGGATGGTTACTGTGTGCTATATGAAGTGTAAGTAAAACTTTCAAATACAGCAATGACTCGCTCGTAAAAAATCTCGTTTATTGGGCTGTTCGTTAGTTGGGTGTTCTCTAGTTGAGCCCTGCTCTAACTAAAATGCACTTGTATTTCAACATTCTATCGTTTCAACGAATTCAGACTGTACAGGTATATGTAACGCACCGGTACGTTTTTAAGCGATACTCTTAGTTCTTTCGAAAAGTTATGCAAGGTTTCTTTCTATGGCAAGAAGCAACAAAAAATTTCTTGAGGTTGACGGCAGATAATCAATTACCAGAAATTTTGAAAAGCACAAAAGTCAAAGACATTCTAGCATACTATGGAACAGGAAATCGGTACGCAAAGATTAATAATCAATTACTAATTGTCACTGGCTTTTGCACTGGTGTTATAGGAATCGAGTTTAATATCATAAAGTTTGTGAGTGTTTGTCGGCGAACCTTTGCAGAAATCACTTTTGTCTAGGCTTATTCGTTTTAGTAGGTTTACCAACTACAAAAAACATCTTTAGGAGGGCGACAAGCGTACCCAGCTACCCAAAAGCGAACTTAAACAATTGTCATAAATTTAAATTGATTTTGACGTAACAGGTGTCATTTGGTTCGTAAATTTATCTAGTTTAGACACACAGGACTAGTTGGCCATTAAAAGACAGTGCCAGAAAATCCGGAATTACGACGGAGTGTCAGCTATGAAGTAGAGAACTGGTTGGATTACAAGAATAACTGTCATGATGTGGGTGTCAAAACTCTAGAAATTCATTTAAATTTAAAATTTAAATCATTCAGGTTGAACATTCTGGAGTAGGTAGTAATTTTTGTTTTGAATGGTCATTGCGAAACTGGCTTCCACAGGATCAAAGATTATAGTTTAGGATTCGAAATAATGCTTAGCACTAAAACCATCGAGTATTCGTTTAGAATTCAGTTCCGATATGATCAATCAGTACTACTGTGACCATATCCTTTCGAAATGTCAAAAAGGATCCGTGAAACCAATTCTAATTTTGCCTTGTGTACCCAATTGACTATCAATGGTTCCACAGGAACAGATTCAATTGCCTGAAATCAACAAATTTTACAATGTCACAAGACTTCCGTAACGTATCTTCCAAATTGACTGAGTTATAACAATTTAAAACTGAAAAGGTACTCAGTAAATTGCTGCACACATAAAGATTAAGCACCAAACAACTAAACCTGGCTAGATTATAAATTATGCCAAATAACCATTATGCCAAAAGACCGTTATGCCAAATGGTGTTGTGCCAAACAGCATTATGCTAAATGTCTTTATGCCATATAGGGTAGCCCCCACTCATAACAACTCTTGCCACATATTGTTATGGGACTTGACAGCTCAAGATCGTATTGAAAAAGGTGGAAACTTTCGTAAAATATTCATTAATACCGGTAAATATATATTAGCAGCCGAGTAAAAGTATGTAAATATGCATAAATATCAAGCGGTCGGTCACTCGGCACCACCCCATCGGCAGGCAACCATGTTTTCGCCGCCATCATCTCGTGTGTACGAAAATGAGATAGCATGTCAGCAATGCGTTTCACTCAACGGCCAGCAGACTGATTTGGGCCCGCTGTCAAATTTTGAGCCCAGGACATGCTGTCGCTGACGTTCAATGCAGCTCGCTATAGAGATGTCGATGGGGTGCTCGGCACAGCCGTTTTTATGTTATAGGCGACTTGAAACGAGCCGAACTGCGTGCCGATGCTGTACCGAAAGTGTCGAACTGCAAGATTTGTTAAATTCGTTATAATCTGATAGATCTGGCAACCGTGCGAGATGATTTTGACAACTGGCAGTGCTCCCATTTTATATGTAAAATAGAATCGGAGGTGTGCCGTTAGATTTCTCTGGAGTGCCGCGGCACAATGTGCTGAGTGTCCGACCCCTTGGATAACGCTAACATAGGCCTAATACGTCATTCTTTCGCCACAACCCACTATGGGCCAGAAATCAAAATTTCGGGACAAAAATATTTGCGGTTAAACGGCATGTCTCAGCTCAATGTGGTCTTCGGCAACTTTTTGAATAAAAAATGGATGCATATTTTGAAGGGGTCGTCCAATATTTAAGCGTTACTTAAACAACAATTTAATTAATAACTTTTTGAGTAAACTTTTTTTTCACCTTTTTGGTTCCAAAATATTAAAGATAAACCAATTTCAAGTAATTTTTCTGAAGATATGAAACTTCTACCTTTTACCCATTTTCAGCAATAGACCTTTGCTTATAAACGACCCCTCAAATCACATTTCTTCTTGTAACATGTTTATTTCAACAGACAGCTCAATGTGATGTTACAGAAAATATTTTGCACTTAAAAGAGGAATATTTTTGCTCAAGACTGTTTTGATTTATATGCATTAATTAATAAGATAAAACAAATGGTGAAAAAAATTTACTCAAAAAGTTATTACTTAAATTGTCGTTAAAGTAGCACCTAAATATTTTGAACGACCCCTTCAAAAGATGTATCATTTTTTCATTCAGAATGTTGCCGAAGACCACATTGAGCGGAGACATGCCGTTTAACCGCAAATATATTTGTCCCGAAATTTTGATTTCTTGCCCATAGTGCAACCCTTAGGGCTGTATACCTTGTAGTTTTTTGTATAAAAATAAAGGAAAAATATAATGAAAACCATTAAATGCAAGGGTAAAAACTGGAATAAGTGTAAATTTAAGTATGCTTGTAAACAACTGACTGCTTGTGGTATGGAAATATCATTATCGCTACGGTAAATCAGCACTACTTATTCCGACCAATCACAGAGCGTGGATTTTTAGTTAGAAATAACTATGTTCGAAAATATTGCGTATGTATATAGAAGTACTCTTTATTACTAGTCTCAAATTACCTTATGTGACAGCTGTGTACCTTGAAGGACATAATATTTGGTGATTAAAGTTTCACAATCTTCCTGTACTCTCGGCAGTTACCTTAGTTCTATACTTTCTGGTGGTTTCCTGAGTTAATGGGAGAAGGACTGCCATAAGCGTACTTGATGTTGTTGTATAACTTTGGCCTAGTTTGTGAAGCAAACGGAGAATTTTCCACAAAATTCCCATCAGGAATCAAGGCTGGACCGAGGTGTGCCGTTTCCGGTGACTACTTAGGCTATTCTCTGCCTTGTACGTGGAGCCGCAGACGTCACATTTGAACGGGCGCTCGTCACTGTGACTGTGCATATGGATTGCAAGGCGATATCGAGCACCGAAGCCCTTACCGCAAATGTCGCACGTATGCGCATTTTTCAAAACCGTTGAGTGAGTTTTCTTGTGAACTTCCAGATTACAAGCTGACTTGTACGTTAAGCCGCAGATGTCGCATTCAAAAGGTCGCTCGTCGGTGTGCTTGCGCATGTGAATTGTGAGCAGACAACGATAGGCAAAACCTTGTCCACAAATATGACACTTGAACGGATGATCCACAATGCCCAAAACGGTCGGGTGGACACGTTTTTTGTGATAGTATAGAGCGTCTTTTGATTTGTATGACAAGCTGCAGATGTCGCAGGTAAAGTGTTTCTCGTCGCTGTGACTGCCCATGTGGTCTACTAGCTTACCATAAAAACTGAAGCTTTTCTCACAAATGTCACACTTGTGTGGACGCTCGTCAATGGCTGGGTTATCACTGTGACTGCGCCTGTGAATTGACAATGCAGTACGACCTCCGAAGCTTTGTCCACAAAGCTTGCACTTGTACCGACGATCCACAAAGTCAGTGTCGGTGTGAACTTTCGCCTTGTGTACTTTCAAATCGCGAGCAGACTTGAATGCTAAACCGCAGATGTCGCACGGAAAAGGTCTCTCATCACTATGACTGCGCATATGGTTCCTGAGCGGCTGTCTAAGTCGGAATCCTTTTCCACAAGTTTCGCACTTGTGCGGATAATCCACAACGGTTGTGTGGATGTAGTTTTTGTGAACGTCCAAGGCGCGTTTTGACTTATACGATGAGCCACAGATGTCGCATGTGCAGGGTCTTTCGTCGGTGTGACTGTACATGTGCTGCCCGAGTTCATGATGAAAAAGGAAGCTTTTCTCACAAACCAAGCACTTCAGCTCGGGAGTGGATGTGTGTCTTTTTCGGTGAGCGCTCAGGGTACCGCTACTTTTATAACATAAACCGCAAATGTCACATTCGAATGGCCGCTCAACGCTGTAACTGTACTTGAGCTTCTTCCAGTGATCGCGCCCGGAACGATTCGTTTCCGAACGGTTCGTGTCGCTGGAATAGAAAGAAAGGTGACGGGTAGATTGGTAAATGAAAAGGTCTACATTTGCAGGTCAGTTTAATAAAAACTTTGTCTCATGATTGAACTATTGCCCATTCAGATCCAGTCTGATGCACGGCCACAAAGAGAAACTAGAATTCTAGAAACAAGGAAGCAAGGAGGTATGCAGTTTGCCGGGTCAGCAAGTTAAAAAATATAAAATAAAACGCATAATTTTATGTTAATAATATTTCTATGTCTATGTTTATTTGATTTTGACAGTTGATAATTAACGCATAACTGTTGGCCTACTTTGCGAAGCAAAGTGGGCGAAACTTCACATGAAATTCTCAAGCCTGGTCAAAGCTTTGGTGAACCCTCAGCCGGTGATACTTTAGGCTCCTAGCTGCCTTATAGGACGACCCGCAGATGTCGCACTTGAAAGGTCTTGGCTCGTTGAACGAGTGAGTTTTCCGGTGATCACTCAGCCCGGTGTGTGACTTGTACGTTAAACCGCAGATGTCGCACGGATACACAACCTCGTGGCCGCGTATATGCCTCGCAAGGCGCTCGCGAAACCTGAAACTTTTACCGCAAATGTGACACTTGTCCGGATTTTCCGGATTGGATGTATGAATTTTCTGGTGACTTTTCAGATTGCCCGTTGACTTGAACGTTGAGCCACAGATGTCGCACGGAAAGGGTCGCTCATCGCTATGACTGTGCATGTGGCGTGCAAACCGTTGACGCTTTTTGAAATCTTTTCCACAAATGTCACACTTGCTTGCAAAATCCACCCCATTGGTTGCGTGTCGGCGGTTTTTGTGACCGTCAACAATCTGTTTTATTTGATGCAATGAGCCACACCTGTCGCATTTGAATTGTTTCTCTTCGCTGTGACTGTACGTATCGTTCACCAACTTATTTCCACAAACGTCGCACTTGTGCGAAATGGACGTGTGTTTTTTTCTATGAGCGTTCAGAGTATAATTCTGCTTGTATGATAAACCGCAGATGTCACACTTGAATGGCCGTTCCTCGCTGTGAACGCGCATATGCAGTGACAGCAAAAAACTAGTTCTAAACCCTTTGGCGCAAATAAGACACTTGTGTGAACGGTCCGTGTTGTGGCGCTTCAGGTGTTCAGTTAGTTGTGTTTTTAGGGAAAAATGTTTGCCACATATCTCACATTCGAAATTCTTTTCTCGTGTATGACATGCTCTGTGGTATTTCAGCGCGTCGGAACTGGAGAGAGCCCTACCACAAATGTCGCATACAAATGACCCTTTATCGGCGTGTTTGCGTCTCCTGTGGTACCAGAGATCGTATTTCGAACGGTACTTTTCGCCGCACAAATTACAGATGAAGCTCTTCTGTTGATCACCGTCAGAACGGTTCGTTTCCGGAAAATCCGTGATGCTGGAACAACAGAGAGAAACAGAGAAAAGACTGATAGATTGTTGAATATGTTGGGTCCACTCTTCTAGGTGCAGCAAATATTTTACAGTCATTCTTACAACTTTTTTGCTTTTACGCAATTCAACAATTTGGCAGAATTCTTCGCTCTGGATTGTAAGCCAGGCTCTTCTCTTCTAACATAAACAGTTCGATTGCTCATTCACGGTTTCTCCTTCTGGCAACATGCCTCTATCAAAAACAAACACCAGAGAAATCGCCAATAAGATGAAGCAGAAATCCCTTTCTAACAAGCGCCCCCTAAGCGCAAACGAGGTCGACCAAAAGGAGCCAAAAACCAAGCGAAAACTACCACTCACTTTACGAACATCGCGGCAGCTGCTCCCGTTTGTTTGGAAGCTGGCCAGCACTGGTCTAGGTGTTTGAAGTGCTTCTTGTGATTCCATGAATGACAGGATTCATGATCCATGCTGTGTTTTGCCTTTTTTATTATGTATCACTTGATTATGCCTTATTTTATCAGTTAACTATGACTTTGTTGAAGTTGAATTGATTTTTAATTGACTTTGTTGAAACTAATAGAACATGTTTTTGTCATATCTTTACCAGAAATGTTTCTTCATAACACGAAAAGAAACGAGTTTTTCTTTTTTTTTTTTGTTATAGAAAAGAGAAAAACCTTCAAAAGCTGGCCTGCAATGTGATAACGCTGTGTGGGATTGACAATTATACCTTGTGCCTATCCACTAAAAAATTCCTTACTTCCTCCTATATTCCCTGCCCTCTTGAAACTACCGTTAAGTTTTACTTCGGGAGGAGGGTGAGCATTCACATTGGAAGATCGAAGTAAGCAGCGCGTGTGGTCGGCAGCAAAAATTTTCGCTGTCAATTTTTTCGTGTGTTTTCCGGAAAAATGGTTCAATAAATACCGAATAACTATTGAAGCTAGCAGTTTTCGAAATAAATGCAGGATGCCCGAGTTATCAAGCCCTTTAATACTATCGGTGAATGTTCGGTGTAAATCTAGCGCTGGAGCGGTGAGAACTCGCTCTTCAATTAGTTTTAGATATAACCATGAAAAAAGTGACCTAGTGATCTTGAATATGGAAAATTAAACCCTACCGGTGGTGCTCCTAGTGGGGTCAATCACCACCAGCGATTCCCGTTCGACAATCTGGAGTCAAAGGATTTTCTCTGCCATAAACTGCGGATTCTTCCAGCTTGCTGAACGGGTTGCCAAATAAGAAAGAATTACACTTGTTTCCAAAATCAATCTCGGTGTACGGAAATATCTACAGTCGTATACGACACGGTGGTTTTTGCAGATCATCGTTTCCAATCAAGGAACATTCAAGGTTAAGCAATCATCATATCACCTAGTTTCACTATCTTGGATTGTAGCAAATTCACAGATGTGCTGATGAAATTAACGAGAGAACACATTGGAAGTGCCGGTGAGATCGTTTTGAATTTAATTATTCATCATGAGTATGATTTTCTGCATGCTAAACGTAGCATCTTGAATTTTATAACTTATAGTCTAACTTACTTATTTCTATTTTAAATTTTTGTTAAATGGATTATTTCACATTTTATCTTTCACTAATTTAGTTTTGTATCAATTATGAATAATTTTATTCAATTGTTACATACGCATATCAGAAATAATTCATATGCCTTGTTTATCAATCAAGGTTTACAATGAATGCATTCTCATCATTTCTTCATTTAAGTTAGTTTATTAAGCAAATATTTTACTTCTTTAATGTTTTTATCCTAACACATCTTGGGTAGATCGTACTGTTTACTACATCTTTGGTAGTTTCATCTATTTGCAGAGAGCGAAATAAGGCGCTATAACCTTGGCCTATTGCAGCCGGACTTTTGGCCTAAATGCCATAAGTTCATCCTCGAGGGTCCGGAGTATTATTTAATCTTTACTAGCTAAATACTCCCAGCGTAACAAAGCTTAATAATTTATCAGAAACGGTTGGTACGAGACGTCCCCGTTTCTTCTTTCCCTGCTGATTCAGAAATGTATGTATGTATGAATAACTTATTCACACAAGATACATTTCACAGAATCGTCTTTGCGGTAATACTTCACAGTTGGCCTGGCCGATTTAACATTTGCGATGTATCTCGGATGTTTTCCAAATGTTAATACAGACAAGAAAATAATTTGAAATATTTCTGTCACTAGAAATTATTAAAATTATTTCCAGGAATCCTTTATTGTGGCTGTGATGGTATTAATAAGAATAAGAATAAGGAGGAGGGTGAGCATTTACACTACGTCGGTACTTGTCGAGACGTGCACCGATGTGGGGACGGCGACCAACTTGACTTCCGTCCCTTCATGGCCACTCTCGCAGGGTTTTTTTCCTCTGAGTGTGCGTTTGTAGTTACTACTCGAATAATCCCCGGCGATAGAACACCTCTCGATAGCGATACTCGATGTAACGGGCCTTTACCGAGTTGCAGGTTGTCCTTTTTTCCTTTTTTCCTTTTTTTCGGGTTATCCAACTGGTCGCTTAATAGCGTATAAAACTCTGCGCTGGGCCCTTTTGTGTTGTCAACAAAGTGTCAGGGAGACCTCAAACATCAGTTCTACCTGACGAGACAGGCACTGGCGCCCACTAAAACACAGGTAGAGCCCCAAGCATAGCCGTCACGCCTATACCCGCAGGCGGAGACGTTTCGGCCGTGCGCGGACTCCACGAACTGACTCTAAGATCTCTCTGCCAAAGGCCGGAATGTCATATTTTAAATATAATGATGATGATGACGATGATGATGATAATTATGATGGTGAGAAGAAAAATAATAGATCGAATTTGTAAATGTGCTTTGGACTTTTTGTACCCCTCGAGTTGCAATATGTGGTATAGTGAAGAAGTGGAGAATTCGTCAGCCCCGCCTGACACCGGTCTTCAACCGCGCGCCCGCTTTCAGTTTTCCAACACAAACAACCACAAATGAACCAATAGGTAAGACAAATTTCGGAGCATTAGTGGTTATCAACTTATCAGGGCAAATTTAATCTTTCATCTCCTTAGTATTCACAGTGCATTCCCACGATACAAAGTAAATTGAGCGCAGCACAAGCTGGACGTTCGCGGTAGTCGACAGAAGCTTCAAAATATAGAGACTCGCCCGCCTTCCAACCCTCGAGACCAAAGTGCTGTAAAGCTCTGGGCTTAAACGTCTCTTTAAGACTCGACCCCTTCCCATCGACAGAGCCCGGGGGCGGCCATCAGAGCTCAGGACAGCCACGGGGCCAGTGCAAAAATCCTACTCTATCTAGCAGCACCGCCTAGCCGAAACTCGAACACGCGACACGAATTGACCTAATTTTCCCATCTGCTACCTAAGAAGTGCTATTACCCGTAATCATTACAGAGTGGTCCTTCGGCATCCAATCGGATCTGGTATCCCGCTTACATCCCCTTACTAACCCTAAGCCCTCGACCAACTCAATCAATCCGACATTTTTCGGAGATATTTGTGACAGTTGTGATAAATAAGGATGAATCCCAGAAAACTTCATCTATTGTCAGAGATCCCCATACTGGCCTTATTCTTAAACGGAATAAAAGCACTTTCTGAACAACGCAACAATCACATTTGGTAAATTTTTACCCCGAGTCCCACTTGAAATCACAAAAGTATTTTGATATATACCCACATTCAGAAGTAAACGTGACCGCTGTTCATTTACTGATTAGTTAAAAAGCCCTACACCACGACAAGGTTCAGTTTTATCGTAGGGCTTTACCGAGTTGCAGGTTGTCATATTGAAACGCGCCAGTAATTTTTCAATACAGCTTACTTGAGACTTGAGAGGTTCCACAATCCGTCATTGCAAAAATTGATTGCAACTGCTTTTTCAACTTTGAGATCGATTCGAGTTTTCGTCCGATAATCAACAGATCGTCAACATATAAATAGAATAATGTAAATCTCGTCATCTTTTATAATTCTTGTACAAAGACAGTAGTCATGCATTGACCTCTGGAAACCCAAATCCACCAGCATCTGATTAAACTTCTTATTCCAACACCTTGAAGACTGCTTCAATCCATATAATGACTTGAGCAGTCGGCATACTGTCGCCTCGATTCTGCATTCCGATCAGAAACGGCTCGATTGACGTGTGTTATAGCATACGATGTATTCCGATCAGGCTTCATTTTACTCATCTTATGCATACAGAGGCGGAGCAATTTAAGCCAAAGCCTGGGTGCTAATTCCGTAATCGAAATTTGACCTTCTGTTTTTTTATGCGACAGATTTCGCAACCAGCTGTTAGAATACAGGACAGTGCGGGGTCAGTGCTACGATCCTATTTGACTCTAACAGCTTCAGGCAACTCTAACAGGCGGAACAATTTGCATCTCACAATGATCAAGTTGGGGGGCTCTGTAGCCGCAAGGTTACCGAGTCTGCTTTGACAAGCGAATGGTCATGGGTTCGAATCTTAGTAGAATGAGGCCATTCGATGTCAAAGTGACTTTAACATGGGTTTATTCTCAGGCCCCTCATCACCCTTCCTTCATGCTGAATTCTATATTATCCCGATATGGACTATTGACAGTGCAAAAATGAGACCCTTATAGTAAAAATGCACTGGTTTGCTACACCAGGGATGACTATAATTGGGGACTGTGCGCTGTCATGTGGAACGAAGTGGGTAAAGTAGAGTAAAGCATTGAAGGAAGGGTACCCAATTACACACAAGCACGCATAAAAAAATTCAATAAAAGCATATCGCTCAATCAATAGCGATTTTAGCAAAAATAAATGCAGTGCGGGTTATACAGCAAACACCCGGGCGCTATCACAATAGTTCAAACGTTACGGGTCGCAGTGATGAGTCCATACAGGAAAAAAAAAGATCAAGTTGCTTTCGTTTTCTGTTCAACCGTTTCCTCTCCCTCCAAACGATTCCTGAATACTCGCCTCTATCCTACATATCGATCGAAGCCGGAATCGATCAGAAATTGCGCTTCTCACGGAATACATCGTATGCTATAACACACGTCGATCGGGACGTTTCTGATCGGAACGAGCCCGATCGGAATGCAGAATCGAGGCGACTGTTTTTTCTTACGACCACTCATCTTGTGCAGAAGGAGCACAATAACGTGTCCCAAAGAGGCAATGTGATATGCGATAGGCAATTACATGGACTGAAACGATTTGCTCCGTGTCTTTGAGAACATGCATTCGGTAGCGCTCTGGCAGAAAAGGAAAGATGAAATCAAACTGATGCTCACTCGCCGGCAGAGCAAAGCAGCAAACCATTGCAAAAGCAAAACAAAACTCTTCGCGTCGGAGAAGATAACATCCGACTGAGAGAGAGCAAATCGATTCGTCTTCTGTGCTTTGCATATAACGCCGAGAATTGAAATATTTTACAGAGCACGACCGAAGCCTGATTCCGATCGAAGCGCAATTTCTGATCGGATCCGGCTCCGATCGGTATGTGGAATAGAGGTGTGTATTTGGTAGAGCATTTACCCCATCTGGAACAGCAATGTTGATCATTTCCTTGAGATCGCCAAGCAAAAATACCGTCTTGAAAAAAGAACAGCAGCCGCTAAAGTGGTTCGGATCATCGTAAGTTCATCTCTTCGGTAACTATTTCATCACAGGGCCGTGTATCTTCCCCCTTTTGCTCGGACGAGAAATGAACCAAAAAGGAAACTTCTGCTACAAGCTACATCTTTTACCGAGGCAGCATATGGAAGACTCTTTAAACCAAACGTCAGGAGAAATAACTACCTTTCGAGTGCTTCGGTTCCAAATTCGAGCCATTTAAGCCATTTAGAGCATAACCAATTATGACCATCTCACGACTCTTCGGACCCAACTTCTTACGTTGCTGTTTAGGAATCCAAACAAATGCCAGCCAAAAACATGAACTTGATTCAAACTGGGTTTTGCCTAGCCATTGTTCAACTGGAGTAACACCAACTGGTAATACACTGCCGTGAATCGCATAACAGTCCCATTTTCTATGTTTCCCCGTTGGTTAGTGTAGCGTCAGCTGTTTTTAGCTTCCGAATTAGTCCGTCAAATTCCGGAAGGTGATTCCTCATCTCAGAGCCGTCCTTCGTTTGCAAACGTGCCAGTTGTTTTCTGACCACATTTCATTCGTGGTTGCTTTCTCACGCACGATTTCCAAGCAATCATCGGCAAGACAACTCACCAGTAGACCAGTAAAAACGTTTGAAACTCCAGCTGCTTCGAGATATAGCTTTAGCCTATGGCTCTGGTTAAAAAAAATCTCTCCATTTTCGCAAAACGGAAGAATTCCGTTCACCAGATATTTAGCGGTTTCGAACAGGATAAAAGATGGAATTGGAGTGAAAAAACTAAATTGTGATTGCTATAACAAACACGTAGCCTAGCGGAGTTGTTACTGTTTCATCGCAACCTATTAGCCAATTGTTAACAGAAAAGATAATTATTGCACGCAGTACGTTTTTGGGAATTTTACTGGGAATTTTTACTTGAGAATAATACTGATAATGATTTTGATAACTGTCATTTAAAAATATAGTCATTTTACTTACAGATGTTCCAATCATTCTAATTTACCTTGAATTGGAAGCCACAACGTTGCCGTCAGCAACCGCAGCAGGCTCTGTTTTGTCCACTTCGCCAACTGGGCTTTCTACCGTCGTAGGTTCATCATCACTCACTTCACCTGTGCCGTCAATGTGTATTTCTGCTTTCGGCAGCGTTGTTTCACCGGAACAGTCAACTCCATTACTTTTACTAGCGAGTGCTGATGGTTCCTCTTCGAGAGTATGGGTTATTATCACTTCCTCCACTTTTATCGCAGTGGACACTTCCGGCTTTTCCATTTTTATAGACGCTTCTTCCATGTCGATATCGAGACCGGAACACTTTTCATACACAATTTGTTTCACACCGCAACAATTTATTGGCAAATTTATCTTTTCCTTCGTAACGAAGCCGTACGCGTACCAGATTGAAACGAGCATGTACGAGTAGTATGTAAACATAAACATTGAATCATGGAACTGTCAGTGTCAGCTGTCAGCTCAGTTTGCTCATCAACAGAGATGCCAGGTGATTTTTTGAAAAGTCTTCACGAATCAAGGAAAAATGTCTTCATTTGTCTGCTTTCGGCTTTCCGCCCATTTAAATTGCATGGTGAAGACATGTCTTCACTAGAGTGACTATATACAGAGTGGCGACAATGTCAAAATTGGAGTGATAATTATCTGTCAGTGTCATTCCAATCGAGCAGACGGCCTATCCAACGCGTATGCAAGAAAGAGAAAGAAAAACCTTCGAAAAACCGCATTGCATACATTTGGGATGACTTGTCGCCACTCTGTATATAGTCACTCTAGTCTTCACATGTCTTCAAGTGAAGACATTTCACTTTTTTGTAACCAAAATGTCTTCAAAATGAAGACATGTCTTCACTTCTGGCATCTCTGCTCATCAACCTTCGTGAAAATGTATACGCTAAAACTTTCCAGTTGAAATTCTCAAAAATAAACTACCCAAGTAACAAGGGTAGCTGAATTGCAAGAGCAATTACTGTTTACTGGCTGCTTTAAAGCGATCAAAGCTGCATAAAGTAGGCACTTAAATGGTGGTTGGACAAGCGATGTTTAAACTACTTTAAGTTCTTCAGACCAGCTCTCTCTCTCAAAAGCTAATAAACAGGCTTTATAGCGGGTTTTTCTGCTAAACTAACTAACTGTGCCCTAACTAACTTCTCAAAAGCCTGAGAAAGAGCACTCAAAAGACTAATAGGACTGAGATTTGTAATGTATTTTGAATGGCTTTTCTTCTTAAGCGATATTACTTTCACGAGCTTCAGGATTTCTATGAGGCATTCTTTTGTTCTGTAACGTTAGTTAAGTTGTATTATTATGTTGCTATTAATTTCTTTTTATTTTAGTCAAATTTTACTTAGTATAAACTTGGAGCATTTTCTAACACTGACCTTGCAAATTCTATAATAAATCATTAACATCATTGTATTTGTTAATTATTCACATCGTAGTTGAAATTGTCCATTGTCAAACAAAACGTTTACGAGCGGGTTAAAGTGTGGGCAATATTGTAATAACAATACTCACCCTACTGGTGCAACCAGCTAAAGAACCAGCCTTTTGCCATTCGATCAAAGGGCGAGCCACTGCCAGGCCAGAACGCCAGAAGTGTCACAAGAACGTCAACGATGTCTAAGAATTAAGATTTTTGGGAGATCTTTTTTGTCTGTCTGGCGCAAAATCGTTTCGCTTCGTGCCGTTTGAGTGCCTGAACGCTTGTAAAGCCCTGATTGCACTTAGAACACTGAAAGTCAATATTATGTTTTCTAGCATGTTGCCGCAAACTGTCTTTGGAAGGCAAATGCTGTCCACACTCTGTGCACTCGAACGGTTTTGGTTTGAGGTAAAAATGAGTAATTCTGTGCGTGGACATCCCATCAGGCGTTTTAAAGGATACACCGCAAATATCGCAATTGTACAGTCGCTCATCGCTGTGGCTGCGCATATGACGTACGAGTTTGTAAGGATACAGGAAACCAGCACCGCAAGTTCGGCATTTGTGCGGCGGATCCATGTGCAGTTTTTTGTGTTTCGTTAGGCTCGCATTAACGATAAAGCCTTTTCCGCAGATTTCACACTTGAAATTCGTTTCTTTTTCTTTTTTGCCCATGTGTATGGCTGTGTGAACGTTGAGATTACTTGTAGTAGCGAAAGATTTGCCGCATATGCCACATTTAAACGGTTTTGGCTCGACGAATGAGTGTCTTTTCCTGTGAGAGTTTAAACCGCCAGCCGATTTGTATGATGCACCACAGATGTCGCACTGAAACGGTCGCCCGCCGTGATCGCGCATGTCCTTTTCAAGCTCTGAAGGAACTTTACTTTTTAGCTTTGAATCTTGTTCATGAACAAGCAACTGATGTTGGCCAAGTTTGATACGGCTGCGGAAGGCTTCGCCACATAGGCTACATTGATGCGGTCGTTCCTCGGTGTGGCTATTTTGATGCATTAGGAGATGGTATTCTGACTTGAATGCTTTGTTACAAAGTTCGCACACAAATTTTCGCTCAACTCGATGAGACTGTTTCGCGTTCAGATACGTAATGAAGTTTTGCTCCCAACTGAAAAGAAAATGAGCAGAAAAAAGTGGTTCTATTAATCGAAAAACAATTGACAAAAAACAGCTCGCTGGCTAGAAATTTTGTTACGTGTGGCATGTAGATAGAAAAGGACGTTCGTTTGTTTTATTACAGGAGTAAAAAGATAGCAAAAATCTAAAGGTTTTTATTCTATACGATAAGCAAAGGATGAGAAGCAATGCGCTGCATTCGTCATTGCATCGTCCGATGCATTGTTTTGTAACACAATCCTCCTAAACTCTGCTTTCAATCTGACCTAGATTACCTCCGTCGTCGCGAGTTCCTGGCAATGATATCAAAGTCATCTGTGAAGCCTATCTTTGAAGGATTTCGCTATCTTTGGTGAAAATCGAATCACCCCCTCAAGAGCGACGTTAAACAGCTTGCAGGATAAACCGTCAACTTGTCTCAACCCTCGTCGTGCCTCAGAGGGACTCGAATGTTCCCGGATCCAATTATCTGAAAAGCCATGGTCGTGCATCATCTGCAATAGCTGATCGCGATGGACTGTATCATATGCTGCTTTGAAGTCAACAAACGAGTAATGCGTGGTCGAATTTCTGCAAAATTTGGTCCGTAATTGAGCGAGCCCCTATGAAGCCCGCCTGAGAATTCCCTACGAAACCTTGTGCTATCGGAGACAGCCGGCGTAATAAGATCTGGGTGAGTGGTGATCGAATTCCCTTCCCCTGTCCTCTTTGTGACGCTTTTTATTCGCTATGTGCGCGAAACGGTGCTGCCACCTTCCCAAGTTTGTTCTATTTGTGAAGTCGGTGCATAGGTTTGTTATAGAGTGAAAAGGATAGACAAAACTTTGTACCAATTCTTCACAAACTTTCCATAAGGCAATTCCATGAGAGTACTAGAGATCGATTTGTGCTTATATAGCGAATTGCACAGAATCATGATTAACTGTTTGTTTTTTGCTCGACGGTATTTGAGCAAGTTCTCCCTAGTAGCAATGCTCAGATAATTTTCCTAGGCTGGGTTTTTCCTCTCCGCCACTTCTTTGCATTCTCCTTCAAACCAATCGTTTCATATAATAACTTTTTGAGTAAATTTTTTTTCACCGTTTTGGTTTCAAAATATTAAAGATATACTAATTTCAAGTATTTTTTCTGAAAATATCAAACTTCTACCTTTTACCCATTTTCAGCAATAGACCTTTGTTTATAAACGACCCCTCAAATCACATTTTTTCTTGTAACATGTTTATTTCAACAGACAGCTCAATGTGACAACATTTTGCACATAAAAGAGGAATATTTTTGCTGTAGACTATTTTACTTTATATGCATTAATAAGATATAACTGATTTTGGGTTAAAAAACGGTCCGCCTCCTTCTGTAATTTCGCCATTGAGGTGTTCATCGAAGAACTGCTTCCAGCCGGCGATCACTTCGTGCTCTGTTGTAATCAGATTCCCTCCTTCTGTCCACCTTATGACATTTTTCACTCCACAGAATCATGACTAACTGGCTTTTTACTCGACGGTATTTGGCCAAGTTCTCCCTAGTAGCAATGCTCAGATAACTTTTTTATGCCGTGTTTTTCGTCTCCACCACTTGTTAGCATTCTCCTTCAAACCAATCGTTTCATATGCTCCGGGGATTTTCACCTTTTACCAGTGCCACAGAACAGAACACAATAGAACACTATTTAATCTTTTCGTTATTTAGAGATTGTTTAGCAAGTTCCTCACATTTCTAATTGGGACATCACAACAGGTACGAATACCAGCTTGTCTACGACAAAACCCACCATTCAAGACCCGGAAAATAAATTCTGGATGTACCTATCCAGAATTCATCCGGATGTTTCAGTTGAAAACGTGAATCAATTGATAGGGGTGGCTGTAATGTGATGAATCACCCGAGGTTGTTAAGTTGGTTAAGAAAGACGTGGATACGAGGTCGCTTCGGCTTGTTTCTTTCAAAGTAGGCCTTGCTCCAAAGCTTAAAACCATTGCATTTTCTGCTAGTATTTGGCCAGCGGAAATACTGTTCAGAGAATTTTTTGATTATGGTTCAAAAAACGATCGCGGTTGACACCGCATCAATAGCTATGGGTATTACGCCAGTCTGCCCTTAATTAAGTTAACTCAATGCGGTTCTCCGAAAAACGAGAGGTCACAGGCACGCCTCTCCCGTCCACGGCCAACGATGCCTACTCTCAATCGCATTCAACGCTTACGCCGCACACGCAAGCGCCGGTGATGTGTGCAGACATTCTGCTACCTACACTCTCGCGAACGCATAGACTGACATCGTCCTTTTCCATACTGTACTCGAGAGTTAAAGAATGCGTAAGCACCTAGCTGCCTGTGAGGCCAAGAGGCGCAGTGGGATACAGGTTTTGTATTGCTTTTTCCTTTTCTCTTCATCTTCGCCCCCGATTCTACTCATGGGCGGCAGTGCGAGCCCTCGCGAGTAACGAACGAGAGCGACGACCGTAACTGTTAGCTAAATGCATACTCGCTCGTCGCAGTGCATAAATAAATAAGAGCGAGAGTCCGAAACGGGTGCATATGCCGGCGTGTTTGCTAGAATGAGTACTCGTGTGTGAGAAAATTAGACCACACGAGTGTGAGCCCCCGGGCACCACCGGTGTAACCACCGGGATGCACTGGGATTGCGAATATTTTGGAGTTTCCCGATCCCTTCGGCACCGTCGAGCAGTCATCATATTCTTGTGGTGGAGCAAGTTTTCCAACCAGCTATTGCAGGCAATTATGCGCAACGTATGAACGTATGGGCACAGAGAACAGACATCCAAGCTAGAACAAATTTTTCGTAATTTTCTGTGTAAAATTACAAGGGTCCATGCCTAGTGGCACGGGCGCAGGCTTGAAGTAGGACTACGAATGTAGAGCAATTCGTCTCCCAATGCCAAAGCCGGTGATTTTTGTACGAATTTCATATAATAGATTCCCCTGTTGCGCAGTAACGGAAGGTTTATTTGCGCTGTTGTATTTTGTACAACACCTGTGAACCGTTGACTTTATCTCGGGAATCTAGCAATAAATAAAATTACTGTTTTCAGTAAGGTCGATTCGCAGACAAAGATCTTTCAAATGGTGGAAAAAGTTCCATAAGTTTTTCACCAAGTGGCATTAGTATTCGAGAGAACTCTGTTACGTTTTAGCATGCCTATAAATCGGAGTTGACGCGAGTAACGAAAGGTAAAGGATTGTGTTCTTACATGTGAGAAATTCATAATTTCAACTCTTCAGCTAATTTAAATAGTGGACCTGAAAAGGTCCGTTTGTTAATCTCGAATTCTCAAATTTCTGACTCGTGGTGTCCATTGTCTACTTTCATCCATCAGATAGGTTATTGGTGTGTGGATTAATGGTGGGAATACTGTTTATGGGACAAACGCTACTGGTAGAATCTGTAATCAAGATAGACTTTTATGTTCATGATGTTATGAGTCGCAAGCTAGCTGCTTGCCGATGTGTCTCCAACGAAAGCCGGCGACCGACTGATGACGTGCACCGTAAGGCAAAGGGCAAACAATGTTTCAAATACAACCTTTAAAATTGCCACGGACGTGACTCGAAAACTAGCTGTCCGATGCGCCGCAAGCTAGCTGCTGCTGGCTGATGTTTCGCCAACGAAAGCCGGCGACCGACTGATGACGCACACCGAGGCAAAGGCAAACAAAGTTTCAAATACAACCTTTAAAATTATGCCACGGATGTGACTCGAAAACTGGCTGTCCGATGCGTCGCAAGCTAGCTGCTTGCCGATGTGTTTCCAACGAAAACCGGTGACCGAAGAAGGTAAGGAAAAGAAGTTTAACCCATAGCTCATCTCGTATATATTTCTGTCATCCGTGCTAGGGAAGCACTGACGTGGAAGGCAAAAAAATGCAAATAAGAAATATTAAATATTCGACTTATCTTTTCTCAATTATTAAACGTCTGTTAGGGAAACATGTAATCTACTGTGTTGTAATGGATTTTTTGAAAAATTTCCAATCGATTGATACAAATATCTCTAGAAACTGTTGACGGATGACTGAGTTATAAGCGTGCAAACCATAACCACTTTTCGTTACATGTTCCCTTTTTGTTTTTCTAAAGTGCACCCCAATATAGAAATCAAAGAAGTAGTCCTACTTCAAAATTCAAACGAAAAACCGTTAAAATTACAACAGTTATCAAACGCCGCCTAGCCTACGAATCGCCAAACTAAATTGACTGTCAATCACCGTCAAGTATTTCCGTCAATTAACGATGAGAGATAACACTTGAAATAACTATCGATATTACGGGGCTATTTATTGATGATTTGACGGATACTGTTTCGAACAAAACTAGTCAAACATCAACAGTAATAATAATGATAATTAGCATAACAACACGATAACATCAAAAGAAGAGCGAATTTTGCTACGTGTGTGTCACAAATCGCAAATCATTTCTAACAATGAAGCTTGACGATACTATCGATACCACACTAGTTTCGATAGTATCAATAAACCTTTGTACCATTCCCTTCGTTCGGTTTGTTTACTGATGAGCTTTTGATGTTTTTTTGGTTTTTGCATACGTAAAAAAGGAAAAGAAATATATTGGATTTCAGTTTTGACAGATGCTTGCGGGTGGCGCCGCCATCAAACGAATCGCCAAACTAACAAATGCGAGGGGTAACTTTAACGTGAACGAGGGGTTATTTCAAAATGGCCGTTACAAAAATTTACACAGGTTGGGTATGCCAGCCTGGATGTCTGTTCTCTGTGGTATGGGTATAAAATTGAGAGAGTTACCTGGAAGGAGCGTCAAACATAGCTCTGGCTCTCTCAAGCTCCCACCTGGCGACTCCACGCAGATCAAAGTTAAATGATGACGGTCGATGGCCTTACCCGGAAATGCTTCAGGTACTTACTGAAGCAGCTAAGCTAAGAGGTGCGAACTAGAGTGCCTGTTCTCCAGGTGAGGGGCGGCTCACACAGCGTCTGTCTCGAAACGGGCGGCTGAATATTAAATGCTGTATCCCGCAAGCTATACCTATAATGGCAGACCCATCAGCGGGATGTAGGTATCGCGGCCCCGGTGAGGAAGTATACCGAAAACTCAATTACCACGAACAACGAAGAAAGAAATTCAGGACGGAACAATTGGTATAGGACACGGCAAGGGACAAGGAAACGATTAAGGGATAATGATTGGAAACTTGGTACCTGGAATGTCCGAATTCTCCATGAACCGGCACGGGCTGGCTTGCTTGCTCAAGAGCTGCATCAACTCGGAGTGGAGATCGCTGCTATTCAGGAAGTTCGGTGGCCAAATGCTGGAGAAACGGAGTTCCGTGCAGTAAACCCTATTGCCCGGTGGAGGCCCGTAGTTGAGCGTATTTGCGTATTGAGGATTAAGGGCAAATTCTTCAACTACAGCCTAATCAACTTATACGCACCGACAAATGATAAATCCGATGATGCTAAGGACGAGTTTTACGACAGGCTTGAGAGGACCAATGGAGAGTGCCAAAAACACGACGTGAAAATCATCATCGGAGATGCAAACGCGCAGATCGGGAGGGAGGAATTCTTCCGACCAATTATTGGAAGACATCTGCCTCCATCTGTCGACCAATGATAACGGTCTGAGGCTCATAAATTTTGCGCGGCCAGAGGAATTGCCATCTGTAGCACCTACTTTCCACGTTTGAATATTCGGAAACACACCTGGAGACATCCAAATGGAGACTCTAGCTCTCAGATGGATCATGTCTTGATTGACGGTCGACACTTTTCGGATGTTATCGATGTACGGTCTTTTCGGGGATCAAATATCGACTGTCACCACTACAGGGATACCTCGATATAAGACAGCCTCGCTATAAAACAACCTCGATATAAGACAATTCGATATAAGACAATTTTTGTCTTATATCGAAACAAATCCCTTTGACATAGCTGGTAACGATACCAGAGCTGATTTTCCATTCTGAAATCGGCGCCATGAAGATGTTCATTATTTCAAAATAACCCCAAAAATAGTAAAAATTAATAGTTCAAACAATAATAAATAGTTCAAAAACCGTAAACACATA
This sequence comes from Sabethes cyaneus, assembly GCF_943734655.1. Lineage (NCBI taxonomy): Eukaryota > Metazoa > Arthropoda > Insecta > Diptera > Culicidae > Sabethes > Sabethes cyaneus. Next base: position 145,799,234 of record NC_071353.1, on the reverse strand, counting down.
ACACAGAGCAAAACTGGCGACCGCTAATGCAATTTTTTATTGAAAAAACCATGTTTCAATATAAGACAATTTCGATATAAGACAACTTTTAGTAATTATAAATTGTCTTATATCGAGGTATCCCTGTATCTCGTAGTGAGTAAGATTCGCGCAAGGCTGTCGAACACGGCGAAAGCTCACACTGAGAGGACACTGCGTTTCAACATCCAGCGGTTAACGGCAGACGGCGTAGCAGTGGAGTACGCCAGGAAGCTTGACCAACGAATCGCTGAACAGCAGGTAGAAGGAGAAGATATAAATGGGCTGTGGAGGAACATCCATGGTGCCATCGAAACTGCTGCGAGAGAGGTGGTAGGTACGACGCGTGGAAGACAGCGTAACAGCTGGTTTGATGCCGAATTCCAGAGAGTGACAGATGAAAAGAACCAGGCCAGGAGTCGCATGCTTGCTGCGGCAACGCGTCAAAACAGAGAGAGATACAGAGAGACTAGAGTTGCGGAAAAAAGAATCCATCGTCTAAAGAAACGAGAGTACGAGGAGCACGTGCTCGCCGGCGCAGAGGAGCGATACGCCAGCAACGACACACAGAGTTTCTATAAAACGGTGAGATGCAGGAATTTTGCCATGCCTGTGATGTGCAATGATAGTGCTGGCAACCTGCTTACCGACAAAACGGCGGTAGCAACCAGGTGGAAGGAGCACTTCCAGACACTGTTGAATGGAGAGGTAAACGCGGAGATCAGGAGGAACAGGATAGGAATTATAAGCGATGGTCAACTGTGGAGCCACCAACACAGGATGAGGTTAAAAAGGCAATCAGTGAGCTGAAAAACGGTAAGGTTGCTGGGAAGGACGGTATCCCGGCTGAACTTCTAAAAGCGGGGAGCGAGCGGCTGTACGAAGCAATCCACGGGATCATTGTCAGGATCTGGGAGGAAGAACAAATGCCGGAGGAGTGGTTGGATGGCTTCATTTGCCCAATTTTCAAAAAGGGACTGCTTTCCCGTATCCTATTCTGCAGACTGAGACCGTTAGCGGAGTCCTTCGTCGGCGAGTACCAAGCTAGTTTTTGTGAGGATCGCTCCACGACGGATCAGATGTTTACCCTGCGTCAGTTGCTAGACAAGTTCCGGGACTACAACTTGCAGACACACCATCTGTTTGTGGACTTTAAAGCGGCGTACGATTCAGTTAAACGAAGTGAGCTCACGTAGAAAAATGATAATAGTTTGAAACAACAATTACCTGTTGTTGAGTTCAACTGGAATCATATTTTTTAATCAAAAAATATTGTTTAAACTTAATTTATACTCTTTTTGCTTCTACTAGATCGTTTATAAACCCAAAAATACTTATTTTTGATTCTATATTTTTTTCTTCGATAGAAACTAGCTATTATTTGAAATAACAAACCTTATTGTTGAACTAAAAGGTCAAACAGTTAGAATCAAAAAAATATCTTGGTTAGCCTTCAGTCAACAATATTTTTTGTTGAATTTATACAGAATTTTTTTGCATTTACAGTACTGCCCCGTTAATCCGCCAAATTCATAGCCGGCTTAACGAGGTTTTGACTCAATAATCCGACAGTCAAATTTATATCAGTGTGGTTTTGACATTTCGTTTTGTTTACATCGGTGCGTGAACAGGTTTGGAAATTTTCGCGTGTTTTGTTGTAAATAAGTCGTAAGTTTGTTTTTTATTCTAAAATGCTCATAATTTAATCAATAAAAGACTTTAAGGTTCTTTGTCATGGAAAATAGGCTTCTAAATAAACGCAAACACGTCACTTTGTCACGAGCTTTGTCACTGAATCAAAAATTGCAGATCATCGAGGCTATCGAGAAGAACAATGAAAAAATTGAAGTTCTGGCTAAATTGCACGGAGTTGGAAGGAGCACCATTTATGATATTTACAACCGAAGGCAAAAAATTTGGAATTCTCTGGATAAGTTTGGTGAACCTGGATTGAAGCGTAGACATACTACGAAGTCAGCTCTCTATCCGCAAATGGAAAAGGCATTATTTATCTGGATTCTTCAACAACGTCTGCAGCAGAACATCCTGACACCTGACGCGGAAAAAACTAAGGCAGAGTTTTTCTTTGCTCAGATCCAGTGCCCATCCCAGACATTTACAGCATCGAACGGCTGGTATAACCGTTTTCGTAATCGACATGGACTTGAGATGATTTCCCTTTCCGGAGAAAGGGCATCTACCGACATACGAGCTTTTGAGAAGTTTAATGGTTTCTTTTCTGAGCTTACTGATGGACTTACTCTCATTCCTTCGCAAATTTACAACGCAGATGAGTCAGCATTATTTTTGAAACTGCTTCCGAATCGCACGATTGCATTGCAGGATGAAGATATCGCTGCCGGTCGTAAAGTGATCATAACGCGATGCACTTTTATGCCTTGTGCTAACAGTGATGGTACCCACAAGCTACCACTTATGTTTCTGGGAACAGCAGAGAATCCTAGATGCCTCCCTCGAAACAAAACTACCTATGTACTATAAACATAGCAAAAAGGCTTGGATGAACAGGTCGCTATTCAATGAGTGGTTTCATACACAGTTCGTACCGTTAGTTCGAAAGTTCTCGATCCAGCAAGGGATTGAACCAAAAGCCCTGCTGCTGCTAGCAGGGCTTCGACCGATCCTTTTTTTCTACCGCAGTCACATCAACGCGCATTCAAGTTCACACTGTCCGTTTAGAGGTGGAATACGAACGCTATGCATAAAACAACTGGCAGTTTGCTCAGTCAAACGCCGAATGCACGCAACAGAATGAACGCTTTTTGACATTTTCGTTTCGATCAAGTTACCTTTACCGTTTGGAGCAGCGAATGACTGCAAAACAGTCAAATGACTGGCAATCACCACGCTAACGAAAAGCAACCGCACAATCGTATGATTCAATACTACAAAAAAACAACCACTACATGTGCATGGAAGAAGTCGGTCGGACTCCGTCCAATACAAACGAATATTTTGCTTGCGTCCGACCGACGTCCGGGTGACAAACTATTACTGTGAGCAGCCGATTTGGAGACAAAAAGAGAAACGAAAAAATACGTCACCGTATGATTCCAGTCAGTTTGCAGTTTATATTCTCAAAGCGCAAAGCAAAACGGGAGATTGACTGTTTGCTTTTGGTGAGATGCCGCATGAATTGTAAGACGGCAGCAGCGCAAGCGGGAGATTGACTGGATTGAAAAAACAGTCAAATGATCGTTCAAAAAGCGGAGTTTGAGTGCGGAAAGTTCGCATTCACGGCAGTCACATTCAACTTGCGATCCCTTTTCAAGCCCTGGCTGCTAGATCGCACAGCGCACCATGAGGGATCCATGGTTTTGGAATCCGACGAGCGATTGATCACAGTAATATTTCTTCCTCCAAATTGCACATCAGAAGGACAACCGATGGATCAAGGAGTGATCAATTCAATTAAAAAGAGGTACAAAAAGAAGCTGTTGCTGAACGTAGTTTTGACAAACGAGAATTTGTCAATGGATGATCGACTAAAAAAAATCACGCTGGCGGAATGCATTGAATGGGTGGCCGAAGCTTGGGATGAAGTATCAGCAAGCACGATTTATAACTCTTGGAGGAAGTTAAAAAGATCTGATGGTCAGGTCGCAGAGCCAGCGGACGATTCTCTAAACGAATCGATCACTCTCGGCACTCTTGCTAAATCTATTGGAAAGTTGGGTGGCTTGGAATATACGGAGGATGAGGTCAGATGCTGGGAAAACGATTGTGTGCGAGATGTATCTGGCAATTGGGTAACTGGGGATGGCGAAATTTATACAGATTACGAAATAGTCGCTTATGTTAAAGGAACTGAAAATAAAGAAAATGAGTGCAACGATGATGAAAATATACAAGAGGAATGGTTGGAGGAACCGGATACGACCACTGATTTTCAGCGTGCAATTAGTTCGATGGATTTTTTGATTAAATATATGGATAGAGAGAATATGCTGCCAGATGTCGGCATGCTTCGATTGATGAAAAATAACATAATGGAACGCGAATGTAACCAGCATTATTGATTTGATATTGCTTCTTCTTTAATTCGTTAATATTACATATTTTGTTGAGATAATTCAATAAAATGGATTGTTTGAATATACCGTATTTTTCACGCAAAATGATATACCTAGTCCTTTTGAAAGCTTTTTTAAACACTACTTTCAAATAGTTCGTTCGAAGTACAACGCTTTTTAGTTCGGAATTTTCCGGATTAGCGAGATCCGGACTAACGAGTCGTCGGATTATTGAGTGTCGGATTAGCGGGGGGATACTGTACAATTTATTTTTCTGCGTGCTGTGGCAGATAATGCTAGAACATGGTTTTCCGACGAAACTAGTTACGCTAATTCGTGCGACGCTGGACGGATCCAAAACATGCGTTAGAATAGCGGGTGAGACCTCAGCCGCTTGCGTGACGTTGGATGGACTGAAGCAAGGGGATGCATTCTCTAACCTGCTATTCAACATTGCCTTGGAAGGTGCATTACGAAGGGCAAACTCACTGACTGTTTTAGATAGGCTGCAGCCCAATCAGCGGGAGCCCGATTAAAACATAGCCCAATTAAAGAGAACGCGAAAGTTGACTGTAATTCATTATCAAAGCCAAACCAAAATTATGACTAAAGTTGTTGATGTTCAGGACAGCCGAAGTAGACAGCATGTTCTACTTACCAAAATAATGATACGTGTTAAGAAGCATCGCCTGCTTGGTATAATAGCTCTACTAATTTCCTTTGACTGGCACTACTCTGTTATGCCAATTTTTATACGCCACTCACGTGTTGATCATTCTTCTTGTGCAAAATTGCAGCCTACTTTGTGAACGAAAGGGGAAACTCGTACTACTGAACTGATGGCGTGTGAACTTTCCGGTGAGTACGCAGGCCACCTTCCGACTTATACGTTCTACCGCAAACTTCACATCGGAACGATTTTGACTCGACGGCGGTGTGACCTTTCCGGTGAGCACGTAGACCACTTTTGGACTTATACGTTGAACCGCAGATGTCGCATTTGAACGGACGTTCATCGTGGCTTTGCGCGTGCCTCTGGAGGGCACTTTGAAGCATGAAGCCTTTGCCGCAAATGGGACACTTATGCGGAGTTCCTAAAACGGACGCATGAATTTCCTTATGCTTATCCAGGTCGGCAGCTGATTTGTACGGTGAGCCACAGATGTCGCATTTGAAGGGTCGCTCATCGTTGTGACTGTACATGTGAGATGCAAGCCCGCTGCGATGTTTGAAAGTTTTCCCGCAAATGTCACACTTGTGCGGAAGATCTCCTTTAACTAGGTCAATTGTTTTATGTGACCTATCATGTGGCTTGTCCAAAATGGATGTGTGAATTTGTTTGTGATTTTTTAGATTTTGAGCTGATTTGTATGTTGAGCAACAGATGTCGCATTTAAAAAGTCGCTCATTCGTGTGACTGGACATGTGCTTCAGAAGCGCATGACGAAATTTAAAACCTTTTGCACAAATTTGGCACTTGAACGGATAATCCAAAATGGTTCTGTGAATATTTTGGTGTGTCTTGAGTGTCTCTTTGGACTTATGCGTTGAGCCACAAATGTCGCATTTGAAGGGTCTCTCATCGTTGTGACTGTACATGTGCTTCAAGAGCGTCCGATGTAGGATGAAACTCTTCTGGCAAATGTGGCATTTGTACGGACGGTCAGGAATAGAAATGTGCCTCTTTCGGTGAGCGCTCAGGGAACTTCTTTCTTTGTATGCTAAACCACAGATGTCACATTTGAACCGTCGATCATCGCTGTGAGTGCGCATATGACGGGCGAACCAAGATCTGATTCTGAACGCTTTTCCGCAAACCAGGCACTTGTGTGGCCGCTCCGTAATGTGGCAATTCATGTGGGCCTTTATTTGTGTTTTTAATGAGAAATATTTGCCACATATGTCACATTCAAAGTTCCTTTCTTCTGTATGCCATTTTCTATGGCAGTTTAGTTGGTGGGAAGTGAAGAAAGTTTTGCTACATATGTCACACTTGAATGGCTTTTCACCGGTGTGGTTTTTCTTGTGATTCTGAAGGTCATATTTTGACTTGTAATGTTTGCCGCAAAAGTCACAAACAAGCTTCTTCCGCTGATCACCATTATCAGAACGATTCGTTTCTAAACCATTCGCGTCGCTGCAACAGAAAGAGAAGTGACCGATAGATTGTTAATTGCAAACGTCGGGACATTTTTAGAACAGTTAAATAAACATTGTTTTATTTACATTTTCGACATATAGCGCATTGCGTAGGGGGACCCGGGGCATAAAGGACACCTTAACTGTTTTCAATTAATTATGAGCAAAAAGAACCTATTGAATTCAACCTGAAAAGGCCTAAACTTAGATGAGGGTATAATCTAAACAGTTTCCGTGAGTTCAATATCAAAATAATATAAATATAGAAAAAAATAACGTTTTCGTTTCAGATGTTTTTTCGCTCGATATTAATAGGTACGGGGCAAAAGTGCCACTATGGTGGGGAAAATGACCAAAAGTAGAGAAATGTTGAATTTTAACTTCTATCTATAGGAATTAGGTCTAGTTAATGTGTTAGACCAAAAATAATATACATAAAGATAAATAAGATTTCAGTATGCTTGTTTTCGGCATAGTCATTATCATTTTGTGCAATTTTCAAACAGTAAAATTTCAAAATCATTTTAATGTTTGAGTTTATATTTTTTATCGATGAATTTTCTTATGGTGTATTGTGAGACAGTTTAGAAACCATAAAAAATAACCATATTAAAATTCTTCGTCGTTTTAATGGAAAACTGAAGAGTGGCACTTTTACCCCGGGTGGTCGTCTTGCCCCTTGTTCCCCTACTTATAAATGGGAAGGCGGTAACGCACATCCCTGGCACAAACGTCATTCTCATACATTTTTCTTGAAGCCGTTTGAGCCAGGCTTGCTGGCTCGATTTTGACAGCATCTGTAAGAATTACGCAATCATAGGGTTTTATGGTTCAGAAAATAGGTTGCATGCAGGATGTAGATAATGAACGATGTTCGTTTTTTTGTGCTATCGGCAACATAAGATAGGAAAAATTCTGACTTTTTATAGTCTTATTTTTTACGATAAACAAAAAAAGGGTTACGAAAACAGACACTGAGGAAGCCTGCAAGTCGTAGGCGAAATACGTATCTGTCATTGAATAAAATACACATAGTAGAATTAAATTGGATAAGTTTTCTTATTTTTTATTTTTAGGTTTCGTATTCTACTAAGACGCTCCAAAAACTTCAGTCAAAAAAAGGGAAACAACACGCTGCTTTCGTCATACTGCGCAGCATTAAATACAAGCGTTGTCTCGTTTAAATTTTGTTTCAAAATTTGTTGTCTACCTCTATTACCACCACTATCGGAGGCGGCTTCAGCTGACAACTGTCGTGACGGGGATGTGCGGTAACGCTCCCATTCATTGGGAAAGATGAAACAGTAAATGTTATGTCTATTTGTCGTTGGTTGAAGGGGTACCACACTAACAATACTTTCATGTTTACCCACCTTGGACCGAGCTTCTTCTTGTGCAGCGATCCAATTTGACAACTTATGACGTATAACTTTAGCCTACTTTGTGAACGAAAGGGAAAACCCGTTCTGCTGAATTGATATGTGAACTTTCCGGTGAGTACGCAGGCCCCCTTCCGACTTGTACGTTAAGCCGCAGACCTGACATCGAAACGGGTTTGACTCGACGAATGCGTGACCTTTCCGGTGCGCACGTAAACCACTCTCGGACTTATACGTTGAACCGCAGATGTCGCACTTCAGCGAACGTTCGTCGCTGTGCCTGTCCATATGTCTCTTTAGGTATATGTTAAGCATAAAACCTTTGCCGCAAATGGGACACTTATGCGAATTTTCCGAAAGGGATGTGTGAATTTTGCTGTGAACTTTCAACTGATGGGCAAACTTGTACGCCGAACCACAGATGTCGCACTTAAACCACCGACGAACCGACATGCCATCCCATACATTTTCCATAGAAACTTTTGACCAAAATTTCAAATTAAAATACGTTAAAACAGTAACGCCATCTGTACAACGGATCGCCCCTTATTATCAATAAGGCTGAAGAAAGGTGAAAAAACTTAATTGTTTGAAATGAACCCGAATGATAAAAAATATTAGTAGCACTTCACACATCATCACAAGCGTAATATAATTGGGATAATACTGGGATAATAATGATAAACTGGTGTTTATCAGAAAATTTCATTTTTCGTGGTTACAACGAGATGTTAATGGTCATTTATACAAACGCAATGTCTAGCAATATATTTGCTCACCGCACCTTTTTTTTTACTGTATTGGTTACGTAAATCAACAAAAGCGGCCTGCATGTAAACAAGCAAAATTTTCATCAGAGTGGAGAAAAGTAAATCGGAGAAACGATCCCAAGCTCCAGTTGATTTTTTGCACTTCGGATGCTGGTTTCAGATATTGCACTCTTTGAATTTCGCCCAGATCCCCAATTATTAGCAGCTGATGTCCATAAGTGCCATTGATTTGATAACGAAGCAGCAGCAGCTGCTGCTGCTACTGGAGGTGATGTAGATTGATCTCCGTACTGACTCTGTTGCTCGTGTGCATTTGTTGTTGAAGCAGGGATTATGTTGCTGGGGCTGAGGGTGCTCGTTACACTTTTGCTGTTGCTACTGATAATTTAGTAAATGCTCGTCGGTAATGGACATACTTTCTGCTTGTAAGGCTAGTAATAACATAAATCACCCGAATCACCATCTTGCGAGACAGCGGCCGAATCAGCTGACACTATTGACAGAAAAAAAGTCATCTAGCGAGTTGTCAGTTTGAATTTTTGACGTAAGCGATCGCTTGCTATTTGAAGCGACGGTTATGTGTCGGTCAAAAATGTGTTGCTTGTGTCACGTCAGTTCGTCAGTGCTTAAACGATCGCTCATCGCTGTGATTGCGCATATGATCCCTAAGTGGATGACGATATTTGAAGCCTTTTCCACAAATGGGGCACCTGTACGGCTGATCCACAACGGTTGAGTCGTCGGTGTGACTGCGCATATGCTTTACAAGCAAGCTACGAAGTTGAAAACTTTGTCCACAAACGTGACACTTATGCGGATGGTCCACAACGGCTGTGTGAGATACTTTCTTGTGAGCTCTCAGATAACGAGCTAACTTGTATGCTGAGCCGCAGATGTCGCACTTGAAAGGTCGCTGATCGCTGTGATTGCGCATATGGTTCATAAGCCGACAAAGAAGTTTGAATCCTTTTCCACAGATCTGGCACTGGTGCTGATGTTCCACAATTGTTGCGTGGCTGTATCTTTTGTGCGAGTCAACAGCACGTTTCGACTTGTACGACGAACCACAGATGTCGCACTTGATGTGTCTCTCATCACTGTGACAGTACATATGCCTCGTGAGCTCATAATGAAACGTGAAGCTTGCCGTACAAATGTCACACTTGTTCGGACGATCAGGAGCGAGTGCGTGTCGTTTTCTGTGATGTCTCAGGGTACTTTTTTGTTTGTACGATAAACCACAAATGTCACACTGGAATGGCCGCTCGCCGCTGCGACTGTACTTAAGTTTCCTCCGCTGATCACCACCGGAATGAATCGTTTCCGGGAAATTCGTCTCGCTGGAACAGAAAGAGAAGTGACTGATAGATTGTTTAGCAAAACGATTTCACATGGCCAAAGCATGCCATGATACGAGACGTGACTTTAAAGAAGCTTTGTTTTATTTGAAAATCGGTGAATCCTGGTTAAAAGCAAACAAAGATATGTAAGTGATTTTAGAAAGAAAGCTTATGCGTACTTCAAGTTGGGAATTAAGACAAAACAAAGTGGCTTCTAATAGGGTGTGTAGAAGATGTAAGAAAGGTCTTCGTATGTGATTTAAAGGCAAGAAAAACTTGCGCGTCTCACTAGCCCGGAAGCGTATCTTGGTGATGTTCGAGAATAACCGACCATCAATTAATAAAGAATATGGTCGATTTGGTTCTGTATTCGTTGGTCAAGTGATCTCTAGGAGGCTTCGTCCTCTGTTGCCAGCGAGCCAAGGTATACGAACTCGTCGACTACCTCGAACTCATCCCCGTCGATTACCACGGTACTGCCCAAGCGGGCCCTATCGCGCTCGATCCCGCCCGCCAGCATATACTACGTTTAAGACGTATTTATCTTCAATCCAATTTTCTCTGCTTCGCGTTTCAGTCTGGTGTACTGATCTTCCACCGCCTCAAATGTTCTGCCGACAGCATCCACGTCGTCAGCAAAGCAGATAAATGACTGGATTTATTGAAAATCGTGCCCCGCATTTCGATCGCCGCTCGTCTAATAACAGCTTCAAGCGCAATATTGAATAGCAGGCAAGAAAGACCATCTCCTTGTCGAAGTCCCCTGTGAGATTCGAATAGGTCCGACAATCCACCCGAGATTCTCACACAGCACTGGATCCCATCCATCGTAGCCATGATAAGTCTAGTAAGCTTGCCCGGAAAGCCGTTTTCGTCCAAAATTTTCCATAGCTGTTGTCGGTTTACGTTATCATATGCGGCTTTGAAATCGATGAACAGGTGGCGCGTGGAGACTCGGAATTCGCGGCACTTCCGGAGGATCTGCCGCAGGATGAAGATTTGGTCCGTTGTAGACCGACCCTCCATGAAGCCGGCCTGGTAACTACCCACACATCTATTGGCTATTGGCGATAGTCGATGAAAGAGGACTTGGGACAGCATTTTGTAGGCGGCATTCAGGATAGTGATGGCTCGGTAGTTCTCACAATCCAGCTTATCGCCTTTCTTGTAGATAGGGTAGATTACCCCGTCTTACCACTCCACCGGTAGTCGTTCCGTATCCCAAATCTTGACAATCAGTTGCTGCAGACAGCCGGCCAACTTGTCCGGGCCCATTTTAATAAGTTCCGCTCCAATGCCATCCTTTCCCGTTGCTTTGTTGTTCTTCAGCCGCTGGATGGCTTCTTTAACTTCCCTTATCGATGGGGGTGGCACATCTTCGTCGCTTGCTGCACCAATGTGGTCACTTCCTCCGCTATCATGGTCTTCCGCCTGCACGCCATTCAGGTGTTCATCGTAGTGCTGCTTCCACCTTTCGATCACCGCACGGTCATCAGTCAAGATACCTCCATCTTTATCTCTGCACATTTCGGCCCGCGGCACGAAGCCTTTGCAAGTTCAGTTGAGTCTCTGATAGAACTTCCGTGTGTCGTGAAAGCGGTACAGCTGTTCGAGTTCTTCGCACTCCTTCTCCTCTAGGTGGCGCTTCTTCTTCTTGAAGAGTCGGGTTTGCTGCCTCCGCTTCTGTTTGTATCGCTCCACATTCTGATGGGTGCCTCTACGCAGCATTTGTACCCGCACTGCATTCTTCTCAGCCAATATCTGCTAGCATTCCTCGTCAAACCATTCGTTACGTCGATTCGGTGCAGATTGTGCAGGTTATGACGCCCGATCAGCGGTCTATATATCGCTTCCCTGCCGATCGCTTCACCACACACCTCTCTGGTAAAATTGGGCTTTGCTGCTACGGATCGTGAACAGCTTCTTGTTTTTTTACAACTAACGTTAACGTTACAACTACGAATATATGTTGGTATTTAAGCTGAAAACCAATTGGAATTGTTTATTTCATTGAGTATTGTGGAATAAATATGCTAGGAATTATTTAACAAAAGCACCTAAATGTTGTGTTTCTCGTCTGCGCGGGGTAAAATGCCCCACCTGCGGTATAATATGCCCAATGCGGTAATTTGAGTATTTCTACCAGTGCCAGACCAACTCTATTTTGTAGAGAGTAGAACTATTTCCGTTGTTTTCAAAATATTGTATTTTTTTATAAAATAAACCTAGTTTCGGCCTCCTGGTACACTTTTTCTTTTCTGCATGGGGCACATTAGACTGCAGTTGTGGCAATTTGCACCGCGTAGTTGAATTACCTGGAATTTGGACGTTGGTAATAAATTATTCCCACCACGGTTACTCTACAATACTAATTGAATTAAATAATGGCAATTGACTTCAACTTAGATCTGTTTACCTATGTTTATAACCACATTTGCCAGGGGGCAAATTGCAGCACCGCAAGTGGGCTATATTGGCCTGCTTTTACTTATTTTAAAAAATATTAAATTCTAAAGCAAATCAAGCGTTTCATACCATCATTATTGGCAGAGATGTCTTTTTGAAGTTCACTTCACGCAATCGAATCGCAACAACCGGTTATTTACAGATTTTGACAAGAAAATAGCTTATGGAAACGACGCCAAAAGTTACATCGGAAGCTGCTCAAAAACAAATTTATTTTTGTTTTGTTTTTACAGCATGTGACAATTGTCATACTTGCATAGTAGGCTAGTTCCATCAAATACTATGGTTTCTGGGTGGTTTTGCATTCTAATTTCGCTTGTTTAGGGAAAACGAAGGGGGGCACATTGGCCAGGGGGGGCAGGTTATACACAATTCCCCTACCAAGCATCCGAGCTTTCGAGAGCCGTTTCTATCCTGGAGTACAACCTCGCACTCGTACCGACTGATACCACAAGAAGGTAGGGATAGGAGTTGCTAGATAAGAGACTAAGGCCCACTATGGTCTCTTCCTTAAATGAACCTCCCTTATCTAATCTTCCACGTTTTCCCTTCGCGTATTGTCCCACTCCGTTTGGATACTATAAACACAGAGGTAACTTGCAACAGCGGGGTAACTTGCAACAACGCAATATCGGTCGAATTTATTGTATTGTTACATTATTCATAAAACAAGTTCTTAAACGGGGTAACTAGCAACAGCTGGTAGATATAAAAAGCTGTGTTCCGTTAACTTCTCGAGGCAAGTTATCATTTCTTTTTGCATCAAACAATACTAAAAGCGCAGCTGGAGAGCCTGAGGTGAATCAGAAAAGTGTAAATTTTTCTCGAGATATTCTGAAAATGTCCATCGAAGAGGCAAAAAGAAAATATCACTGAGAGAGGTAGGCCAGCAATATGATAGTGTCTAGTTACGATCAGTCGTAATGTAAAGAAACATTCATATATTACGAAACCAAGGTAGCGATGATTTTTAACACTTCCGCTCCCCTTCGTAACACGATTTTGTATAGTCAATTAACGACATATAATGCATTATCCGCAACCCCCTCTCTCTTAAGTGCGTTACGTAATATGTGAATGATACCTAAAAAGGGCAGCTCTATCGCATTCAAACACGAAACATCAACTGCATGAATAACATAAAAACTCAAATTACAAAACCGTTAACCGTTATGGGGCTCATAAATTATTTTCACAAACGTAACATAGGACATTTATGCGTTTTATATTTATGTTATTTATAGCAAACACATTAAAAATCGCAGGTCCGATCAACATTTGCATATTAAAGTTAATAGAAACGTTAAAGTTAATAGAAAAAAATGTTACTTGTTGCAAGTTACCCCGTCAAAGGGGTTACTATCAACAAACCAGTATAAAATTTCTACAACAGCCAGTATTGATCGCATATTTTTTCTCAATATGTGAAATTATTCTATCCTAGGGCTAATAACTTCGTCGTAATTAAATGTCCTCAAATGTGCTGCAGATAAGTTTTTACCACCACTCATAGTTGAGAACTGTTGCAAGTTACTCCGTTTGACGGTACATTACTTTTTTTCTGCCGTTTCATCCGTCTATTGAGCTACAGTTGACAGAGGAAGAGACAGAATTTGTGTGTCTAAAAATACCCCAAAAACCAGATAGGTCGCTACACTAATAAGGGGGGTTGCGCAGTCTCCTTTTGTCCAGCGCCTCTGTGGTTCAAAGGTACAAGTACCAGCGAGCCACACGCCCTGGCAGGTGTTATGGGTTCGAATCCGGTTATAATCTCTTGGTTCGACCCATGCACCTTCCAGCATTGGACAAAAAATAGGAGTCACAACGACAACTTGTTAAGCGTAGCTACCTATTCCCCCCTCCCCCCCACCTTACGTTTCCACTCTTTCCCCTCCATTTTCCAAAAAAAAAATCATTACTTTCGCCTACTGTCCCTTCATCAATTCTCGGGTAAATTTTCAAATAGACCTAAGTGACAATGAGAGATTCTCTTCGCGTCTCCTCGCTTCCATCTTTCACGGCTACATAAATGCATAGAAGAGGAAATTTTCAAAACATTTAGCTAACTAGCGACTCCGGCAACCGTCTTATGCAAAGCTGATGTGTTAAAATGCATTAGGATCGCCGTAAAAAGCGGAAGAGACGAGACGCGAAGAGAATCTTTCATTGTCACTTAGGTCTATTTGAAAATTTACCCGAGAATTGTAGAACCACCATTTCAAAAAATAATAATAGAATATGTTTGACCGCATTTCAAGGTCAAAACTAAAAACTCGAGTTTGGTCTATTGCTTCCATTTGCTTAATTAGTTCTCGAGTTATGCAGAAATTTGTGTTTCATTTGTATGAGAGCGCCCCTTCCAGAGGGGCCGGCCCCAAAAACTCCGACACACAAATTTTCACGCCGATCGGTTCAGTAGTTTCCGAGTGTATAAGGCACATACAGACAGAGTCATTCGTTCACAAGAGTTCGGCTGGTGCGGTCGTGTATTGAAGTCAGTCCGTAACTGAACAAGCGTAGTGGAAAAAATAAAAAAAAATGCGTTCACCGGTCGAGTGCTCCAAACGAGTTTTTGGTTTTCGAAGTCAGCTGTGTGCGGGGGAAAAATGTGCTGGGAAGAGATGAAGTCGTTGGAATTGTCCAAATTTCTAAAAGACAAGAGTACGGAGGGAAAAATTTTAAAATAAAATTGCGTTTCAGTGGCACTGAAAAGTGGAAGGGAAGCGCAAACGAAAAAGTTGTGCATGCAAGGAAGTATGAGTGAAAAGGTCACAAGCGATAGCGAAAACAACAGCCTAGCGCGTGGGTTGATAGTGTTACGCAGTGTGGGTGAACGCATAGCCATTTTCATCAGAGACTGAAAAAATCTCCACAAACTGTCATGACATGCGATTATGTGCTGCCTTGGCTCGGTGTGAGTGAGTGAGTGGAAGATCTGTATTTGTGGGAGCGTATGTAAGAGTGCGTATATAACAGAACCTACTATAAAGGCTAGTAAGTATAAGCAGAGCTTACTGATCGACAGTGTCCACATCACAACAAAATGGAGGCACTAATCCCTGATCGTAACAGAATGGAGAGGTAGACATATTGGCGCTAACAAGCCTTTGGACAGACGGTTGAAGTTTTCGACTGGTAGGGTAATTTGGGGGAATTTGGACCTGTGAAGAGAATACTGGCTGTGCGCACACATCGAAGTGCGGAGGCATAACCGGCGCAGAGGCTGGTTTATATATGCAAAGGAAAGCTGCAAATAAATCACGTATATATCGGATCGGACAGCTAAGACGGCGCTAAATGAAGTAATTTGCGGTTTCGTCACCAACGAGAATGACATTTGCTGAGGATCGCTTATGTAGGAGTGAGAGGGGAGCAAAGAGTGGAGAAGGGGATCCGGGAGTTTGGAATTTGATGTTGTTGATATTACTCCTACTGCAAACAGCCTCAGCGAGGGCCTCAGATAATGTCAAAAAATCTTTATATGTGTGCGTGGTGGAATACTTCATAGCGGAGTGGTGAAGAAGTATATTTAAGTATTGGTAACTGGTTTAGCAAGGCGGGTGAGTGTTGCCAGTATCGTTGACACGTTCCATACAGGTATTTATTCTAATAATAATATTTAATAACCATATTGGATCAGCGGTACTGGTGAGCAAAATATCCATATTAAATTCACCTTCAATCACATGTAAATTTTTTATATTATTGAAAATTACCACATTACCAAATACATACAAAATATTGATAATATCGGTACAAACGAAAACATAATAACATCTGCATATAGCAACAACAAGCCAGACGAAAACCGGCATAGGACTTCCGGTTTTTTCTCTTTTTTTTGTAGATTAGTGCTATCTCAAGTGGAGAGGAGAGAACTATGGCGAGGACAGGAAGGATGAGAGGACTACAAAACGGGAAATTACTTAACGGGTTGTAGGTAAAACTCAAACATGAAGGTATGACATAGAACTTTTACCAGAATATTATTATAACCTTACTATATATCATATTATAATTGCTATGATTGTTATCATTCTTATGAACAGCATAATTGTGGAAGGCTGGATGATGGAGTGAATTGCCAACCGGAGTCCTTAAGGTCTGAAACAGCTATGCCAAGTTCTTCTTCTCACAAACAAGTCATCACGTGGGTTAAAGCTGGTGCAGCGAAATTGATTATTACATGGAAGAATCCTAATGTTGGAAGGAAAATCTTAAAACCCCGGAATGCGCACAAGTGTCTCTGCTTGTGGGTCCGCCAAACCCCTTTTGGTCCTTCTATAACAGCATTAGTGTGATATTCATTTGATAATCAAATTTGGATCTACTGTAAGTCTACCCACATACACTGGCAAGTCCTTGAAATGATGGTGGATTTCCCTCTTACTACTACTATAAGGCACATACAGACAGAGTGGTTCAAGAATTATAAATTTTGAAAATTTAAATCATGAAGCAAGTTTGCAAAGTAAAACCAATATTGATTCAGCTTTGGAAGCTTTGAAAAGTGCTATTATTGAAGCTAGACTATTCTGTTCCGAAGGTCCAAATTAAATTAGAATGAATCCAAATGAAAATGAGATTAGATTAGATTGTTAATAACAACCTTCAATTGCTTATTAGGCTGAAGGAGGCGAACTCGAATTCGAGACCCCGCTTTGCAAATTATTTATAAAGGTTTGCAAAAAGAGATAAAACAGAAATTTACTGCTTTGAGGAATGAAAAGTTTGCGAATACGATTGAGCAGCTGAAAAACCTTTCTGGAAATTGTCAAAAATTCTGAAGAAACCTTCAAAGTTTACTCCAGCAATAAAAGATGGAGATCATATTCTTTTAACAAATTGTTATTTATTTATAAAAATTCATTCGACACAATATTGTCTTGATGAACACTAATATCCAGCTTTTTACGAGCCATAATGGCGGACGTGTTCGTAATGTTTGAACAGCATTTTTGACATTTCCCCAATACATCGCACGTTTTCTTTCCGCGCGTTCACGATTAAACTAAAGGAATGTACGGAAAGAAACCGTGCGATGTATTGAGGAAATGTCAAAAATTCTGTTCAAATATTACGAACACGTCCGCCATTATGGCTCGTAAAAAGCTGGATAGACTAACTAAGAGTTACATATTGTTATCGATACTTTTACACAAAACTACACTTAAACAGCAAACAGCTATCGTCTCTGCAGGAGTCGTCTTTTAAAAGTGTCTATGGTGATGTCAAAATCGAACAGCTCGTACACGGTGTTGAACTGAGCTGCCATGTATTTACCTTATCGGGCTAAACTGACCGTAGTTAACTCTCCGAGCGTCAAGATGAAGGAAATTCCTAGTACGAAGAGCCCTTTCCGGAGCGTATAGATTCAGCTGTTCCAGGATAGGCGGACAGTCAATATGGCCGATCAGGAGCTTAGCAACAAACACAACTGGAGCAGTCGTGCGCTTCTTTTCGAGGGTTTCAAGTCCTAGCAATTTGCATCGGTTTTCATATGGAGGCAAGTCCAGCGGGTTGCTCCACGGCAGCATCCGAAGAGCATAACGGACGAACTTTTTTTGTACTGCTTCAATCCTCGCAATCCAGTTACCTTGAAACGGGCACCAGACTATCGAGCAGGTTTCGAGTAATGATCGTACCAATGCGCAGTATAGCGAACGAAGACAAAACGGATCGCGGAACTCGTTAGCTATTTTAAAGATGAGACCGAGTTGCCTGTTAGCTTTTGAGATGATCTCTTCAAAGTGCAAACGAAAGGTGAGAGCACAGTCAAGATTCACTCCCAGGTCACGAATATGATTAACCCGTTGCAGCGCATGACCCAGAATAGAGTAATCAAAGGTAATCGGGTTCAGTTTGCGGTAAAACGAGATAACACTGCATTTGGGTACACTGATTGTTAACAGATTATTCGTACACCACGCCTCAAATAGGTCAACCAGCTGCTGCAATCTCAAACAGTCAAGTGTGGTTTTTATTGGCAGGTATACCTTAACATCGTCCGCGTAAAACAGACGACATCCAGCAGGCAGCAGTATAGAGGGCTCGTTGATGAATAGTGTGAAAAGCAAAGGGCCTAAGTTGCTTCCTTGTGGAACCCCTGATAGATTACAAAACAGTTCCGATTCTACTGGACCGATTTTGACGCATAAACTACGGTCAGTGAGGTAGGACCTCATCCATCTGATCTGATGAGGTTCGTTCAATTATCAAAAAAAGAAGAGAACTTGAAAGCACCTGGTGATGATGGGATATTTTACATTTTAATTTAAAAACTCTCTGAAATCCCCTATCAATTTTTGGTGAAAATATTTAATAACTTTTTCGAACTGCTAAGATTACACTTATTTTGAAGCCAGATAAAAATCTAGCGGAGGCCTCAAGCTATAGGCCAATAAGTTTACTTCTTTCCATAAGTAATTTATTTGAAAGATGTCACACATTATTGAACATTCAATTTTTGCAGATGAACAATTTGGTTTCCGGCATGGCCATTCCACTACTCATCAATTGCTCAGAGTCCTACTAATATGATACGAGCTAATAAAGCCGATGGCTATTCTCCTGGAGTTGCTCTTCTAGACACAGAAAAAGCATTCGACAGTGTTTGGCATAAAGGTTTAATCACGAAATTGTTAAATTTTAATTTTCTAATTTACCTCGTAAAACTTTTACAAAATTATTTAACTGATCGATTTTTACAGGTTGTCTATCAGAATTCTAAATCTGATAAATTTTCTGTTAAAGCAGGTGTGCCTCAAGGCTCAATCCTGTCTAACATATACACATATGATCTTCCTGCATTACCGGCTGACTGCACTAAGTCGTTATTCTGTGACGATACAAGCATTTTCGTAAAAGGAAAAAGTCTTCGTGTCATATGTAGTCGGCTGCAGAAAAGCTTGGATATTTTCTCCAAATACTTGCAAAAGTGGAGAATTTCTCCCAATGCTTCTAAAACTCAATTAATTATTTTTCCTCATAAGCCAAGAGCTTCTTCCCTCAAGCCAAATAATAATCACATTATCAAGATGAATGGAGTTACTTTGAGTTGGTCTGACCAAGTTAAATACCGTATGGTTGCCATCTACCGCTCATTTAAAAACGATTCTAAGTGAGTTTGTCTATAGCAAATCTAAATTGAGATCCATCGAACCCCAATTTGCGTCATAAGATAGAGAAAACATTTGTGTTTACAAGAAAAACTTACTTGGTTTCTAAATATTTAATAATAGTGACTTTTAAAAAAAAGTAATGCAATCTCTTGACCCCTTTACCGCTCACTTGAAATATGATGATCCATTCACCGCCCACATGGGTGCCATTTACCGCTCATATTTTTTACTATCTATACCTATAAAGAAGGATTTCTGTCTGTCTGTCTGTCCGTATGTTCCTTATAGAATCAAAAACTACTGAACCAATCGGCATGAAAATATGCATGTAGAGGTTTTTTGGGGCCAGGAAAGGTTTAAGTGATGGTTAGAAACCCCTCCCCCCACTAAGAGGGCGGGGGCTCCCATACAAATGAAACACAAATTTCTGCATAACTCGACAACTAATCAAGCAAATAGAACAAAATTTGGCATGTGGCTGTTTTCGGTGACAAGAATTTATTCTATGGTAAATTGAGACCCCTCCCCTCTTTATAAGGGGAATTATAACTCCTCTCCTCTTTAAAAGGGGGGGCTTCCATACAAATTTCCTCATAACTCGAGAACTAATCAAGCAAATGGAACCAAATTTGGCATGTGAAGGTTTTCGATGGCAAGAATATTTTCTATAGTAAATTAGGACCCCCCTCCCACTTTAAGAGGGGGGGCTCCTGTACCAAAGAAACACAATTTTCCTCATAACTCGCGAAGTAATTAAGCAAATGGAACCAAATTTGGCATGTGGGTGTTTTTGGAGACAAAAATTTTTTCTATGATGAACTGGGACCCCTCCTTACTTTAGGAGGGGAGGCTCCTATACAAATGAAATACAAATTTCCTCACAACTCGAGAGCTAATCAAGCAAATGGAACCAAATTTGGCATGTGAAAGTTTTCGAGGGCAAGAATATTTTCTATGGTGAATTAGGACCCCTCCCAACTTTAAGAGGGGAAGGGGCTCCTATATAAATGAAAAACAAATTTCCTCATAACTCGAGAACTAATCAAGCAAAGTCTTTTGCATTCGGTCCTTATAAAGACGCGATCAAAATGTCGTTTTTCGCTCCTCACTATAAAGATTATCTATTTTGGAAATGAGCTTTTATGAATATAGTGGAAATTTATGTTTAATTTGTATCTTTAAACATACAAAATTATTGTTGTCAACAGTTTTTACAATAATAAACCATTTTAAAAAGATATAAACATTTTTTGTTTGAAATGAGCGGCTGTCCCGATCATTTTGTCTAACCCCTGTAGGATAGTTACTCTTAAGTATTTTATGTAATCGAATAATTACCCCAATAAAAAAATGGAAATAATAACTATCTTGGAGCTTCCTGGAAAATGTTGTTAACCTTGAATATTCGTAGATCCTTTGATCTAAAAAACTGAACACTAATTTTGAGAAATAGTGTTCAGATCGTAGACTTTAGTAAAAGCTATTGATTCGGCATAAGTAAAATGTGGGGCACGTACCCCAGTATGCCCCATCAGCCTGGGCATGCCAGTATTGACGAGTAATAGATTCTTCTTAACGTGCTGCAGCAACATGCGGAGATTACGCATATATAGGTACACGAAAATTTTCATCCAGTAAGCGGTTTTCAAGATCCGCTCCCATACTTTCTACAAAGGATGAAAATGATTTGGAGTAATGGATGTTCGATATGCACATCAATATTTTATTCTATTTAAACCCGAAAACGGAATCTTATGTAAGAGCTTATTAGATTAGATTAATTTGCATAGATTAATTCGTCACTCAAGTGGTTCCTGACGGCGAGAGGGTTTACTAACCTCTCAGAGTGTTCGTAAACGGTTTTCATATGACATACGTTAAATGTATCGTTTATCACCAGCACCTGTGTAGTGAGAGAAGACCATACAAAAAAACTCCACTTGATTAGGAGCTCGAGAAAAAAAACAAAAGAGAACAATAAGTGCCATTTGGAAAATCCAAAAAGGTTAACAAGACGTAAGTGTCAAGCGATAAAAAGATAAATCAGCAGGCTGAGGAAAGACAAATCAAACACGATATCACGACAAAAAAACGATAATTAGTTTGGTTATCAAAAAGTTTAAAAGTTTATTGTAAAGAAATGTATAAAATTACTTGGGTCGAATATTAGAAAGTTAATCACGACGGAATATTGAGTACCATTTAGGGAATTCACCGTTTGCTGAGTTCTTTGCCTACAAGCATTCCAGTACAAATGTGCCTCGAGATCCACTTTTTAAAGTTGTCCTGTTGCTTCCAGTTTTGCTAACAATCCTAGGCTGACATTGTTGGACTTTTGTATGAGGTTATCATACGTGTACTCCTCCGGAATCCAGCCGTATATAAACTTAGCAATAGCGTCAAACACAGCGGAATTTCCGTGTCTTTTCCGCTTTAGGAACTGCTGGATGGTCCTATGGCAGATTCGCTCCCTATCCCAGTAGTCCTCGACTGTCATTGTTTTCACCAAAATAGCTACTGCTGCTATATCAGCCCTTGAGCCAGCTAGCAAGTACCCTCTGCTGTAACAGCTTTTATTGATAGCATCGATTAATTTCCACTGTTCTACAAATGTTTGTTTTATAATCTCACACTGCATCATATCCCAAATGAGTTTAGGTGAAAAGATAGCCCCAGCCAATGGTGTCAAAATGGCATGGTCTTTCTCGCAGGCAAGAGCGGCGAATCTTTGTAGGATGTAGAATCCTATTAAGACAGCTTGATGAACAGTGAGGGCAAGCGTATGGCGCTCCATGCCAACAATAGGAGGGGCTTTTGGGGCATTGGTGCTTTTGTTGGCCGTTATGATCAACATTCCTTCTGTGACATACCTATCACCGTCAGCGAATTGGGAAATGTACTCACTAACATCATCGGCAACCTGGCGGTGTTTCCATTCGAAGTCCTGGTATCTTTTTGAGCCGCAACAAAATTGCGCCTCCTTGATCTTATTAAACTGTTGTTTCGTTACAACTTCAGTGACCTGGATCCTCCAGTGCTTGTCGGGTGCCATTCCAAGGCGCGCAAATCTGGACTCCGGCTCGATACAGTAAAATATCTGCTTAAGAATGTCCAAGCTTTTGTATCTTTTCTCCCACTTCAGTGGTTGCATAATGCTAGGAACAATTTTAGCTACCTGTCCGATGAGACCGGGGACGTCTGTCCTAGGCACCAATAAATTATTATAATTATCGTGAAAATCGTCCATGGTTAGCAGCATATATGCCGTCTTCTTGGCAGTTGCTGCTTCAAACTCAATCAACTCTTGTGGAGATATGGCTTGAGCTTCAACCGGTTCCAATCCCTTGATGAATTCCATTGTCACAAAATGTTTGATTCCGATTTGACAGTTGATGCGATCACGGCTTCCTTTGATTCCAATATCAATTCCGAATGATATCCGATTAGTTTGAAGTTAAACGGGGAAACTGAATGTATTATTGAAAATTAGGGCACTTATATAAATGGACAGGTAAAAATCAGTCTAGCCTAGAGAGAAATAGCTTACCTGTTTTTCAACAGGAATGTCTTGCCTACTGCCTACTCTGGTACTACCTAGCGTACTACTCGTAGCCAAGTCTTATTTTATGTAATTGTTGGACGCATTATGATCCGGCCTTTTTTCCTACCTATCCCGAATCTGTAATTGGTAAGAGGCAGAACTACACTTTTGAATGTATTTACCTATGGGCTGGTACCGAATGGCCGAAACACGAATGGCTGAATCACGAAGGGCCGAAATCCACTTTGATGTCATTTCCAACAACCACTCACGATGCGAGAATTCTGGTTAAACATAGCTTCATTATGCTCAATTTTTCAAAAGTGCAACCTCAACAATCAATACTTTTCTTCAATTGGGTCATTTTGGAATTTTTGGAATGACACCCCATCCCAAACATTGCCATAAGACGTAGTCCTACGTCAAAACAAAACACAAAAAGAGCCCCAAAAATCCACGAAAGTGAAAAAAGTTGATACAAAAACGGTAAATAGTGACATCGAAATGATACAAAAATAGCAGAAAAACGATTCAAAATTGAACCGGAATAACAAAAAAAGGACTCAAGTATTTTATTGAGATTTTTCGGAGCGTTAGAGGTGCAAACACACTGCCGGTAGAATCGAGTCCAAAGTTCTGTATTTTACTAAAAGAAACTTTTGAGTGAACACGTGGCTTTTACATGTTGTAAAAGTATGTACCGTATGGTCGCCATCCACCGCTCATTTAAAAACGATTCTAAGTTAGTTTGTCCATAGCCAATCTAAATTCAGGTCCATCGAAACCCAATTTACGTCATAAGATAGAGAAAACAATTGTGTTTACAAGAAAAATTTACTGGGTTTCTAAATATTTAATAATAGTTACTTTTTTTTTTATAAAAGTAATGCAATAACCCCTTTTACCGCTCACTTGAAATATGATGATCCATTTACCGCCCATATGGGTGCCATTTACCGCTCATATTTTTTACTGTTACCAAATAAATAAAACCCGCGTTTTGACCCTTGTTTTGGGTGCGGCATTTATAGCAGAATAGAACCTTAATATAAATACTGTTGACTTATTTCACGCTATTTAGTAGAATAGTTTCTAAATAACCAAAGCAACAAGTTCGCTTGAGCTGATAATTAACTTAGTCATTTGCACTCAGTCTTAATAAAGACGCGATCAAAATGTCGTTCTTCGTCCCTCACTATAAAGATTATTTATTTTGGAAATGAGCTTTTATGAATATAGTGGAAATTTATGTTTAATTCGTATCATTAAATATACAAAATTATTGTTTGTCAATAATTTTTGCAATAATGAACCTTTTTAAAAAGATATAAGCATTTTTTGTTTGAAATGAGCGGTAAATGGAGCTGAGCGGTGAATGGCGACCTTATATGTAACAAAGCAGAAACGTGCCGCCTACTTTGTGAAGCAAAACGGAAAATTTCCAACCGTTTTTTTTTTCACCCGTTTAAGAACGGACTGAACTGTTGCTGGAGAGTTTTGTGCACATTCCGGTGATTTTTGAGACTCGTAGCGGACATATAGGATAAGCCGCAGATATCGCATTTCAAAATTTTTGCCTCGGCGGCCGTATGAGTTTTCCGATGCTCAAGTAGCTCCAGTTTGGTCCTAAACGTTGAACCGCAGATGTGACATGGATGATTGTCTCTGTGGCTTAGCAAATGCCTCGTGAGACGATTTCGAAGCATGAAACCTTTGCCGCAAATGTCACACTTGTAGGCATTTTCTACCAGGGATGTGTGAATTTTCCTGTGACCATCCAGATTGCCAGTTGACTTGTACGCCAGGCCACAGATGTCGCACTTAAAGGGTCGCTCATCGCTGTGCGTTCGCATGTGATTCGTAAGCACATGACGAACTCTGAACCCTATTCCACAAAGGTGACACTTGTACGGAAAATCTCCACTGGTTGGATGACCGTATTTTTTGTGAATGTCAACCGCACGTTTTGATTTGTATAAAAAGCCGCAGATGTCGCATTTGAATTGTTTTTCGTCGCTGTGACAGGACATATGCCTTACGACTGCGTAACGAAACATGAAGGTTTTTCCGCAAATGTCGCACTTGTGCGGACGATCCGGAACGGATGTGTGTCGTTTTCTGTGGATGGTCAGCGTATTCCGTCGCTTGTACGATGAGCCGCAGATGTCACACCTGAACGGTCGCTCGTCGCTATGACTGTCCATGTGCAGCGTGAGCGAATAGCGATTACTGAACCCTTTCCCACAAACGAGACACTTATGGGGACGCTCCGTAATGTGGCGATTTTTAATGTGCTCTGTTATTTGTTTTTTTCGGCGAAAACATCGGCCACAGATGTCACATTCGAATTGGTTTTCCCGTGGCAGTTTCCGCTGGTCAGCAATAGAAGGATTTGCTTTTGAGACATTCCGGCCGCTGCAAACAGATAGAGACAGAAAGAAATAACTGTGAAAAGAAACGATTTTTGAATGAAAACACTCGCATTTCTAGTGTCTTTTCGCGAATGGAGCAATCCGTAACGCAATTAAGGTCCTTATTTTTGGGTAGGTAATTTATTAATTTATAGATATAGAATTAATGAAACGAGTTTATTTTAACTAACTTAACTAGCTTACGATTTAAACCTTATATAACTATCCACACGCTTTCTGCTGGTTCAACAGTTTTAGCATTTTACTGTTTACTCCTTGCTCTCTGCCTTAATGTGATTGTTTTCCGTCTCAGACTCGTCATCTTCATCGATTTTTATCAGTTTCCCTCTATCAGTGCCGGAAGCAACCGAAGTTGGATTCGGCTGGCACAGAATGTTCTGGTAGATGAAAGCGAGAACTCTATCCTCGTGGGAAAGATTCTCAGATTTCGTGTTTACGTACAATTCAATTTTCTTTGGTCCCAGCATTTCGAGAATTTGATCGACTAGTTGATATGATACCACCAAATCCGGTCTGGGTGGTGCCGTTTCAGCTCCCTTTGAAGCTAGTTCGGGTTCAGACGCAATGGTAACGCATTTGCTGTAGTTCACAGCGTCCGGACGGTACGGAAACAATCCGCATGCGGAGAATGCGCTCGTTATGGCACCGGTTGTGATTGCCATCTCCATGGTGGTCTTTAACAACGGTGCAAAATCCCCGACAGACACTGCAGCGCGGCTGTTTGCCGCTTTCCATTTACTGACCACTTCAAACCATCGTTTTTTGAGCGGCTTAAAAATTTCGACATCAGCGGGTTGCAGCATTCGGGTGGAGTCCGGGAAAAGAGCAAATAAAATAATGCCTAATCGTTCACAGGCGTCGGCCGCTTCTAGGGCCATCTGCGACTTGTGACAATCGACAAAATATAGGACTGGAAACTTAGCATTTTTCTGAACCAACCATGGATGCAGGGTTTCGGTGACATATTGTATGAAATTTGCCGAGTCCATCCAACCGTTATCCGAACGGCCCCATCCCCAGTCGTTTGCTGGTAAAGTCTCCGCTAGGTCTTTACTCGATGCCCATTGTGGAAGTACGACGTACGGAGGGATGATACTGCTGTCAGCACCGAAAGAAAACATCCCAGTAATGATCTGCTTTTTACTGTTTGCGGTCAGTGATGTAGCAATCGCTCTACTTAAATAGGGTTTCAAGTAGAATCCGATTTCATCTCCTTGGAATACTCTTGAGGGATCACACAGTACATCAGTCAACCCGTGATCGATCAAGTAAGTCTCTACCGTCTGGAACCAGTCATGTATATTTTTTGCCGATACTTTCGCCAACGATTCCGGTGTTTTAATCGTTACCTGAGGATGACGCTTAAAAAATTTAATGAACCAAGTGTTTCCTAAAATTGAAAAGTAAAATTTATTCTAAACCATAAATTGGTTTCTAACAACCCGATCCTACCAGGTATGTTGTTCTTAAATGGGGTTCTCCTCGGGTTTGTCTCAAGGAACGTTGAAATCCTGTACGTTAGAGCGGCGCGAGTCACCGGAAATCCCCTTCGCTCCATAGTCTTTATCCAGGAGACAAAATATCGTTCCTCAGCCGCTGTGAAGACTGGGTTCGGCCCTTTCGTACCTTTATTTTTGTATTTAGCGCTTAGCCTGTACTGAAGTGTGGTGCGTGGTATGCCGGACAGTTTCGATGCCCGGTACATGGACTGCGTTCCGCGCCGTATACTGGCGAGCAGGTCCTGTATGTTACTTTCCGTGAAAGCAGCCCGCTTTCGCTTTTTTGGTTGACTGCAGGATTCGGGTGAATCGGTAAATCTAAAAGAAAAAATCACATGAAAATCATTTCGAAAGTCATATATGATAGTCGACGAACATTTTTTTCAAACGAGGTCCTCGGAAAATTCAGCAGACCGCTCGCAAAGCAACAACCAAACAAAGATGATAAGAAAACACCAAGCACCGGACAGTCCCAAAGTACCTACCTAGTTTGGAATGGGTTGAATTCTCTGATTCCATAGTATCGTCGCATAAAAATTCACAAACCACTGGCCACTGAGTTTCTATTTTTGGAAAACAAACTGGACGCGCAGAGATTTGTTTGACTCACGGGCGGAATTTTCTGCGGAATTTTATTCCTTGTTATTCGTAGCATAGTCAGCACATAAATTCCTTTTAAATAAAATAAAAATTTTACCGAACGCTCGGCTGCCCAAATCTCAGCAAATTTTGCTGAGTTTTTTAAGTGTGTAGGGGAGTGTCGTCGTGATTGGGCCACGTTTTGGAATTCGCCCATCACTTTCGTTTCAAAAAAATCTAAATATATCGTTGCATAGGTCTAAGAATAAGGTATATTTCCGGAAAGTTCTGATTGAAAAATAAAAAAGTTATAGGCATTTACGTGAAGACAAAAAATGTTGTCATGGTCGGGCCATGTTGTACAGGTTGGGCCACCGCAGAAAATCTAGGACATACGTATTGAAATTCTATATAGAGATATGAAAAGAATGGATTCCGTGAACAACGGCTCATATAGGTACAAATACCCTATTTTTAATTGCATTTTTGCGAAATTTTAAAATTTTAATCAATATTACCATAATCGCCTTTTCCGAAGTGTACAACTACAATGAAAAAACAACAAAAATCTAGGTTTTTATCGTATTAATTTTGCTTTATTTCATCACATTTTACGTGACCGACATTCTCTAGCGATTATTGCGCTTCAGTGCTTAAAATTATGATGGCCCAACCATGACTACTCAAGTGGCCCGACCTTTACAAATAGCGCCTTTCTACTATTTCACCTTAGCCTTCCCAAACACCTTACTGGAGGGGATTTTTCTATAGTCTTCGTGTGCAGCACAATACACCTCAGACATTTTCAAAATGTATCTCGTTAATTGCATTTCATGAATCATTTCATGAAGAAAAGTTCATTGCACCTGGAAAACTTTTTTTGTAAGATTTAGTCACCGAATTCAGTACGGGTGTTTTGAATACACTGAAGTCGCTTTTTACGCAGTTTTTTTACGCGACTATTTTTACGCGATTTCCGGAATTCACGCGGTTTTTTTAACGCTGTTTTCGGAATTTACGCGGTTTTGGGAATCTACGCGGTTTTCGGAATTTACGCGATTTTCGCAATGTACGCTGATGTGCTCAAAACGTCTGTTTTTTCGCGTAGCGTTGAAATCCACAGTTTTTTTACGCGAAATTTTGGTTTTTTACATGAATTTTGGAATTTACACGGTTTTTTTAAGCGGTTTTCGGAATTTACGTGGTTTTTTTACGCGGTTTTCGAAATCTACGCGGTTTTCGGAATTTACGCGGTTTTTTACGCGATTTTTGAAATTTACGCGGATGTGCTCAAAACGTCTGTTTTTTCGCGTAGCGTTGAAATCCACAAAGTTTTTTTACGCGAAATTTTGGTTATTTTTAGACGAATTTTGGAATTTACGCGGTTTTTTTACGCGGTTTTCGGAATTTACGTGTTTTTTACGCGGTTTTCGGAATTTACGCGGGACGTATCCTTCGCGTAAAAAGCGACTTGAGTGTACACGATTGAAAAACGGTTGTATCATAGATATCATTAGTTACTAAAACTGTAAAATCGTGATGGCCCGACGATAACGACAATACCTACATAAGACGGATTTTTGAACTATTGGTTTCGTTCAGAAAACTATTAACTATACCATATACAATCTATTATTAAACTCTTAAAAATGTAAAATGTGCTTACCGCGTTATGGCGGTTTGCGGGAGGCGGCAGCTGAGAAATTCAAATACCACCATATTCTGGTGACGAAAACGGTATACGGCGTCCGTTTGGATGATTTACGCACAACCATCGCACAAGCCCATGAAAGAAGTACAGTTGAAAAATGCCCATATAAGAGAACTTTTTGATTGATTGGTTTGATTGTATTCGAAGTTTTAGAATGACGAAGTAAAACTCTCCTTGTTCTGTCTGGTATTTCTAAGGCTGTGAACCATTTCGCGAAATTTTTAACTTTTTAGTTAAAATTTGACAGTTTGATGGTTATCTCTCCTCGAGTGGTTAAAATCAGTTCGGAATGCGAACCATTTCATATTTGACAAATGAAATTGATAGTTGTTTTACTCAATGAGAGCATATATAAGGTGAGGATGAAGATATCTATACCTATAAAGAAGGATTTCTGTCTGTCTGTCTGTCTGTCTGTCTGTCCTGTGTTCCTTATAGAATCAAAAACTACTGAACCAATCGGCGTGAAAATTTGCATGTAGAGGTTTTTGGGGCCAGAAAAGGTTTTAGTGATGGTTAGAGACCCCTCCCCCCACTAAGAGGGGGGGCTCCCATACAAATGAAACACAAATTTCTGCATAACTCGAGAACTAATCAAGCAAATAGAACCAAATTTGGCATGTGGGTGTTTTCGGTGACAAGAATTTATTCTAGGGTAATTTGAGACCCCTCCCCTCTTTAAAAGGGGAATTATAACTCCTCTCCCCTTTAAGAGGGGGGGTTTCCATACAAATTTCCTCATAACTCGAGAAATAATCAAGCAAATGGAACCAAATTTGGCATGTGAAGGTTTTCGAGGGCAAGAAAATTTTCTATGTTGAATTAGGACCCCTCCTCACTTTAAGAGGGGGGGCTCCTGTACAAATGAAATACCAATTTCCTCATAACTCGAGAACTAATCAAGCAAATGGAACCAAATTTGGCATGTGTGTGTTTTTGAAGACAAAATTTTTTTCTATGATGAATTGGGACCCCTCCCCACTTTAAGAGGGGGGGGGGGGGCTCCTATACAAACGAAATACAAATTTCCTTATAACTCGAGAGCTAATCCAGCAAATGGAACCAAATTTGGCATGTAGGTGTTTTTGGAGGCAAGAATGTTTTCTATGATGAATAAGAACCTCTCCCCACTTTAGGAGGGGGGGCTCCTATACAAATGAAATACAAATTTCCTCATAACTCGAGAACTAATCAAGCAAATAGAACCAAATTTGGCATGTGCGTGTTTTCGGTGACAAGAATTTATTCTATGGTAAATTGAGACCCCTCCCTCTTTATAAGGGGAATTGTAACTCCTTTCCCCTTTAAGAGGGGGGGCTTCCATACAAATTTCCTCATAACTCGAGAACTAATCAAGCAAATGGAACCAACTTTGGCATGTGAAGGTTTTCGAGGGCAAGAAAATTTTCTACGGTGAATTAGGACCCCTCCCCACTCTAAGAGGGGGGGCTCCTGTACAAATGAAATACAAATTTCCTCCTAACTCGAGAACTAATCAAGCAAATAGAACAACATTTGGCATGTGGGTGTTTTTTTTGGTGACAAGAATTTATTCTATGGTGAATTGAGACCCCTCCCCTCTTTATAAGAGGAATTATAACTCCTCTCCCCTTTAAGAGGGGGGACTTCCATACAAATTTCCTCATAACTCGAGAACTAATCAAGCAAATGGAACCAAATTTGGCATGTGAAGGTTTTCGAGAGCAAGAAAATTTTCTATGGTGAATTAGGACTCCTCCCCACTTTAAGAGGAGGGGCTCCTGTACAAATGAAATATAAATTTCCTCATAACTCGAGAACTAATCAAGCGAATTGAACCAAATTTGGCATGTGTGTGTTTTTGGAGACAATTTTATTTTCAATGATGAATTGGGACCCCTCCCCACTTTAGGAGGGGGGGTCCTATACAAACGAAATACAAATTTCCTCATAACTCGAGAACTAATCCAGCAAATGGAACCAAATTTGGCGTGTAGGTGTTTTTGGAGGCAAGAATTTTTTCTGTGATTAAATAGGACCTCTTCCCACATTAGGAGGGGGGGCTCCAATACAAATGAAATACAAATTTCCCCATAACTCGAGAACTAATCAAGCAAATAGAACCAAATTCGGCATGTGGAGGTTTTTGGAGGCAAAAATAATTTCTACGGTGAATTAGGATCCTTCCACACTTCAAGAGGGGGGGCTTCTACACAAATGAAATACAAATTTCCTCATAATTCGAGAACTAATCAAGCAAATGGAACCATATTTGGCATGTGGGTGTTTTTGGAGGCAACCATTTTTCCCATGATGAATTAGGACTTCTTACCTTTTTAGGAGGGGGGGGCTCCCATTCAAACGAAATACAAATTTGCTCACAACTTTAGAACTAATCAAGCAAATGGAACCAAATTTGGCATGTGAGAGTTTTAGATGGCAGAATTTTTTTTCTGTGGTGTATTACGACCCCTTTCCCTTTTAAGAGGGTGGGCTCCCATACAAATGAAATACAAATTTCCTTATAATTTGAGTACTAATCAAGCAAATGGAACCAAATTTAGCATGTAGGAGATTTTTGAGTCTTGAATTTATTTTATGATAGTTAGAGACCTCTCACCCCTGTGGTAGGGGGATATGGACTCTCATACAAATAAAACAGAAATTTTTGCGAAACTCAAAAACTAATCCAACTCGAGAAATTCGAGACTCTTCCATAAAACATTAATCAATAACAAGACCACAAAAACTATCTATAGTAACACTAGATCATTCAGGACGAGCCGGTCGCAAGTGTTGCCGGTGACCCGCCGTCGGAAGCGCCGCCCACTAGGGGGCTTGCAAAACTCGAGAAGTGACAAAGATCATCCGAGATTCATGATTTATGTACAACACGGGTTAATTTGTGGCAATACGAAGTTTGTCGAGTCAGCTAGTCTTATATATAAAAATGGATTTCTGTCTGTCGGGATGTTCCTTATAGAATCGAAAACTACTGAATCAATCGGCGTGAAAATTTGCATGTAGAGGTTTTTGGGGCCAGAAAAGGTTTTAGTGATGGTTAGAGACCCCTCCCCCACTAAGAGGGGGGCTCCCATACAAATGAAACACAAATTTCTGCATAACTCGAGAATTAATCAAGCAAATAGAACAAAATTTGGCATGTGGGTGTTTTTGGTGACAAGACCCCTTCCCTCTTTAGAAGGGGAATTATGACTCCTCTCCCCTTTAAGAGGGGGGGCTTTCATACAAATGAAATACAAATTTCCTCATAACTCGAGAACTAATCAAGCAAATCGAACTAAATTTGGCATGTGAAGGTTGTCGAGGGCAAGAATATTTTCTATAGTGAATTAGGACCCCTCCCCACTTTAAGAGGGGGGGCTCCTGTACCAAAGAAATACAAATTTCCTCATAACTCGAGAACTAATCACGCAAATGGAACCAAATTTGGCATGTGAAAGTTTTCGAGGGCAAGAATATTTTCTATGGTGAATAAGGACCCCTTCCCCTTTTAAGAGGGGGGCTCCCATACAAATGAAATTCAAATTTCCTTATAACTTGAGAACTAATCAAGCAAATGGAACCAAATTTGGCATGCGGGAGATTTCGGAGTCATGAATTTATTTTATGATAGTTAGAGACCTCTCACCCCTGTGGTAGGGGTGTATGAGGACTCTCATACAAATAAAACAGAAATTTTTGCGAAACTCAAAAACTAATCGAACTCGAGAAATTCGAGACTCTTCCATAAAACATTAGTCAATAACAAGACCACAAAAACTATCTATCAACTAGATCATTCAAGACGAGACGGTCGCGAGTGTTGCCGGTGACCCGCCTTCGGAAGTGCCGCCCGCTGGGGGGCTTGCAAAACTTGAGATTGTGACAAAGATTCATGATTCATGATTTATGTACAACACAGGTTAATTTGTGGCAATACGAAGTTTGTCGGGTCAGCTAGTGTTTCTATAACAGCAAGTTTATTTATTCAGTCCAGGTTGGAATTGGATGAATTTTTGGTCTAAAAAATAAAAAAGAAGAAAACTTCCAACTTTTATTCACGACAGACTTGCCGGCTTGCTCAGTGTCTGTTTTCGAACAGACTCGAAAACATACACTGAGGAAGTCTGCAAGTCGTAGACGAAATACGTAGCTGTCGTGAATAAAATATACATAGTAGAATTAAATTGGATAAGCTTTCTTCTTTTTATTTAATTTTAGGTTTCGTATTCTACTAAGACGCTCCAAAAACTTTAGCCAATTTTTTGATATCCAGCCACATTAGTTTTCGTTTCGGAAATTTCCAAAGTGCGATAACGCTTGTCCTTTCTGGAGTTACTTCATGCAGTAAAACACTTTTTCGATGAAACCAGGGTGTATGAACAGAGTTTTATCTGTCTCTGTTTTTGTTACTAATAGCGTTAATAGTATTCGGAGAAAATGAGAATAAAATCCAATTGAATGATGTATATGGTTCGGTACGACCATTGTTGAATGGTCGTCATTGTTGAATGATGTATATGGTTCGGTACGACCTTCTTCTTCTTCTTCTTTAGCAGCATAGAACCGGGATGGCTCGTGCTGTTTCAAGCACTCGTCTCCATTCAACTCGGTCTTGGGCCACTCGTCGCCAATTTCCTAGTCGTCTCAGAAGTCGCAAATCGCTTTCGACCTGGTCGAGCCATCGTGCACGTTGGGCCCCCTGTTCCTGGTGCCGGTGGGGTTGTTGAAGAGGACTATTTTCGTCGCACTGTTGTCCGGCACCGTACGCCGTGTCCGGCCCACCGTAGCCTGCTAACTTTCGCTAGATGTACGATGGGAGTCTCCCCAAGCAGTGCCTGTAGCTCTTGATTTATACGCCTCCGCCACTCTCCGCTTTCAGTTTGTATTCCGCCAAATATCGTCCGTAGCACTTCCGGCTCAAACACGGCACGGTGTATCCTCCGTAAGCAGCGTCACGGCTTCAAGTCCATAAAGAACTACCGGTCTAATAATGGTTTTGTAAATTGTTAGCTTCGTGCGGCGGCGTATGCTTCCTGATCGTAGCGTTTTACGAAGGGCAAAGTAGGCCCGATTTTCCGCTTGGATGCACCGCTGGATCTCCTTACTAGTGTTGTTGTCCGCGGTCACCAGCGATCCAAAATACACGAACTCCTCTACCACTTCTAGTTCGTCGCCATCAACGGTTACCGTCCGTGGAAATCTAGGGACCAGTATAGTATTCCCTAGGAACTTAGAAGGTGATGAAAGCAACGAAAATAATAGAAGTTGAACCGGTAAAAGTATTGGTGGATTTCTCCTCTAACCAGTGAGAATTCCGGAAGTACTGGAGCACTTAATAACGGCCAAAATCAAGACGTTCGACAAAGTCAAAGTGAGTTTTTTTTTCTAAATTGAATATTTACGAAGATATAAGCAAAAGAAAATAAGCGAATTTGACGAAAATGATGCTTTTTCTAATAAAAGGGGGGGGGGGGGGGGGGTCCCAAAAATCGAGGGAAAGTCCAATCGGCACCAAACTCGGGAATTTTTGCTTCTTGACCCAAAACGAGCAATCTGGCCGAGTTTGGTGAAAATCCGAGAAGGTCGATTACAGGTGACTCGGATACATGACGTGGAATGACCCCTATGTTTTACTACTTAAATACCTTGCACTTATCTAATAATCACGTAGTTGGAAGGTGAACATTCTAAAATTAGTAAAATAATACCAACGAAAAAACCACTAGGGTAGTTGATCCAATAGTTGTGGTAGTACCAATAGTTGCGCTACTATTCATTATTAATGCATATTTTCGTCACCGTAGCATTTTAGATAAAACAATTACATTCATTATATAAAACAGGTGTTTAGAAGTATTGGTAGTTAAACTACACCATTTAAAATTAAAGCATTATTTGCTAAAATGCCAATTTTCCAAAATCCAACGCGCAGTTGAAGCGCACAACTATAGGCGCTCATCTATAGTTTTGCTACGATGTTTTTTCACTTAGCAACCTAGCAATGTATATGGAATACCACAATTAAAGGAACATCAAACTTAATTAAGGAAACATTAGCGCAACTGTTGGTACAATATAATTGAATCGGAAAATTCATTTTTTCTTTATAAAGCTTCTCGTACAATGAAAGCAATTGTCTTGCCTTGTGACAAATACCTTGTATTCAATAAATTTAAATCCCACAAGCATTAATTGAAGCATATACCTCAATAAACAAGCAAAATGGAGATATATTCCGCTTAGTGGCGCAACTAATAGATCATCTACCCTACTTTTGCACGAAACGCTAAGACTAAGCGGGCCAAGTGAAAATCTGAGCTCTTACTTTTTTCCAGCGCCTGCTGATTTCTTACAAGGGGTCCTAGAGTTCACTGTCATGCCTCACATGCGGATAGAGGACATTCTGACGAACACGTTGGTGTACAATAAGCATAATATTTTATCATATTAGCGATACTAATGAGCATTCTAATCTGAAGTGTTCGAAGTTTGAGACTGTTCTAAGTTTGAATCAGAACGGTTATTTCCGCCTGTTTCTCAGCTCCCTCGGCCCTAAAAATTAATCGACAAATTTGCCAGCTTTTACCAAAATGATTTGCATAATAAAGCTCCAAAGCAGTTTGTAGTGGTCAGGTCCATGCTCATCTAATGTAATTGTTTTGTTCGTTGAATTCCCAGTATTGTGTACTCGACCCAAATTTTTCAACTTCAATTCAGCAGTCCAGTTTGACAACTCCTATAATAATACATATAACCTGGCCTACTACGTGAAATAAAAGAAAAGCGTCATCGCAATCAAGACTTAACAGCTTGGATGCATCCTCAGATGTAACTTTAGATTCCTAGCGGATTTCAGCAAAGCCCCACAGATGTCACATTTGAGTGGTTTCTGATCGACGAATGTATGAGTCATATATTACATTCTACATGCACAATTAAAATCTAGGAGGCTGCCGAAGTGCCCGTCAAACCATCTACCCTTAGGAGAGAAAAAAATATTTGTCACAAATGTCGCATTCAAAATTCTTTTCTCCTGCGTGCCGCGTTCTGTGGCTGTCCGGTTGGTAGGAAGTGAACTAGGTTTCACTATCACAGGTCACACTTGAATAATCTTTCAGTGGTAGGATTATGACTGTTGCTGTTCTGACGCTCGCTAGAACAGAAAGAAAAGTGACTGATGGTTTGTTGAATGAAAAACGACCGCATTTCCAGTGTCTTTCCGCTAATGGAGAACTCTATTCAGCACATTTAAGGCCACTATTTTTGGGTGGGTAATTGAGTTTTTGATATGTATAGAATGAATAAATCGATTTTATTTCAACTAACCTAAGTAATTTACGATTTACACCTTACATAACTATTCAACAATCTTAACACTCCTCTGTTTTACTTCTTGCTCTCTGCCTTATTTGACATTGTCCTCCGTTTTCCGTCTCAAACTCTTCATCCATTTTTATCAGTTTTACCTTGCTTAACTGCTCAACTTCGTCCTGTTGCTGGTGTGTGTTGAGAACTATTTCCTGCAACCTTTCAGCAGTAGTTTGGTCGGTTTTGGGCTCCTCTCCGTCAGAACAACTACTTTCTGTCGTTTTAAACATCTCCCTGTCGGCGTTGTTGGAAGCAGCTGAAGTTCGGTTCGGCCGGCACAGAATGTTCCGGTAGATGAAAGCGAGAACTCTGTCCTCGTGGGAGAGATTCTCAGGTTGCTCACTAACGTACAATTCTATTTTCTTCGGTCCCAGCATATCGAGAATTTGATCAACTAGTTGATATGGTACCACCAAATCCGGTCTGGGTGGCGACTCTTCAACCCCCTTTGGGGGTTTGTCACCGGTTGCTGATCCTGGTTCTGGCTGCGATTCAGATGCAATTTTAATGCATTTACTGTGCTTCTCAGCGTTCGGATTGAACGGAAACAATCCGCATGTGGAAAATGCTTTAGTTATGGCACTGGTTGTGATTGCCAGCTCAAAGGTGGTCATTAATAACGGTGCAAAATCTTTGAATTCCAGCCCATACCTGCTGTTTGCCGCTTTCCATTTTTTGACCATGTCATACCATTTGTTTTGGAGTGGTCTAAAAATGTCGACATCAGCGGGCTGTAGCATTCTGGTGGCATCAGGAAAAAGAGCAATTAAAATAATGCCCAATTGTTCACAGGCATCAGCCGCTTCTACTGCCATCTGCGACTTGTGAGAATCGACAAAATAAAGGACTGGAAACTTAACCTTTTTCTTAACCAACCAAGGATGCAGAGTTTCGGTGACATATTGTACAAAATTGGCCGAGTCCATCCAACCATTATTTGATTGACCACATCCCCAGTTTTTTACTGGAAAAGTCTTCCTTACGTCCTTTCTCGGCGCCCATTGTGGAAGTACGACGTACGGAGGGATGACACTGCCGTTAGCACCGAAAGTAAACATCACAGTAATGCTCCGGCTTCTGCTGTCCGCGGTCAGTGATGTAGCAATCACCTTGTCTGAACAGGGTTTCAGGTAGAATCCGATTTCATCTCCGTGCAATACTCTTGAGCGATCACCCAGTATATCAATCAACCCGTGATCGATCAAGTAAGCCTTCACTGTTTCGAACCAGTCACGAATATTTTTATCTGATACTTTCGCCGACGACTCCCGTGATCTAATCGTTATTTCAGGATAGCGGTGCGAAAAGCTATCGAACCAAAATCTTCCTAAAATCAAAAAAAAAATTATTCTCATTCATAAATTGGTTTCTAGCGGCCTGGTCCTACCAGGTTTGTTGTTCTTAAATGGGGTTTTCCTCGGGTTTGCCTCAAGGAACGTTGAAATCTTGTACGCTAGGGCGGCGCGAGTCATCGGAAATCCCCTTCGTTCCATAGTCTTCATCCAAGATATAAAATATCGTTCCTCTGGCGCTGCAAAGACTGGAGGCGCGCCCGCCGAACCTTTGTGTTTGTAGTTGGTGCTTAGCCGATACTGGAGTGTACCGCGTGGTACTCCAGACAGTATCGATGCTCGTCTCAAAGACAGTGTTCCACGCCGTATGCTGGCGAGCAGGTCTTGCATTTTACTTTCCATGACGGGTTTACGCTTTATTCTTTTAGCGCGTTTTTTTGGTTGACTGGATTCGGTTGAGTTGGTAGCTCTAAAAAAGAAAAAAATAGCATAAACATCGTTTTTAAAGTCATATAAGATTAGAGCGAACATAACTGGTATTCAACGAAGTATTTTTGTCCGACGAGGTCTTACTCGGAAAACTCAGCAGGCAGTAACAGCCAAACAAGCATGATCTGGACCCAATGTACCTACCTAGTTTATTAGGGGCTGAATGTTCTGATTCCATGGCATCGCTTCGCGATGCATAAAAATTCACAAACCACTGACCACTGACTTTCTAGTATTGAAAAACAAACCGGACGCGCAGGGATTTTGTTTGACTCACGGGCGAAAATTCTATCGCATCCTTGTTATTAGTAGCATAGATGGTACTATGCCGTGTACGAACTATTGTGGAACTGTGAGACCCTTCGAACCACAAACCCGTATGATAATTTTGATAAAAGCATCTTACGGCACTTCGGCGGTTTGTGGGAGGCAGCAGTTAAGAAATTCAAATACCACTTTGTTCGCGACACACTTTATACTACATTGTTTGGTGGTGCAGGGCCAGTTTATCCGCACGTAAAGCAGAAGAACACATCGCCTACGGGGCATGAAAGAGTGACCCATGTTTTATAGTGCCTTCTGTGCGTCGACAAAAGCTTGTGGTAAAATTCTTTCTCATCCTTCAAACATGTTCCTTCAGTCGGATCTCAGAATTCTTTTTTGTTTGTTCGACATAGATTTTATCACAGTGACTACATCAAATTTTGTAGACACCTGCTTTGCTTAATGTATCGATAGGATCTTTTGTGGTCCCTAATCGCGTTTGGAGCGCGTTAAAGTTAAAGTAAGATTATTGAAACATGTCAAACTACGCATCATCATATTCAATACAGTAATCTATGGGCTGGTCATTCATTACAACCTTTATGAGCAGGCCTTGTACTTATGAACCCCCGTCCACGTATTTTCAAAGCGACCATTACATTCAATAGAGAATTGAATTTGAATGTTTTCCCTTCCCTTTTAAAAATTCAATTAAATAATGGCACTAACAGATTCTTATTAACTTACATATGCCAGAAATGCAGTTTACATTAGTCCTTGATCTAATGATCTGATATAGTCCTACATCACCCTTTCGTACAACCCTTAGAGCTGTATACCTTGTGGGTATTTTGCCTATCATTGAACGATTCCAATGATTGGACAGCGTCCAACAAAACGCTAATTCTAGAATACATATATGCTCAAACCCTATCAAAGTGCACGAGTTACTCACTTTGATCAGTTGTGGATCATTTCATATAACAATAGCGTTACATAAGGCTAGATTTAATAACAAAAATTCAACATTGTCATATACAATATGGGCTATGCTATAACCATCAATTTTGTTAGCATTTCAGGTAAGAAACATGTCTCACTAATTAACGTTTAAAATAATTATATTACCATATCATGCTGTACACAGCTAATGATATTCATCTATGCACTATTTGTCAACACTTTCAAGCAAAATATTTTTTTATAGTTTTTAAAGTATTAAAATTTGACTGTTTTATCATTGGACACTAAAACAATGATTGTCCTAAGCTTGTACAAGAACTGAAATAGCATGAAAAAACCGCATTACTTCTCATTATGCATGTGTATTTGACAGTTTTGACAGGGTGGCAACTGGATACGAAAAACCAAATTCCCTGATTTTTCCAGGTTGTTCCCGGTGTTTAATAAAATTTTAGGTTTCATAGTGCGATATAATTTAAACTGAAAATGTGTTTCGATCATTGATACTTGAATTGTTTATCAATCTACGAGGTATTGAGAAAAATTTCCCCACCTACTCTATTTCCCTAGGCGAATTCTTCAATCACTTTCTCTTATTCTGCCGACAAGCAAATTACACTCCTCCCGTGAGTTTTTCATCTCTTATTTGTCCCGCGCAAGTTTATTCGCAAACTCAGGCGCAAGCGGAGTTTTAGTGCCCTGGAGTTGCAGCTAGCTCTCGAACCCGCCGTGGTGCTTTCCTGCCAGCCACGCGGAAATGTTCGTATGTTTAATTTTCGTTCTTCAAGCCATAAGCCATGCAAAAAAGCAGTTTAATTGAGCTAATTTTTAATGTCGCTTTACCACTGGTGGCTGTTCTACTTTCTGACCAACGCGGCTTATTTCACTTTGCATGGATTGATTAGGATTTACTCTTCCGGGTCCAAGATAGAGCCACAAATTCGTAACGTGGAAGGTAGGGTCGCTACACCCGCATTTCGGTTTCAACTTGTTACAACAGTATGGCAAGTTTATGTACTGCCGTGAGTCAGTGAAATTTCTCCAACATTTTTCTCGAAAACCAGTAAAAGCACTATCAGAAAAGCTGTGCTACACTACTAGGTAGATACAAATATAATTCCATAAAAAATTGCTTCATAGAACTAATGATACTATTTTTCACTCATTACCGCTTGTTTACTCTACTAAAAATGATTAACAATACTTTTGACCAACTTTTCGGCTCACTGCACATCGGAGTATTTGAGCCGAAAAGTTGGTCAAAAGTATTGTTAATCATTTTTAGTAGAGTAAACAAGCGGTAATGAGTGAAAAATAGTATCATTAGTTCTATGAAGCAATTTTTTATGGAATTATGTTTGTATCTACCTAGTAGTGTAGCACAGCTTTTCTGATAGTGCTTTTACTGATAATAGTTGAAGAATGGAAACTTTTTAGAAATTGTGTGAATAAAGAGAGAGATATATATGAGAGAGAGGTAAGATATAGAGAGGGGTGAGGGAGAGAGGTGAGATTTTAAACACTTGACTTCATTTTCCTGCGCATGCTCTCGGTCCATTATTGAATCCCTTCGATGGGTGACCCTCCGGAAATTATCACAGGAAAACCTAATCCAGATCCAGGATGTACTTATTCTTCTTACAAAACAGGCCTTTTGAATGATAACATGCTTATCGAATGGTTTGCGTAATGAAGAGATTCAAAGCAAGCCTACAAGTCCGTACAATAAACAATTAGTGGATCCTGATCGCACTGTGGACAGCACCATGGAAGCTCCCGGCCCTCCCAACCCAGTCGAGCTAATCGCAGCCTGCGCTCATCATAGTCGTCCCGGTCCTGCGGTTGGTTGTGGTGTGGGAGTCTTCCAATCGGTAGCCTCAGGCGAGTATCCTTGTAACCCAAGAAATGAACTTCCGGTACCTGATACTCCGATTTTTAGTTCGTCCAATATGCAATCAAGGCCGGACCTTGCGCGCGGTGATGGTGCCAATGGCGATGTGCTCATCTACTACCAAAACGCTGGAGGGATAAACTGCGACGTGAACGAGTACCTCCTGGCTGCATCTGATGGCTGCTACGATATCATTGTACTAACCGAAACCTGGCTCGGCTCTCGAACTCTCTCGTGTCAGGTGTTTAGTCCCGAATATGAAGTTTTTCGATGCGAGATGCGTGGGCCCAGAAATAGTCGGAAGTTAATGGGAGGTGGCGTGCTTGTCACGGTTAATCAGAGACTGAAAGCAAAACTGATCGAAAATGATCAATGGAGCAGTATTGAGCAAGTGTGGGTGTGTATCGAGTTCACTAACTGCAGGTTGTTCCTGTGTGGAATTTATATCCCCCCCGATCGAGTACGAGACGAAGGTCTGATCGACGTTCACTCCCGCTCGGTTATGTCAGTGATCGACTTGGCAACCATCCAGTAATGGTTTTCTCCATCCGGATCCCGATCACTCCATTGTGCACAGTGCAGCATTACGGCTTCTAGACTGCTACAGTTCTGCCATTTTGCGACAGATCAACTACGTGACCAACGAGAACATTCGCTGTCTGGATCTCTGCTTCACCAGCGCACAGGATGTTGCTCCAGTCGTTTCGCTCGTTCCGTCGCCACTAGTTAAGCAAGTGAGGCATCACCCTCCACTAGTGCTTACCCTCAGCAATCACCAGTCGAATCTAACAAAAACTATCCCCTCTGTTTCGTATGACTTTCGAAATGCTGATCACCGAAGCATTGCCGAATTCTTCGCCACTATCAACTGGTTTTATGTTCTCGACGGAAACGATGCCGACAATGCCGCCTTGACTCTTTCGCACATAATTGTGCACGCAATCGATCGTCACGTACCCAAGGTAGTACATTCGTCAAACAGCAAGCCCTGGTTGACATGCGAAGCTCGCGGGTTGGTCAGTTGAAGACTGAAAAAAGGGCTGCACTTAGGATATATTCCAAGTTTCGTACCCGCTCACTGCGTGATCAATAGATAAAATTAAACACCGTATACAAAAGAACCAGTCGGACATGCTTTAGACGACACTTGCAGAGAATCCAGCGCAATCTGAAGGTGAAACCAAATACGTTCTGGAAGTATGTTAGCGATCAGCGCAAGGAATCAGGCCTTCCATCAACTATGATTCTCAATGGACAGGTTGCTTCGGAGCCCCAGTATGTCTGCCAGCTCTTTGCCGATAAATTCGCCAGGACCTTTTCCGACAAAAGCATCCCGGACGACCAAATCTCCCAAGCTGCTTGCAATGTTCCACTAGTGACTATGAATACTCTGTGTACGCTCAACATCGACGAAGAAATGATCTCTCGAGCCGCATCAACGTTAAAATCATCGACTAAATCCGGCCCAGATGGTATTCCGTCTGTGCTTTTAAAGAAGCACATTGAAGACCTGTTAATCCCTCTCCAACTCGTGTTTGGTCTATCAATCACAAGCGGAGTGTTTCCGCTTGCGTGGAAAACCGCCCAAATGTTCCCTGTGCATAAAAAAGGGAATCGGAAAGATGTCAACAACTACCGAGGAATTTCGTCATTGTGTGCCATTTCCAAGTTATTTGAGCTTGTGGTCATGACTCCGCTGCTGTCGCACTGTGAACATTACTTGAGTGACGACCAACATGGATTCATCGCAGGCAGATCACCACTACAAACCTCCTTTGTCTCACAATATATGTTGCCGAAAGTCTAGCGGATCGTGCTCAAACGGATGTCATTTATACTGATTTGTCTGCGGCGTTTAACAAAATCAATCATGCTATTGCGATTGCTAAATTGGAGAGACTCGGTATCAGCGGCAGTATGTTGCATTGGTTCAGTTCGTACCTCGTAGGTCGCCAACTGATTGCGACTGTTGCAGGTTTTGAATCAAATGCGTTTCCGTCCCCATCTGGAATCCCACAAGGTAGTCATTTGGGACCGTTAATCTTCCTATTGTACTTCAATGATGTCAACTATGTACTCAGAGGTCCTCGTTTATCCTTCGCCGACGATTTGAAGATGTACTTGAAGATACGTTCCAAGGACGATGCAATTTGTCTTCAACAAGAGCTTGAGACTTTTACGAATTGGTGCAATCTGAACTGCATGCTCGTCAATCCTGAGAAGTGTTCCATTATTTCTTTTGCCCGGATCAGAGAACCCGCCATTTTTAACTACAAGCTACGCGGTACAGAAATCCAACGTGTCGACCAGGTAAAGGATCTCGGCGTTATTTTAGATAACCAGTTATCGTTTAAACGGCATATTTCTTACATTGTGGACAAGGCATCCAGAACATTAGGATTCGTCTTCCGCATTGCTAAGAGCTTCACTGACGTCTATTGCCTCAAGGCATTATAGTGTGGACTCGTCCGTTCGACTCTTGAGTACGGTTCCGTTGTCTGGCATCCATATTACCAAAGCGGGATGCAAAGGATTGAATCAGTTCAACGCCGCTTCTTACGCTTTGTTCTCCGTCGTCTACCATGGCGAAATCCGTTCCAGTTGCCGAGATATGAAAGTCGTTGCCGATTAATACATTTGGAGACACTACAGACACGAAGGAACATCGCAAGAGCTCTGTTTGCTGTCGACACGTTGCAGGGAAGAATTGATTGTCCTGCTATTCATGGGGCGATTAATCTAAACGTGCGTCCCAGGGCACTGCGGAACAACTCAATGCTGAGGGTACCTTTTCAACGCACCAACTACGGACGAAACAGCTCATTGACTGGTATACAGCGAGTTTTCAATCGGGTTGCATTCGCTTTTGATTTTAATTTGTCACGTGAAACGGTCCGTCGTAACTTCTCTGTTTTTTTCAACAAATGACGACTAAGAAAATTGTTAGTGTTTGTAATTGTATTTTCTTGACTGTGATTATTATTAGATTAAGCTACTTATCCATCATTGGGACTATAGTCTGTTGATGTCGACTTAATAAATAAATAAAGCATGCGCAAATTTGATAGAAATTAAAGAAATTTGGCGAATTTCTCTTTTAATCCTAAAATTTCTTGTTCAATTACTTTATAGAGCATTCCTCTGGTGTTTCACAAGCACAATCTTTCAAATGCTTGAAATTTCATGATAGTATAATTTATCATAAGAAAATCATAAGAAGTTGTAAACACAATTTCAATATTATTAACTAAGTAAGAACAAGTTCTTAAGGGATTTTTAGGTACATGCTAAAAGAAGGTATAGCTTAATTTAGAGACCTGCTAAAAGAAGGAATTTTACTACTAGTTCAATTTTGAAAAAAAGTAGACGTTATTTTACTCCACTGGTTTTTATTTACTCTTTTCTTGGCGTTATTTTGTTGATTTGTCAGCAGGACTTTTACTCTTTGAATACGCTTCACTTTAGGTGAAGGTAAAGAAGGCAACACATTAAATTAGCCGGTAAGTAAATTGGAATCATCGAATTTTGATTCCGCTAGATCCATATTTATATTGATTGTGTTATTCGAATGGCACTTGTTGGCTTCTTTTGAAGTGAGAGGCTCTGTGTTAGACTAGACAGGATGATCTCAGATTCAGGGATAATTTTCATTACAGGTGTACTCTATTTCGAAAAAGACACTGATGAAGCCTGCAAGTCGTAAACGAAATG
Source organism: Sabethes cyaneus (assembly GCF_943734655.1). NCBI lineage: Eukaryota > Metazoa > Arthropoda > Insecta > Diptera > Culicidae > Sabethes > Sabethes cyaneus. The sequence goes on along the minus strand of NC_071353.1, from coordinate 145,754,242 downwards.
CGTATCTGTCAGAATAATAAAAAAGTTAGTCAAATTCAACAGGAAAAAAGTTGGTTTTTCATTCAATATTTTTATAATCTATTAAGACACTAAACAGAAGAACTTTAGGCAATTATGAGCACTATGACGTATGGCCCTTTTACCCCGTGAAAATGGCCCGGCTTACCCCTAGTTAACAATTTACATTATTTTACTTTTATCTCTCAATCCGTACTATTTTATATACCTTTTCCGCCACACACAGAACAAGAATTGCCCAATTAAAGTCAGTGGTAAGAGAAACGACCAAATACTTAGCTTTTTTTGCTGAATAACCTTAGATTTTTTGCTGCTGAAATTATATCGCATGAAGACACTGCGAACGAAAAGTTTGTTTTGATTCTAGTTTTGACGTTGAATGCGGCCGAGTGCCACAGGTTGTCTCGAAAGTGTTTAGATAGGCTAATAAACAAAACATACTGGGGCATTTGTAGAAAATTTAAGGATTTCTTGACGAAATCGATGTGGTCCCTTTTACCCCGCCGGGCCTTCTTACCCCTTGTTCCCCTACATGATCATAAAGGCAAAGCAAGGAATATCATCTTCGATTTGAAAACTGGATACAACTCAGTTCATTTTTGACTGCCATCTAGTGGTAACAGGAACGCTTTTTACACGGAAAAAATTATACCACTTTCAATAGACCTGCCAAATATTCTGGTATAAATTAACGATGTGCGAGATAACAGGATCACCCTTGTAAAGCGGCTTGTGTTTTGTGTGAATTTTTTTTTTGTTAACGTTTATAATTTTTTTCGCACCACTACTTCAATCCTACCAAAAGCATAATGAATATACCGTGACCGCCCCTAATTCTGCGCATTTTTCTTTATATGAGTACTAGCTGACCCGACAAACTTCGTATTGCCACAAATTAGCCTGTGTTGTACATAAATCATGAATCTCGGATGATCTTTGTCACAATCTCGAGTTTTGCAAGCCCCCCAGTGGGCGGCGCTTCCGACGGCGGGTCACCGGCAACACTCGCGACCGTCTCGTCCTGTATGATCTAGTGTTACTATAGATAATTTTTGTGGTCTTGTATTGACTAATGTTTTATGGAAGAGTCTCGAATTTCTCGAGTTCGATTAGTTTTTGAGTTTCGCAAAAATTTCTGTTTTGTATGAAAGTCCATATCCCCCTACCACAGGGGTGAGAGGTCTCTAACTATCGTAAAATAAATTCAAGACTCCAAAATCTCCCACATGCCAAATTTGGTTCCATTTGCTTGATTAGTTCTCGAATTATGAGGAAATTTGAATTTCATTTGTATGGGAGCTCCCATCTTAAAAGGGGAAAGGGTCGTAATTCACCATAGAAAAAATTTCTGCCATCTAAAACTCCCACATGCCAAATTTGGTTCCATTTGATTGATTAGTTCTCGAGATAAGAGGATATTTGCATTTCATTTGTATAGGAGCCCCCCTCCCTCCTAAAGTGGGTAGGGGTAATTCATCATAGAAAAAAATTTTGTCTCCAAAAACACCCACGTGCCAAATTTGGTTCCATTTGCTTGATTAGTTCTCGAGTTATGAGGAAATTTGTATTTCGTTTGTATAGGAGCCCCCCCCCTCCTAAAGTGAGGAGGGGTCCCAGTTCATCATAGAAAAAATTTTTGTCTCCAAAAACACCCACGTGTCAAATTTGGTTCCATTTGCTTGATTAGTTCTCGAGTTATGAGGAAATTTGTATTTCGTTTGTATAGGAGCCCCCCTCTTAAAGTGGGGAGGGGTTCTAATTCACCATAGAAAATATTCATGCCCTAGAAAACTTTCACATGCCAAATTTGGTTCCATTTGCGTGATTAATTCTCGAGTTATGAGGAAATTTGTATTTCGTTTGTATAGGAGCCCTCCCTCTTAAAGTGCGGAGGGGTCCTGATTCACCATAGAATATATTCTTGCCCTCGAAAACTTTCACATGCCAAATTTGGTTTCATTTGCTTGATTAGCTCTCGAGTTATGAGGAAATTTGTATTTCATTTGTATAGGAGCCCCCCCCCCTCCTAAAGTGAGGAGGGGTCCCAGTTCATCATAGAAAAAATTTTTGTCTCCAAAAACACCCACGTGTCAAATTTGGTTCCATTTGCTTGATTAGTTCTCGAGTTATGAGGAAATTTGTATTTCGTTTGTATAGGAGCCCCCCTCTTAAAGTGGGGAGGGGTTCTAATTCACCATAGAAAATATTCATGCCCTAGAAAACTTTCACATGCCAAATTTGGTTCCATTTGCGTGATTAATTCTCGAGTTATGAGGAAATTTGCATTTCATTTGTATAGGAGCTCCCCTTCCTAAAGTGGGGAGGGGTCCCAATTCATCATAGAAAAAAATTTTGTCTCCAAAAACACCCACATGCCAAATTTTGTTCTATTTGCTTGATTAGTTCTCGAGTTATGATGAAATTTGTATTTCGTTTGTATAGGAGCCCCCCCTCTTAAAGTGGGGAGAGGTCCTTATTTACCATAGAAAATATTCTTGCCCTCGAAAACTTTCACATGCCAAATGTTGTTCCATTTGCTTGATTAATTCTTCAGTTAAGAGGAAATTTGTATTTCATGTGTATAGGAGCTCCCCTTCCTAAAACGGGGAGGGGTCCCAATTCATCATAGAAAAAATTGTTGTCTCCAAAAACACCCACATGCCAAATTTGGTTCCATTTGCTTAATTACTTCTCGAGTTATGAGGAAAATTGTGTTTCTTTGGTACAGGAGCCCCCCCTCTTAAAGTGGGGAGGGGTCCTAATTTACTATAGAAAATATTCTTGCCCTCGAAAACCTTCACATGCCAAATTTGGTTCCATTTGCTTGATTAGTACTCGAGTTATGAGGAAATTTGTATGGAAGCCCCCCCTTTTAAAGAGGAGAGGAGTTATAATTTCCATTATAAAGAGGGGAGGGGTCTCAATTTACCATAGAATAAATTCTTGTCACCGAAAACACCCACATGCCAAATTTTGTTCTATTTGCTTGATTAGTTGTCGAGTTATGCAGAAATTTGTGTTTCATTTGTATGGGAGCCCCCCCTCTTAGTGGGGGGAGGGGCTTCTAACCATCACTAAAACCTTTCCTGGCCCCAAAAAACCTCAACATGCATATTTTCATGCCGATTGGTTCAGCAGTTTTCGATTCTATAAGGAACATACGGACAGACAGACAGACAGAAATCCTTCTTTATAGGTATAGATTGCATTCAAAGTTGCTGGCCTTCAACTGAATATTTGATAGAAAAATTCAAATGACTGTTTTAACCCTGACCTGTTTTAACGGGTCGTCATGATGAAGTGAAAACCATTTCATTGACGCTGATTGAAGCCATTTTTGAAACGAAGCTTCATTGATGAAGTAATGAGTGACGATTCGTTATTTGATAGCTTCGAATAATTTAGTGGCTTTTGAATATCAAGTTATTCAAAAATAAATTAAAACAAGACTTCTGGCTCATACAATGAAACATTTTTACAGCAAAGATGCTCTACTGTGCCTTAAACGGGTTCAAGAGCTATAATTATATGACCCTCAGTTGCAGTTCTACTTCATTCCCAGTGGCCGAAGAGTCTCATCAGCATTAACACCAAGTTGTTTTTCTATCAGTTTTACAGTCTTCTATCAAACTTAGTTCTTCTTTGAATAACGAGTTTGAAAAAACTAGGATCTTAGAAAATACCGGAAATACCGGTTTTTTGCCTTACCAAAACCGGTATTTCGGTATCCAATAATTGGTCGGTATTACCGGTTTCGGTACTACCGGTACTACCGGTTAGACAGCCCTAATAATATAGCTCCAAAGCAGTTTGTAGTGGTCAGGTCCATCATGCTCACCTAATAGAATTGTTTTGTTCGTTGAATTCTCAGCCCTCTTTTCCCAAATTTTTCAGTATCAATTCAGCAGTCTAGCTTGTAGCTTGACATCTCCTATAATACATATAGCCTGGCCTACTACGTGAAATAAAAGAAAAGTGTCATCGCAATCAAGACATAACAGCTTGATGTACCCTCAGATGTAGATGTAACTTCAGATTCCTAGCGGATTTCAGCGAAGCCCCACAGATGTCACATTTGAATGGTTTCTGGTCGACGAATGTATGAGTCATATATTGCGTTCTACATGCACAAATAAAATTTAGGCGGCTGCCGAAGTGCCCGTCAAACCACCTACCCTTAGGAGAGTAAAAAATATTTGCCACAAATGTCGCTTTCAAAATTCTTTTCCCCTGCGTGCAGTGCAGCGTTCTGTGGCTGTCCAGTTGGTGTAGGAAGTGAACAAAGCTTCACTATCACAGGTCACACTTGAATAATCTTTCAGTGGTAGGATTATGACTGTTCTTGTTCTGACGCTCGCTAGAACAGAAAGAAAAGTGACTGATAGTTTGTTGAATGAAAAACGACCGCATTTCCAGTGTCTTTCCGCTCGCTAATGGAGAAATCTATTCAGTACATTTAAGGTCTCTATTTTCGGGTGGGTAGTTGAGTTTTTGATATGTATAGAATGAATAAATTGATTTTATTTTAACTAACTTAAGCAATTTACGATTTACAGCTTACATAACTATTCAACAATCTTAACACTCCTCTGTTTTACTTCTTGCTCTCTGTCTTATTTGACATTGTCCTCCGTTTTCCGTCTCAAACTCTTCATCCATTTTCATCAGTTTTACCTTCTTAAACCGCTCAACTTCGTCCTGTTGCTGGTGTGTGTTGAGAACTATTTCCTGCAACCTTTCAGCAGTAGTTTGGTCGGTTTTGGGCTCCTCTCCATCAGAACAACTACTTTCGGACGTTTTAGACATCACCCTGTCGGCGTTGTTGGAAGCAGCTGAAGTTCGGTTCGGCCGGCACAGAATGTTCCGGTAGATAAAAGAGAGAACTCTGTCCTCGTGGGAAAGATTCTCAGGTTGCCCACTTACGTACAATTCTATTTTCTTCGGTCCCAGCATATCGAGAATTTGATCGACCAGTTGATATGGTACCACCAAATCCGGTCTGGGTGGCGACTCTTCAACCCCCTTTGGAGGGTAGTCACCGGTTGCTGATCCTGGTTCTGGTTGCGATTCAGATGCAATTTTAATGCATTTGCTGTACTTCTCAGCGTTCGGATTGAACGGAAACAATCCACATGTGGAAAATGCTTTAGTTATGGCACTGGTTGTGATTGCCAACTCCATGGTGGTCATTAATAACGGTGCAAAATCTTTGAATTTCAGCCCAATGTACCTACTGTTTGCCGCTTTCCATTGTTTGACCATGTCATACCAACTGTTTTGGAGTGGTCTAAAAATGTCGACATCAGCGGGCTGTAGCATTCTGGTGGCATCAGGAAAAAGAGCAATTAAAATAATGCCCAATTGTTCACAGGCATCAGCCGCTTCCACTGCCATCCGCGACTTGTGAGAATCGACAAAATAAAGGACTGGAAACTTAACCTTTTTCTTAACCAACCAAGGATGCAGAGTTTCGGTGACATATTGTACAAAACTGGCCGAGTCCATCCAACCATTATTTGATTGACCACAGCCCCAGTTCTTTACTGGAAAAGTCTTCCTTACGTCCTTTCTCGGCGCCCATTGTGGAAGTACGACGTACGGAGGGATGACACTGCCGTTAGCACCGAAAGTAAACATCACAGTAATGCTCCGGCTTCTGCTGTCCGCGGTCAGTGATGTAGCAATCGCCTTGTCTGAACTGGGTTTCAGGTAGAATCCGATTTCATCTCCGTGCAGTACTCTTGAGCGATCACCCAGTATATCAATCAACCCGTGATCGATCAAGTAAGCCTTCACTGTCTCGAACCAGTCACGAATATTTTTTTCCGACGCCTTCGTCAACGACTCCGGTGATCTAAACGTTATTTCAGGATAGCGATGCGAAAAGCTAACGAACCAACCTTTTCCTAAAATCAAAGAAAAAAATATTCTCAGTCATAAATTGGTTTCTAGCGGCCTGGTCCTACCAGGTCTGTTGTTCTTAAATGGGGATTTCCTCGAGTTTGCCTCAAGGAACTTTGAAATCCTGTACGCTAGGGCGGCGCGAGTCATCGGAAATCCCCTTCGTTCCATAGTTTTCATCCAAGATATAAAATATCGTTCCTCTGGCGCTGCAAAGACTGGATGCGGGCCCGTCGAACCTTTGTTTTTGTATCTGGCGCTTAGCCGATACTGCAGTGTACCGCGTGGTACTCCAGACAGTATCGATGCTCGGTGCACAGACAGCGTTCCACGCTGTATGCTGGCGAGCAGGTCTTGCATTTTACTTTCCATGACGGGCTTACGCTTTATTCTTTTAGCGCGTTTTTTTGGTTGACTGGATTCGGTTGAGTTGGTAGCTCTAAAAAAAGACAAAAATAGCATAAACATCGTTTTTAAAGTCATATAAGATTAGAGCGAACGTAACTGATAGTCGGCGAACAATTTTTGTCCAACGAGGTCTTACTCGGAAAACTCAGCAGGCAGTAAACAGCAATGCATAAAAATTCACAAACCACTGACCACTAACATTTCAACTTTGGAAAACAAACCGGACGCGCAGGGGTTTTGTTTGACTCACGGGTGTTATTAGTAGCATAGATGGCACACAAATATAAAAAAAAATCTATTATTTTTGGTACAAATTTTTTGAATATTGTTTTCGTTCAGAAATCTACTATGCCGTGTACGAACTATTGTGGAACTGTGAGACCCTTCGAACCACGAACCCGTATAATTTTGATAAAAGCATTTTACCACACTTCGGCGGTTTGTGGGAGGCAGCAGTTAAGAAATTCAAATACCACTTTGTTCGCGACACACTTTATACTACATTGTTTGGTGGTGCAGGGACAGTTTTTCCGCATGTAAAGCAGACGAACACATAGCATACGGGAGCATCGTTTTTTCCTAACTTTTGTTACTTCTGAGACAGTCTCCTTCAGTCGGATCTCAAAATTCCTTTTTGCTTGTCCGACGCAGATTTTTTCAAAGTGACAACATGAAACTTTGTAGACTTCTGGCGGGACGCTCACCAGAGGTGAAGCGGAAAATTGCATTGTTTTCGTGTCTCACCATACACCTGAAGATAGTACACTCTCCGTCCACGGACGGAGCCAGTCGAGAACTCGAGCAACAGTTGTCGGAAGGTTTCACTAACGCCAACGCAAAATCGATTTTCAATCCTCCCTCAGTGCTACATATGGGAGGTTCGTGGGAGCGGTTAGTCCGTTCAATGAAAACCGCTTTAACTTGCAAGCAATTGAGCTGTCTGGTGGTTGAATTATGGCAACACTGGGTTAGGGAGTATCTTAACAATAACATGTCGCAGTAAATGGGTAGAAAAGTTTAAGCAGCTAATTAGTAGCCAGTAAACTCGCCTAATATGACTGAGGCTCTTCCGGTATTCGACTCAGAACTGCAGCAAATGGTTTTAATTTCCAATTTGGAAACAATATTGCAGTTACTTTGAAAAATTATTGAACTTATCACAACGGGTACGGGTACGTTTAAGAATTTTCGAACACATGTCTTTACTGTTTGATCGATAGTAATAGATGATACAGCAGTATGGAGAAAACGAAGATTTAGGACTATTTTATTGCGAAATATAAACTTGTCATTAACTTTAATACGTAAAACAAGAAACAATATTCAACTCAATGGTCGGTAGCTATCATGGCTGTAAACAAGATTGAGGCTCGGCGGATGTGTGGCTCCGGCTGTGGAAGCTCAGATTCCTGGCTGATTAGCACGAAAAGGCGGAGGTGTGCCCTTTCCGGTGTTTACGTAAACTACTTTCCCACTTGTAGGACGCGTGGCAGATGCCGCATCGGAACGGTCGTTCCTCGCTGTGAATCCGCATATGGCGTGCCAGCAGATAGGAAACAATGAAACTTTTCCCGCAAACGGTGCACTTGTGCGGATGATCCAGCACCGATGTGTGAGTGTTCCTGTGGGTGGTTAGACCGTTCAGTGATCTGTACGTTAGACCGCAGATCTCACATTTATGTTTTGGCTCAACGGATGAGTGGATCCGCTTGTGAACGGACAGACTGGTAGCTGACTTGTAGAATAAACCGCAGATGTCACATTTGAACGGCCGTTTATCACTGTGACTGGCCATATGCCTGGAGAGTGAATAATGAACGGATATAATTTTTTCGCAAATCGGACACTTCTGCGGGCCATTGGAGCTTATTGTGTGGATTTTCCTGTGAGCACGTAGACTTGTGTCGGACTTATACGAAACATCACAGATGTTGCATTTGAAAGCTCGTTCCTCGCTGTGAGAAAATCTGTGCCTTTGGAGGTTTCGACGAATTTTGAATCTTTTCCCACAAACCAGGCACTCATGCGGCCGATCAGCGGTGCTAGTGTGTTTTTTCCTGTGAGCGCCCAAATTACTGGACGACTTGTACGATGCACCGCAGATCTCACATTTATACAACCGCTCAACGCTGTGACAGCGCATATGCTTTTTGAGAATAGAGCGAAGTATGAAACCTTTTCCACAGATTGAGCATTTGTGCGGGTAATCTTGCGTGTGGTGTCTCATGTGGGCCTTCAGTCGTTGTTTCAGGGTAAAATTTTTGCCACATATTTTACATTCGAAGTTCTTCTCTCCTGTGTGGACTATTCTGTGGTACTTTAGTCGGTAAAGAAACACAAACGATTTCTGACAAATATCACATTTGTAGGGACGTTCATCAGGGTGACAACCGCGGCGGTGTCTACGGAGCGATTTTTTTGTTTTATATCCTTGTTCGCAAATATCGCAAATGTATTGCTGCTTGTCACCATCAACAGAGTGATCCGTTTTTGTAACGTCCACGTCACTGGAACAGACAAATAGTAACTAAGAGAATGTAGCAAAAACAGGTTCACGATTTCCGATGGATTACAACTAAAGAAACATTCAGCTAGATGCTAGTAGAGCTACCAACTTCGAGCAACACATCGCCAGCTTCCAATATCAGAAAATGGTTCAATAATCGAAAAGAATGGATGTCTCAAAAAAGAACTGCCCGCAAACATTAACACCTATATAATAACAGGGTATGTTGCTGCTTGGGCGTAATTGCCTATTCCCGTTCTATCCAACACAAATTATTAAAAATATCAGTGATTTTTATGACACACAATGCAAAATTAATTATTCCTCATTATTTTAGTTGACTGTCATACGCGATCAATCAAAGTGAGCTGAGATCTATTTAAATGCTTTTTTTTTCATTAAAAAGTTCCTAGCATCCAAATTTCCTACGTTTTTTTTTGTGCGACGAAGAAAAAAATGTCGACTAATCGTTTCAATTTCCGTTATTCATGAAATGAAAATAACTCACGCCAAGGCACCGTCGTTATTCTGCAGCCGGGGAAACTTACGTGACCAGCAGAAAATTGTGCGACGAAGAAAAAAATATCGACTAATCGTTTTAATTTCCGTTATTCATAAAAAGAACATTACTCACGCAAGGCATTGTCGTTATTCTTTGTCATGCCGTCCTACGCAAATACATGCGCACTAGCTTCGTTTGTAAACACTATTGAGATTTTTAGTTCGGACGGTGAAAAACTTTGATGGACGGATTTTAAAACGGTACGACGAATTTAAGATGTAGTATTTTTCCCCAGCAGAAACCATTTTTTCACCGACATTCAAAAGGAAATCTTATGTATTGCCCACTAATGTCATATCCCTTCAAATTATAAGTTTCGATTAAACCAGGTGTGCTGATTGGCCATAATGATCATAATCAAATAAAAATCAGTAACAATATACAACCTTCAGTTAGATTCTAAAATGTGAAACAAGAAAACAATGCTATTAAAATTACCTGGAACTGGAAGCCGCCGCTTCGCCGTCAGCTGCCGCCGTCGTCTCCAAAGGAGCCATGGTCCCTATTTGTTCATCAGCTTCATCAAAGGGGTCTTCCGTTTTTATAACAGCAGTTGCCATTATTCCATTAACCACCGGTTCGGCATCGGTGCCCGGAGCATCGACTATCGAAATCTCTTCCACTTTTATTGTAGTACAATCTTCTGGTAACATTTCCACTTCCATTTTTATCGTAACCGATTCGTCCGTTTCCATTTTCACCGGTGTGTCTGGAGGATACTTCTTTTTAAAGATACAATTTTGTAAACTTTTAACTTCTACGCGGATTTGCTTTTTGTCGATCGACGCCGCACACAAAAAAAAATGACTTCTTCAACTTTTCAACTTCAACGCGAACTGTCAAACGAAAACGCATCATGTAGGTATACACGGTAAAAACTTTTCACTCTAATACTAGGTTAAAAAACAGTACGGAATAGATTTAACACATCATTACCCAAGCAACCAAAAGTTCGAATATTACTTGACACGCGAACTCGAAAGTTCATAATTAGTTCAGTTTCAGTTCCGTGGAACTTTCTCGCTTTATTAGTAGTGTATATCAAGTATACGTGGAACTAAATGCCTTAAGAAGTGCTGCGGGTACTTCATAGATACTTCAAAGCTATTAGGATGCTACATGAAGTTCTGAAGTAACTTTAGTTGCTAACAAGTTCTGCGTGCTGCTTTTTTGTTTATATTTCTGGTGATCAAACCAGCAGAACCTGAAACTATTGGAGATTAATTATTTTTATTTCACTTGAATAAATTTAATCCTCGCACATTTCTAATTACAAATATAAATTAGAATGTAATGCTCTTCATTATTGTGTTGTGTTGTGTTGTGTAGCATATGCTGTCGGTATCTCACAACTATAGTTAATTGCCTGGTTCCAAATTTTATGTTCTATAATTAACTCGCGCTGCATAAAGCTGCTGCAAGTTCTAAAACGAACTTTTACTTAACAACTCATTGGCAAAATTCACATCGCTTGTATACGACAAAGGTGACGCAGTGGATCGGTATAGGTTTACAACGCGGAACACCCGGGTTCAAACCCAACAGCAGGCAAATGCAACGAATATAGAAGTTAGGTAGAAATATAAAAATAGAACATAGAAGTGCTGCTAAATTTGTTTTTTCTTAGTTTTTGACAGTTTATTTTGAAGCTGCTTAGCGTTCTATGCAGTGGACCCAAGACAGCTTGAAAGTTCGGTTAATTACTTAAAAGTGACGCTGCTTAGCAAGTTATAGATTGATATACATAAAGCTGTTTAACCCTTGTTAGACACCATTATTCGAACTCTTGGTTACTTGGGATAAGCCCCACACTTTTCCCAGCAGGGATTCGCGTTGACGAACGTAAGCTGCTGCCACCTCCAAAAGTTGACTGTAGGGGTGAAGCGGAATAAGAATTTCTTAAAGAGCGCAAGAGATCGAAACATTTTGGCAGATTTTCACCCACACGTACATACGAGCATTTCTATGAGTGTGCAAGGGATCGTTTAATGCCGTCAACGCGAATAGAAAGCTGAAACTTTCAGGAAAATTTTCTTTTAGGTAAACTAAGAAAAAACCGCTGTCATATATTTTTAATTTTGACCCTGTGTTCCGCAACGCTACACTGATAAAAATAGACACGGCGTTACCAAGAGATCTTACACATGAATTTCAACGTCCAAATATTGATAATCTTGTTGCATTTGTCAATCATTCGGGTATCAAAAGCGTTTCCCTTCGATTTAACGTGAAATGAAATATTTCATATGGGAAACACGTTAAACAACCATGTTTTTCCAACAAACCTTCAATCAACATGGTATAGTCACTGCTTTCGCACTGCAAATCCACGTGTTTTAGGGTAACTAACCGAATTTGGATCCCTAGAGGAAGTTTATTGGAATAAAACGTGAGGCATTTATTGGAATAAAACGTGTATTAACCTTGTTTTGCTATGCAAATCATGCAATACTCTCTTTTAGAACAACTTACCTAAAAGTGTTGTAGGATCTTCTATTTGTCGATAAAAATGAGCTACAGACATTTTTATTTAGAATGTAGTTTTCATATTTTGGACCCTCTCACTTTATTTTAGACAGTGTCCAAAATGTATTTTGGACACGGCAAATATCAACGAATATATTTTGGACACTCTAAGATGCATTCGACCAGAATACTAGTGCAGTTTATTTTTAGTATTTAAATTCATTTTAAATGAGAGGGTTAGAAGGAAAGGGGTGTAAGTGACAAAATTGAAAAAATCGAGATAATGATAGGAAACGATACTTTGAGCATGGTTTTATGCATGCTAGAAAATTCATGTCAAAATTTCACCGTTTAATGACTTTTTTAGAAACATGAAAAAAAAGAGCAAAATAAAAGTTGGGTTTCGCTTGGAAGGAAAGTGGTGTGTAAGTGCAAATAACATTTTCAAAAATATCTTATAAATCCCAAAAATTAAAATGATTTTCCAAGATTACAATAGAAATTAATAAAGTGAAGTTAACAGAACCATAGTGCGTCATTAGTTTTGTATTTTAACCTGACGAATTTTCTAGCTGACTTCTAGTTTAACTTTGGATCCGATTTTCTCGAAATTTACTTTTTGTCACTTACACCCCTTTCCTTCTGAGCCACTCAAATCAAAAATTTATCATGGGGTGGGATCAAGCAAATTTCAATATAAAGTCAATCACGACTTTATATGGTTTAAATACGTTTTTAATTTATGCTTGTTTTATATTTTCAACACAATTGGATTACTGTAGATAAAAAAACTCTCCGTTTATCATATAACATAACAGTAATCAGTCTTCATGTTTATTGATTACATCTGACGTGAGATTAAAATATACGATATAATATAGTTGGAACGTTAGAAAATATCCTCAGGCAGAGGGATAAAATATTTAATGTAAGTGAAGTCCAAATTGTTACATTCTCGGTATCGTTTTCGTCGAGAAAATCGCATCAAGTGAAGTATTTCTTCTGTGTCAGATTGAATTACTAAAAACGCTTTCAGGGAAGTTTGAGCTATAATTTGCAGCTCACTACCACTCTCGATTTGCGAATCATTCCGTTCATGAAACGGTATTTAGTAACAGGGTATCCCTTCCGAGCCATTTTCTTCACTTATTCATCAAACTCGAGTTCGTCGGCATGATCAAGTGCTAGTGCAGCTCCAGGTCTTGACCGGTTTTTATATTGATTGCTTTGCCGAAACTCGTTCGTCGGTCCTGGAATACCGATCTGGCGACAAACTGTTTTAATTTCCACACCATTTCTGACTTCCTGCAAGCACTCATCAATTGCCTCCTACGAGCGGACCACTCTACACGGTTTTATTGTATTGTGCATGATGTATTCCCTGATGAACAAAAAAAAATTGAATAATAAAATGTTTTAAATGTTTCTTCTGCTTAAAATTCAACCAATTCAACCAAAAATAGATGAACGATTTATGGGTATATTCAATTTTTTATTTCCACTGAATCTTATTAGGTAAGCAAACTGTTGTCAAAAATCCAAATTCAGGGGTGTCCAAAATCTGATGGTAAGAAAATTTTCACGATACAATTTGGACACTATTTTTTTGTGGTTTTCAATTAAAATCTTGAGAAGAAACCTTCAAAACCACATAAAATATGTCTTTCAGAATAAAACTAACTGATTTCATCAATACGAATTCATTGAATTCAGCTATTAAAACCAAATTGAAAATGTGTTGCAAATATCGTTTCGTCTTCACCTACGTCAGATTGCGAGCGGTATATGGCAGTACACTTTATGATTGTAAATTTTAGCTAAATAATAGTAATTTAAAGTGATCCGAAAATATTCAGGTTTAGCAAAGAATCCAAAGAATATTATTACGGTATCAAACCAATCGAATTTGGAGCTGCTACGTAGTAATGTGGCTAAATAAGTTGAAAGGGTCCAATTCATGTAGGGGTCCAAATCAAGTTGGTTACCCTACCATTAGATCGTATCCTGTTGCAATCCACATGAAATTAAGGTGAAAGTTTTTATAAATATTTCACTGGTTTTACACGTCGAGTTAAAGGGTAACTCTGATGAAATGTCATTCTATTTGAAATTCTCGTGGCTTTCACGATGAGTTGATGTGAATATCAGGTCATCTGAAAGTGTTTTACCCATGGTTTTAACATTGAATATGATTCATGTGTTATTCCTATGAAACTGTAATGATTGGCACCAAGAGAATATCTATGTGATCTGCACATTGAACGCGTGTATAGTTTTTTCGGTGTAGGGTATTGTCGTTATCGTCGGGCCACTGTTATGGTCGGGCCATCACGAGTTTACAGTTTTAGTAACTCATGATATCTATGATACAATCATTGTAAAACTTCTTACTGTGATAGCTAACTTTTCACAATATTGTGAGTCTCAATCGTGTATTCAAAACACCCGTACTGAATTCAGTGACGAAATTTTCCAAAAAAAAGTTTTCCACGCGCAATGAACTTTTCTTCAGGAAATGAACCATGAAATGCAATTATCGAGATAAATTTTGAAAATGTATGAAGTGTGTTGTGCTGCACACGAAGACCATAGAAAAATCGCCTCCAGTAAGGTGTTTGGGAAGGTTAAGGTGAAATACTAGAAAAGCGCTATTTGTACAGGTTGGGTCACTTGAGTAGTCATGGTTGGGCCACCACAATTTTAAGCGCAGAAGCGCATAAATCGCTAGAGAATGTCAGTCACGTAAAATGTGATGAAATGAAGCAAAATTAATACGATAAATACTTAGATTTTTGTTGTTATTTCATTGTAGTTGTACAATTCGGAAAAGGCAATTGTAGCAATACTGATTTTACAAGATCGCCAAAATTTCGCAAAAATGCAATTAAAAATAGGGTATTTGTGCATATATGAGCCGTTGTTCACGGAATTCATTCTTTTCATGCCTCTATATAGAATTTCAATACGTATGTCTTAGATTTTCTGCGGTGGCCCAAGCTGTACAACATGGCCCGACTATGACAACATTTTTTGTCTTCACGTAAATGCCTATAACTTTTTTATTTTACAAGCAATCAGTTCAAAACTTTCCGGAAATATACCTTATTCTTAGACCTTTGCAACGATGTATTTAGATTTCCAAAATTCCTTTTGAAACGAAAGTTATGGGCGAATTCCAAAACGTGGCCCAACCACGACGACACTCCCCTACGTTGCGAAAACGCAACGCTAGGCGTTAAGGGTATACCGTTTTTGCATACCTTCATTATTATGCATTAAATGCTTCATACTTCCCAGGTAACCAATAAGCATTTCCAATGCAATTTAAAAGCTAGCCAATAAGCATTTAAGATGCCTTAAATGCTACTTAAATGCTATTTTGGCAAAATATGCGGCTACTTTACTGCTAGCCCTCTTATAGTGCTGACAATGCTTATTTGCAGCTAGTTACCGACAAGAAGAATTTAAATAGAATTGTGGATGCCAATTTACAACAGTTATGCAGTCAAAAAGCTGATAAACAACAACCTGCAATATAAAACGCCAGGGATGCTAATAAACGGCTGATTTACTGCTTATTGGTTACCTGGGTTTTTAACCGTTAAATCAAATTTGGGATTTTTTTCGTGAAATTGAGTATTAATAAAGATTAAATGAACGACTTAGAGTATTACATGTTATGTTTTATGATAGATATTGAAACATTTAGGTTGGAGACCATCTTTGCACTTCACGCATAGTATGCAGTTCGAATGCTAAATGCATGCCATCGCAGATGATTAAATGCCCACCAACACGTTCCGGAAAGGCTGTAACATTAAATTTGGGTCCATGAAACTGTCGTTGCCGTCACTAAATTCGTCCAGACATTCCGGAGGCAAACGTACTTTAACAATTTTATTACGCTCTTATCACAACGGCTTCTCCATCTGCCATCAGTGTTTGAAGCTGCGAATTCAATGTTATGTAAACTTTTATAATGTTTCCGGGATATTTTTAATAAGCGAAAGATAAGATTTACATTTATTGGTTTACTAAAAAGCAACGACGTCAAATGAAACACCGCAGCGAACGAACGAAAACAAACGTTCCCACTGCAAATTTTGAATATCGTTTCTTCCTAGCGTTGCGTTTTCGCAACGCAAAGCTTAAAACCTATCTTAAAATTACAAAAATAATCAAAATTATGAAACAAAGCTTTTTTTGGCAAGCAACCGATTCTTACTAACACTGATTGATAGGTCAGTTAATAGAGGTAAATTCGAGTTTTATTAGCATTTTTCCTTAACTGTCTGAAAAATACCAAAATCTGTTATTTTGTCACAGCTGTAATTATGTTACATCTAACATCTGACCTTTGCGCAAAAACAGGATTTTTTTCCAATCTTTCTTTGTTTCTCAGGGTCCAAGTTGATATCTTAAATCGGGCCTTCTCTAGAATCGAATGAAAGTGCGTTGCGTTTTCGCAACGCTGGAAGGAAATGGGTTAACTGGTGAATCTGGCTCAGTATACATATTACGAAGCGGCATTGTATAATACGTGATAATACCTTACCACAAGAATGTTCAATAAATAATTCAATTGTTACACAAATATTTCATATAGAACAGCAGTGCAATATATAACATCGAGTTATCTACGTTAAGCAGCTATTCTTGTTTAAAGTTAATGAAAACCACCTTTAGGGCCCGTACAGAGTAAAAGCAACTGAGACGCAACGTGACTTCGCTCATAGTTCGGGTGAACGGTTGGTAAACGGCTGAATAATGCGTACCGTCGCACAGTGGGACGGATTAAAAAGAAGACGGACATCGACATTTGTGACGAAACTATTAAAGATATCACCTTACTGTCTTCTGCAAAGTATTTTAACTTTACAAGAACTTTTTTATAGTACAGTGGACTCTCGGAAAAGTTAATTGATTGGGGAATGGGTCGATTAACTTTTCCGAACTATTAATTTTTCCGAGCAGTCCTAAAATCATTGAAAATGATAAATACAAAGGTGAAAAATGCATTCCGGGATATAGGATAAACATTTTTATGTATTTGGAAGTTGTAATGGAAAGAAATATTTAGCAAGATCTTTATGAAATAATACTTAGTTCAGTAAGTCATTGTCACACTAGTTACACTAGTTTAGTTTTGTTTTTTCGTGTAGTCTGCGACTACGTTTTAATAATGTTCGCGCTTATTTTTAGTTCCTTGCTGTTCCTTCTTTTGCATTTAAAATTCAATCTGAGTTTGCGCTTTTCCAGTATGTTATCAATAATCCTGAAGTAACTATGTGCTCGTATTGAACTATTGTTGCGACAATAATTCAATTTAATTTAATCCCAGTTATGAGGCGACTCTGTTTCAAACTGTGGAAAGGCGACAATAAACCGAAAAATGAGAAATAAAGATAAAAGGTAAACACACGTGTGTGGACGTTCGACTTAGACAACCAATAAATTCAAACTCTCAGAAAAGTTAAGGCAAAAATTAACTTTTTAGAGCGTTGCATGAGAGCTGATATTCGCTTAACTTTTCTGAACAATTAACTTTTCAGAGAGTTAACTTTTCCGAGAGTCTACTGTATTAGAAAATTTGGGATTAAGGGGATAACATAACAGACAGAAAAAATAACTTTTTGGTTTCAAGCTTAACGTCTTCGATTGGTAAGAAACATTTGTAGATAATATTATTTTGAGCAACAACACTGAAGAAAGAAAGTGGCTATCTCTTAAGGGAAAAAAGTTACGGAGCGAAACTAGCGGGTACCCCCTTAATGTGGGCTTTTTCACATAGCTCTTTTATTTTATTGCCCCTTTTATGACTATTTAGACTACTGTGATTATCATTTAATGCAACGTACCGCATTTTGCACTGTTAATCTGACACTAGAGTGGCTTTTAGTATGATCTACTAATGAATTTGACTTCTTTTTCCTTCTTCTTCTTCTTTTTCATTCCATTTTCTTTGAGCGAAATCGTGTGCGAGATTCGACTGTGATAATCGTGTAAATCGGGGTAGTCTAAATAGGGGCAAATGTCGCAATAACTCCTATAAACATGAAATACTCTGCAAAGTTGTAGACAATGATAATTTGCACATTTTTGTAGAATGTGTGGAAACTCTACAATAGCCGGTTTTCAAGTTGTTTAAATTTTTTGCTTTTTTATTGTAAACTTTTGGGGATATTTTTTAAGTAGTAGCAGAATGTAGCAGCTGACTTACAATGTTTTTGGAACATCTACTCTTCATGTATAAGAATAAATGACAGCGGGATCTCATGGGTCATATGAGTAAACTGCATTTAAGTTTATCAATTTTACAGCACAAAAGAACGTTTGAAGCCCTATATATCTAATTTTACCTTAAATTAGTTGATTTCTTTTACTAAACATGTCTTATATACACAAAACCAACTTTAGGCACAAATGCCATAACCAGGGTAAAAAGTAAAATACAGCCTAGGTGCTATTTACGAAACTAGGCCCTTTGTTTTTTATTAAGAACAGACTTCACAGCCAGTAGTAGCATTCAGGACAATTGTAGGGATAGTGCTGCATTCAGGACAATTGTAGGGATCGCAGCATCTCCCAGTCGAGATTCGAACAGGCGACTATTAGTTGATATTATTTACTTTGACTCTCTAGCAAGTAACATCGAAAATAGGTACGTTCGAGCTAATGACTTTTTTCCATGTTTCCTGTGTCTCCAGCGCTGTATCTAAATATTTTTTTAAAAATCAAGTGCATTACGAAATTTAAATAAAGCGTATAAACAACTCACAAAAATGTTGAGGTCGATTAATGTGTTCTAAATGATCTTTTCTCTAGAAGTAGACGGAATAATCTTTTTACAATTCTCATGAAATCTTGGTTTTGAAAGATGATGATGATCACTCTCAAATGCATGGTCAGAATTTTGTTGAAATTCTTTTGTAAACAAACTTTTGATATTGTTCATTCAAAACAAATTTCGTATGTTGCTCTAGGAACTTAGGTCCACAGGCGGTCTTTCTCGTTGGAGGGTTAAATCTTCAAAACTGAAAAACTTAAATGCAGTTTACTCATATGGCCCATGAGATCCCACTGTCATTTATACAAATTCTTATACCTAAAGAGTGGATGTTGCAAAAACATTATAAGTCAGCTGCTACATTGTGCTACTGCACAAGAAACATCCGCTTAAAGTTTGCACTAAAAACGCAAAAAATTTAAACTTGAAAACTGACAATTGTAGAGTTTCCACACATTCTACAAAAATTTGCAAATTAGCACTGTCTATAACCAGGTTTGGCATACACTTTTCGCTTCGATTTTGCTCTTTTGATTACTGCATCTCAGCCAAGCAAAATTTGAAAAAGTGATGTGTGGGGCGTTTGTAGAATTTGTTATTATCTACAATATTGCTGAAGTAAGCGTTACTGTGCGTTTTGTATTTATGACGCTCTAAGGCTGCTACCCTCTTGGTAGCAAAAAGAGCGCTCTTTTTGCTACCAACGGCATTGCTGCGCTACATCGCCGTAAATACTAAAGATAGAACTTCACTTTCTTCAGCAATATTATAGATAATTACTTGCTCTACATATGCCCCATACACTACTTTTTCAAATTCTGCTTGGCTGAGGAGCAGTAATCAAAAGAGCAAAATCATATGCCAATATGTGTATGCCAAGCCTGTCTATAACTTTGCAGAACATTTCATGTTTATAAGAGTTGAAATAAAAGAGCTATGTAAAAAAACATATTAAGGGGGTACCTGCAAGTTTCGCTCCGTAACTTTTTTCCCTTAAGAGATAACCACTTTCTTTCTTCAGTGAAGTTGCTTAAAATAATATTACTTACAAATGTTTCTTACCAATTGAAGACGTTAAGCTTGAAACTTAAAAGTTATTTTTTCTGTTATCCCAAATTTTCTAATACTATTAAAAAGTTCTCACAAATCGAAGAAACATCGCAGAAGACAGTAAGGTGATATCTTCAGTAGTTTCGTCACAAATATCGATGTCCGTCTTCTTTTGAATCCGTCCCACTGTGCGTCGGTGCCTTGTGCAGACAAGCAGACGACCAATCCAACGCGTATGAAGGAAAGAGAAAGAATATACGCATTGCATACTTTTGGGATGACATGTATTCTAATTCACTCTGTATTCTAATTAAATCCAGCAATGCTCATACATTTCCCGCATAATAAAATCTATTGGCAGTTATTTATTGTGAACAAAAATAAAATAATTTTGGGCGAGAAAGTTTGGTTCTAACTTTTTTTTTAGCTAATACGGCTAACACAGGTTAAGTGTGTATGCTAACCGTGGCGTACGTTCACAAAGTGCAATCCTCTTCTAATCTCCACCCAAACTTTTACTTTTTCTGCAAATTCGGCTAATTCAAACCGTTAATAAACGAATCAGCTGTTAGGAAATGAATTGAAAACTTGTTAGGTACAAGTAATATCTTAAATGAAGCTATATTAATTTGTTTTTAAATTTACATTAGCGTATTTGCAAGAATATTAATCGATTTGTTGAACTCGGATGTTTAACAAAACGGATGACTGATCTGAAAGTCCATTTGACAATAAATTAACGATCCCAATCTACCTCGAGTTGGAGGACGAGGAAGCAGCAACTTTGCCGTCAGCTGCCGTTGCTACAGTAGCTTTTGTTTTGTCGTCGACTTCGTCAACGGGATTTTCCACCGTTGGCGGTTCTTCATCAATCACTTTCCGGATACAGTCGCGTATTGCTGTTGCTCCTACCGCTGTTTCGCCGGAACACACATCACTTTCATTAACTAGCACCGCTGGTTTACCTTCCGTTGCCAGAATATCACTTATCATAACTTCTTCCACTTTTATCACCGTACACAATTCCAGGTCTAGGTCCACGGCCAGCTCTTCCATTTCGATATCTGTGCCAGTAAGTGTAGGGTACAGGGAACTTTTCAAAACACAAACTTGTTCTTGTTACTGAAGAAAACGCAAATTCTCGATTTTTATTCGGCTTTACTACCTGCCGGCACCACGAAGTGATAAAAGAAAAAAAAAATCAAACTTGGTTTCGTATCGAATCAGTCAGTAGCTGATTTTATTTTACTGTGAACGCCTGAACGGCAGCCAGCAAGTAAACATTAAACTGTCAAAGGCGCCGCGGTGCGGTTCATATGATACACGCTAATAATGGATTAATGGTTAATCGAACAATATCGAACACACTGTCGAAGACCTGCGAAAAATCGGTGATGCTGAAAAGCCGCCGAAACCGACTCTCCACAGAACTCTACAAAAATGGCCAAGAACTGCTAGCAACGGCACTTCACTAGCACTGGATAACTTCAAGGTTTTGAGAGGAACAGGAACTACCGAAGGAGTGGATGGAAGGCGTAGTTTTCCCCATCTACAAAAAGGTGGTCAACGCCGCCTATAAGATGTTCTCTCCGATTTTGTTGCGTAGTCTATCCCCAGAACGTAGATGTTGAATAAAATGGAGCATTTCAATTTCAGTCCGAAAAGAGCAAAGTTTCCGGTGAGTCGTTCGCCGTTTGCTGCCAAATTACGTGCGCCCATAAACCAGCAGTAGTAATTTCGCAGCAGGAATTTTGGATTTATCCGCACGCAGGCGGACAGATTGTGTGGTGACGAAAAGACGACTCTGCAGCTGGTCAATCCGTATCGACGGAGAAATGAACAAATTTTTCGTCGGAGTTACTATAGCAAGACTAGTTCGATAATAATTGGAAATTATTCCAACCAATCACAAAGCGACAATTTCTAGTACGACCGAGTAAGAGTTATTTTCAATTTTTCAATGACGTGCATTGAAAATCAATAGTTTTCTATATTTTCAATATTTTCCAAATCGATTTTCCGATCAATTGGTGTAAATATGTTGGAAATCTATTAAAAATTGACTGAATTATAAACCGAAGCGTGAAAACGCGTTTCCACTTTGATGACGTCATTTCCAACAACCAATCACGCAGCGAGAATTCTGGTAAAACATAGGTTCATTATTTTCAATTTTTCAATAGTTCAACAGCAAGAATCCATACTTTTCCTCATTTGGGCCAATTCTTAGAAGATTTTCCAATCGATTGGTGTAAGAATATTGAAAATTGATCGGGAAACCACTAAGCTATTAGCACAGACTGAAAACCTGACCACTTTTCGAGAAAGATTTTTTGAAATGACACCCTATCCCAAACCTTGCCGAAAGACGTAGTCCTACGTAAAAAAAATTTAAACGTAATTGAAGGTAAATTAAAATATTGTGCTTTGCAGCTGTACCTGGATTAATCCAGATTATTTTCTCTAATGCCAATGTATATGACAAAACAAAACAGCAACATTGCAGTTGTCTCTCTCTCTCTCTTTCTCACTAACAGCATTCGCATTGTCAACATTCAAGAGCAACATTTCAATAGGGCCCAAGTGCAAAATATAAAAAAACTGGTTTTTTGGTTATATTTAAAGCTTTTTTAAGTATCTATAATAATACCAAACATCATAGCGATTTGAAAACTTTATGAATCTTAAAAAGCAAATTTGAAAAAGCCTTATGTGAAAACTGGCAACAAAGTTTTCATTTTGTGCTTCGGCCCTTCTGTATGAAAAAGCCTATACGCAGTTTGTGTTTTGTTTTGCATTCGGCCCTATTTTTGTTGTGAGATTTCAACGCATAGTGGCGAATAATCACTGGCCATCTCCGGTTAAGTACGTTTAGTAAGTAATAAATACTCAATTTTTGAATTTCCGCTGGTAATCAATTGTTAACAGTGCAAATTAAATATTTTAGAAACAGCCAGTTCTGCAGTTGCTGCTGCGAAGATGATCCCCGCCGTACGCGAGAGACTCGACGGACGACCGAAAAAAACTACGATGCTACCTGCATAAATAACACCACAAACTATACAGACACCACGCGTAGAACAAAAAGCTCAAAATCTAAGGTACCAGATTCATTTGAAGTGAGTGAATCTCGTCCCTTACTTAGCTCACGTATTGTGTGGCTCTCAAGACTACCTTTCTCTCTTACTCTGCTAGAAATCTAAAAATTTACTCACGATAAAACTAAGCAACCTGATAAAATTGTTTATGATTTTCTTCAGTTAATGTCTGCAAAGCTGATTCAATTATTTAGGAAATGAAAAGGTAAATAATTAATAATAAGTTTTTGAAGATAAACGTTTTTCTCGCTACTTTTTAGCTAGAGAAAACACGGTGTAGTGTTTCAAACAATATAATATCGCAGCAGTGAATCCTTAGCGATAAATTTCTATTATAGCAACACAAACATTTGGATTGCCAATTTTTTTCGTTTTACAACGACATGGTTCGGCAATTGACAAAGCTTGATCGGACTGGACCAGGATATCCATCAGCGATAAAAAGATATCAGGACATGCAAAATGGCCTAACGAATAGTGTGGATTATGACGACACACAACCAAAAACTTGGATGGGACTATCATCATCGCAAATTTCTCCTTGTCCAACTACAGCAGTGGCTGAGCTTCGGTCCAATTTGATCGAGATCACAAAAAGGAGTAATAGATGTAACAAGAAGCTTTCTTGTTTATGATTTACGTTCGATTTTATACAGAATTTTTATGGTGCACCGCCTTGTTCTTTATTTCGTGCTAGCTGTTGTATCGAAACTCGGGCTGGAATTCCCCGCCAGAGAAATGTTCCCATTGCTGAGGTTATTCTAGCCGTGTGCCCACTTGTCGGGCTCGTTTGACTTCTTAGAAATCAGGTGCTGGGTTATTGCTGTCTTCCATGGGCACTCCCAGGTTGACTTCCGTTCCGCCTCCTTTTGCAACTTCGCCATTTAAGTGTTCGCCGAAGAACTGCTGCCACTCGCAAGACCATCTCGCGCTTGTTTGTGATTAGATTCCCTCTCTCATCTCTATCATATGTCAGGTTTCATAAATACAAAGCTGTTGATATTGGTTTGGGTTTTGTGCGAGAAAAATTAGGAGGGAATTATTTTTGGGAACATATACACTGAATTTCTTCCGGTTTTCAAATTCCAATGGTGAAAATTTTTGGAGGGTGCCTGGTCCCCTTGGCACCCCCTCTAGCTACGCTAGGCTGACCAGACGTCCCGGATTGTGCGGGACTGTCCCGGATTGTGCGGGACTGTCCCGGATTTGGATGGCTTGTCCCGGATTACCAAGCGTCCCGGAAAATGTCCCGCATTGATTAATTTTTAAATCGTGCCAGTTGAATGCTGAAACGCTCAGAGGAACGCTACAAATGAGTTCTAAGAAGTTTTTAAGAAGTTCCCTATTTATGAATTATTGTTGAGACAAGTGCATTCAACTGAAAAATTTAAGTTATTTTGTAATATTTGCCTCTAAATAACTTTGTTATACCGTGGACCGTCGTACATTTGAACGATTACTCAGCAAACTAACGCGGTTTGTTTTTCATTTGAACAACTGGCGACCTTAAACATGCTGCACTTGTATGAATTGGCCGCCCTGCTATTTGTTATTATTTTGGCGTTTTGATTTAGTTGGCAATTACAGGCGGCGAATATTTCGTTCTCCCATCAAACTTTTATCAGAATCGTCGAGAAAACAAATAAGGAGGACGCTAGATCAGTACAAACAAATTTTTACATGTCCTGGAAAATCAGAACGTATGGTCACCCTACTTATTACCAAGATTAGGCCAAAAATCAAGAGTTAAAATTAGAATATTGGAAAGTTTAAAATATGTTTTATTATCCATAATGAGAAAGTAGTTTAAAGTAGTAGTGCACAACATTCGAGCACTTCTCCTGTTGATGTGCGTTCAAATGACGTCCTTTTGTGCTGCGTATCTTGCCTAGAGCCTTTATCACTTGATATCTTCATCAATGGATGCAAACGTTCCTCTGCTAAAGGGACTCTTAAGCATCAAAGGTGTGCGATAAAAGATCTTTATGATTCCTTGATTTCTTTCTTTAGATTCATGAAAATATACAGTGGACCCCCGTTCGTTTGAACGATTCCTCATGCAAACTAACGGGGTTAGTTTTTAATTTGAACAACTGGTAACCCTAAATATGCTGGAACTTGTGTGAACTGGCTGCCCTGCTCTTTGTTATTGTTTTGGTGGTTTGATTCAGTTGGCAGTTGCAAGCAGCGAATATTCATTCTCCGATCAGATTTCTACCATAAACGTTGGAAAAACGCAATGTGAAACAGATTAAACACGCTAGATCAGCACAAATAAATCGTGTTTATGTGCATTGTCTGCATAAGCAAATGATGTCATATTGAGTATGACGTTTGAACCATTTTTAATTTGCACGTCGTGCAAACCAACGGGGTTCAAATTAAAAAGTGTTCAGATTAAAAACGGTCAAACGAACGGGGGTCCACGGTAGAACTTTATGAAACAGTTTCACTTGGAACTCTACACATTTTATACCCATTATAGTTACTTATTACTCGGAACATTGGTCTCTACGGAAGCAATCAACTCAAAATGTTTCACTTCGCCAATAATTTTTGAAGGAGTTCAGCAATGATGAGCATTATATCCAATTTTTACAAAATATAAAAATGGAAAGAGAAATGCATTAAGCATCTCTTAGCATTTCCATTACTATTGATTGCTGTTTCAGGTTGGTAAGGCAAAATATTTTTATTTTGCACGGTTACCAAAAATGTTTGTTTGGCGTTGCTATATAACATATCGATGAACTAACTCTCAATTAAATAGTGAGAAAAATGAGTGCTTGTGAAGGGACCGTGAGTGACTTTCTCACGTCCCTTCTGGTACCTGGAAAAATCGTTCGCGTGTTGTCTGTATAGTTTGTGATAACACGGTCATTCACAGACACGACATGTTTAGAACTTAAGCCTGCGAGGCAACAAAAATTTAAGTTACTTTTCGGCTTACACGAAAAAAGCTATTTCGCTGTATATTTATATCACCTGTGGAGGAACCGGACAGAGTTCGTTAGTTGCGCGCCCGAGACATTTACTATCGCTGAACTGCCAAGGCGTGATGCACTTGCACGCTGTGGTGAGTTAGAAATGCTAAATGAATGAACTGCTGCTGCTTCACAGTACCAATAGCGACTGCCGCACCTCACGGGTAACACATTACGCTTCACAAACCTGTTCAACGGTGGCAGATTTGCCGGTGAAATTAAACCCCAACTTTTCTAGTAGAAATAATAAAGCTGATCGGTGTCCCAGTTACGAATTTTTAACCTTTTCTAGCCATTGCGCTTCAAAACAACGTGATAAAAAAAGGCCAAACGCGAAACGCTGTCTAAAAACCGGCCCAATACTAAAATCATATCACCACTGACAGTAAATAAAAGCCTCATGTCAAAGGCCCCATCAACAATTGATAATCAAATCAGCCTTATGAAAAAGTCGTATTACCGAATGATCTCCGACAACGGCCAAACGCATATTTTTGCAAATTACAAAGTAAATAAATGTTTTTTCTGCTAGTTGTTGCATTACACATTAAACTATTATGTTTTTGCATCATAATGTGACATTCAATTCTAAGCAACACTGTTTATATCAAATAAGGAGTTTAAAAATGATGCTCAAGTTTCAACATCGATTTTCTCGAAACTGTCAGTTTTGACTTCGGCCTATTTGAAATGTTGCTCTTGAACTCTAATTTGCCAAGCGTTATTGACATTGTCATATTGACATTAGCGATAAGGCCATAGCCGCATATAAGCCCGCCATAGCCCAACTCGAATGAAGTCCAAAAGTATTGAAGACTCACCTCTAGTCTGTATTTCGAACGAGTCTTTATTTTGTTCCTTTCGTTCGGCTTGCTTCGAACGAGTTGTTTTGCCCATTTGATTTTGCTAGTTGCTGGCGGAAATTTCGCTCGAAAGAACTTTCGGTGTAATTTCGGTGAAAATGGAAGAACTATCCGCAATAAAAGTGGAAGAGATTACGATAGTCGATGTGCTAGATAAACTACCGATCACTGAAGGTGACCAGCAGTGTTCCGTTGAGGAGACAATACCGACCACCGAACCACTAAACGGTTCGAGAGTTGTGGACCAAGAATCTTCCTCCGATGATGAAGAAGCCGATGAAATCGAAGCCACTGACAATAACGAAGTAGCAGCGTCTAGCTCCAGGTAAATTAATTGTATCCATTTTAAATTTGTTCCAATGGTTTACCTTGCATTTTTTGAGGTAGAATATTCGTTCAACAAACGACTTTAAAGGAAATTCTTCTGTTGCAGCCATGGGGAAAATTTAGATCCAAATCCAGCTGATTGTGGCAGTGCCACGGAATATCACTGTGATATTTGTGGCAAGCAGTACAAACAAAAGAGAACATTTCTGCTGCACCAGGACGTTCACAAGAGCACCGAGCTGATTCAGTGTGATGTTTGCAAAAAGCAATTTTGCAGCAAGGATGGCTTGCAACGGCACATGAAAGTTCACCGAAGCGAAGAACTATTCGGGTGCAAGATGTGTAAGGGACAATTCACAACAATCAGCAAACTGGAAGCGCACATGTCGACTCATTGGAAAGATAAAAAATTTAAGTGCGACATTTGTGTCGATAAATTTTATCTCGAAGAAAAATTGATTGAGCACCGTAAGACGCACAATTCAAAGCAGCCGTACAAGTGTAAGTTTTGTGGAAAACAATTTCCATTCCTGTCACGGCTAACGCACCACCTTTCCTGTCATGCTGAGGAAAGATTATTTAACTGCGACATTTGTGGTGGATCTTTCAAATCAGATTTTGATTTACGGATTCACAAGAAAACGCACGATTCGGAGCGACCGTACCAATGCGACTTTTGCGGAGTAGGGTTTCTATTCCGGTCCCGGCTAATACAGCACATAACTTGTCATTCGAAGGAGCGGCCATTTCACTGTGATATTTGCGGTGCATCGTACAAGGCAGCTACTGATTTGAGGAACCACAAAAAAACGCACAGCGCAGAGCGGGCTCACAAATGCTCGGTATGCAAGAAAACCTTTCTGAGTAGTCCTGCGCTTACAGAGCACATGATAAGCCACACGGAAGAACGGCCGTTTCCGTGCGATGTTTGTGGCTTGACGTATAAGTCGGCCAAGCAGTTGAAAATTCACAAAAAATCGCACAGCTCGCACCGTCCGCATCAGTGCGAAATTTGCGCCCAGCGCTTTAAGTTTCGTCACACCCTGCAGAACCATATGGTCCGTCATACCGGCGAGCGACGCTTCAAATGTGACATTTGTGGTTCAGCCTATACGGCGCGGTACTCGCTGAGTGTTCACAAGAAGTCCCGTCACAAGAAGCTGAAGAAGTAGATATTGTTTCAATTGGAATTGCACCCATAATAATAGTTGGCTTCAGACACTGACTCCATTCTTTATAGCAACGGTTGAAGTAAAACAATAGTTCGTTTCATTTACACCCGTATTCTGTATTTCAAACGAAAGTGGATGGTATTCTTCATTCCGCCTTGTTCCTACCAGTGATGAGCCTACCCAGAACATTTGCATAGACCTGAGCCCGGTAAAAATTATTTCATTACGAAACTTGTGAATGTAATCAGTTGAACAGGATATTTACTTCAATACAAAATCCAATGCCGAAAAACCGCAAAGCTCGTATACTGTCATTGGCGATCAGTTTACATTTTTCGTTCAGCGTCTGTGAGGTAACATCGGCTGATCCCATCAAAGTTCACGACTGCATAGATTACACCAGATGCAGATATTACCCAGGGTACGTTTGTGTAATATAGATAGCAACATCCTTCTCATCAATCTTTTATCCACGCTCTATAATTAAGCGAATGATCCAGTTCCATCAGTTCCGACAAGCTTCAAATAGACAAGTTTGCTATTAAACGCTATTCAATTCTAGTTCAGTTACTTAAATAAATCAAATAACTAAGTTTACCGCTGCCGTAATGAACCGAACGATGACGTTACGGGAGGCATACGTCTTAGGAAGGAATAAAAACTAATGTTGCAGCACCTTGCCGGCATCGAAACAATCACACAGTCGATAACCGATATTATTAGGTTCCTCTTTGTTTCGTGGTTTGCTGCAGAGTGCAGAATAAATTCCTTACAGAACAGCTTTTCCTGACGTTCTGATTTAGCTGATAAAAAAAGTAAATTTTCGTAACTCTTTTATACATATACGAAATCTCATAAGTAACTGTCACGTGTAGTGAAAATCCCACATATTTCTTTTCCTCTTTTACTTATGTAAAAACCAAAAAAATATCAAAAGCTCTTTTGTAAACAAGCCGAACGATGGGAATGCTACAAAATTTAATGTTTGTTGATACCTTATCAGGGCTGGAAGCGACCTGGTCAACTAAAAATAGTGACTTTAGTGACCAAAATTTGAAAAATAGTGACCAAAAAGTGACCTAAAGTTTTAGAAAAAATAACTTCTTTTTCTTCTTCAGCAGCATAGAGCCGGAGTGGCTCGCGCTGTTTCAAGCATTCGTCTCCATTCAACTCGGTCTTGGGCCACCCGTCGCCAATTTCCTAGTCATCTCAGAAGTCACAAATCGCTTTCGACCTGGTCGAGCCATCGTGCACGTTGGCCCCCCCTGTTCCTGGTGCCGGTGGGGTTGTTGAAGGACTATTTTCGTCGCACTGTCGTCCGGCATCCTTACGACGTGTCCGGCCCACTGTAGCCTGCTAACTTTCGCTAGATGTACGATGGGAGTCTCCCCAAGCAGTGCCTGTAGCTCGTGATTCATGCGTCTCCGCTTTCAGTTTGTACTCCGCCAAATATCGTCCGCAGCACTTTCCGCTCAAACACGGCAAGGGCGCGTATGTCCTCCATAAGCACCATCACGGCTTCAAGTCCATAAAGAACTACCGGTCTAATAATGGTTTTGTACATTGTTAGCTTCGTGCGGCGGCGTATGCTTCCTGATCGTAGCGTTTTACGAAGGGCAAAGTAGGCCCGATTTCCCGCTTGGATGCGCCGCTGGATCTCCTTACTAGTGTTGTTGTCCGCGGTCACCAGCGATCCCAAATACACGAACTCCTCTACCAGTTCTAGTTCGTCGCCGTCAACGGTTACCGTCCGTGGGAGGCGCGCGTTTGTTTCCTTTGAGCCTCTTCCTTTCACGTATTTGGTCTTCGACGCATTTATGTTTAGCCCAATTCTCCTAGACTCCGCTTTCAGTCTGGCGTAGATTGCCTCCGCCGTCGCAAAGCTCCTGGCTATGATATCGAAGTCATCTGCAAAGCCTAGAAGTTGGCTGCCCTTGGTAAAAATCGTGCCTCTCGTTTCGATGCCCGCTCGTCGGATCACCCCCTCAATAGCGATGTTGAACAGCATGCAGGATAAACCGTCACCTTGTCTCAACCCTCTCCGCGTCTCGAAGGGACTCGAGAATGCCCCAGAGATGCGCACGATACACGTCACTCGATCCAATGTAGCTCTGATCAATCGCGTCAGTTTGTCCGGAAAACCGTATTCGTGCATTATCTGCCATAGCTTGTCTCGATCGACTGTATCGTATGCTGCTTTGAAATCAATAAAGATGTGATGCGTGGGCACGTTGTACTCCCGACATTTCTGCAAGATCTGTCGGATAGTAAAAATTTGGTCCGTAGTTGCGCGAGCCCCCATGAAACCCGCCTGATAATTCCCTACGAAACCTTGTGCTATCGGTGACAGCCGGCGTAACAGGATTTGGGAGAGTACCTTGTAGGCGGCGTTTACCAGCGTAATACCACGATAGTTGCAGCAGTCTAGCCGATCACCCTTTTTGTAGATGGGACAAACCACTCCTTCCATCCATTCCTCCGGTAGCTTTTCCTCCTCCCAAATCCTCGAAATAACCCAGTGTAGAGCCTTTGCTAGCGTTTCTCCGCCATGTTTATAAAGCTCTGCCGGTGGGCGGTCCTTTCCAGCGGCCTTATTGGTCTTCAGCAGCCTGATTTCTCGTTTGACTTCTTCGAGATCAGGCGCTAGGACATCACTATCTTCCACACACTTAAACGATTCGGTAAAATTTACCGAAATCTAAACAGCTGAACGTTCGGTAAAATTTTTTATTGCACCAAACATTACTAATGATCTGTAAACGTCGATTGGCACCATCGAAATTTTTACCGAACGTTCAGCTGTTTAGATTTCGGTAAAATTTTACCGATTTCGGTGCTTTTTGTTAAGTGTGCATGGGCGCTCCTAGGTTAATTTCCGTTCCGCCTCCTTCTGCGACTTCGCCATTGAGGTGTTCATCGAAGAACTGCTTCCACCTGTCGACCACCTCGCGCTCGTTTGTGATTAGATTCCCTCCCTCGTCCCTACACATGTCAGGTTTCGGTGTGTAGCCCTTCCGAGTTTGGTTCACCTTCTCATAAAACTTGCGCGTGTCATTAGCTCGGAATAGTTGCTCTAATTCTTCACGATCTCTGCCCTCCTTTTGGCGCTTTTTTCTCCTCAGAATCGTGGTCAACTGGTTCCTAGCTCGTCGGTATTTGGCCAGGTTCTCTCTAGTGGCAATACTTAGATAATTTTTCCAAGCATTTTTTTCTCTTCCACCGCTTGTTGGCATTCGCCATCAAACCAATCATTTTGTGTACTCCGAGGCTCCATATCTAGTGCCGCGGTAGCGGCCTCTCCGATGGCCGAGCGTATTCTGCCCCAACCGTCTTCGAGGTTTGAAGCACCTAACTCCTCGGAAAAAGGCAGTGCCTCATTCCGTACTCGCGCGTAGTTCTCAGCAGCTTGTGGGTTATCTAGCTGCCTGATGTTCAGCCGAGGAGGGCGGCTTTGACGTGTCCGGTATACGGTGGACAGCTTTGAGCAGGGCTTGAAAAGGGATCGCAAGTTGAATGTGACTGCCGTGAATGCGAACTTTCCGCATTCAAACTCCGCTTTTTGAACGATCATTTGACTGTTTTTCTTATCCAGTCATTCTGCTGCTTGCGCTGCTGCCGTCTTACAATTCATGCGGCATCTCAGCAAAAGCAAACAGAGAATATAAACTGCAAACTGACTGGAAGCATACGGTGACGTATTTTTTCGTTTCTCTTTTTGTCTCCAAATCGGCTGCTCACAGTAATAGTTTGTCACCCGGACGTCGGTCCGACGCAAGCAAAATATTCGTTTGTATTGGACGGAGTCCGACCGACTTCTTCCATGCACATGTAGTGGTTGTTTTTTTGTAGTATTGAATCATACGATTGTGCGGTTGCTTTTCGTTAGCGTGGTGATTGCCAGTCATTTGACTATTTTGCAGTCATTCGCTGCTCCAAACGATAAAGGTAACTTGATCGAAACGAAAATGTCAAAAAGCGTTCATTCTGTTGCGTGCATTCGGCGTTTGACTGAGCAAACTGCCAGTTGTTTTATGCATAGCGTTCGTATTCCACCTCTAAACGGACGGTGTGAACTTGAATGCGCGTTGGTGTGACTGCGGTAGAAAAAAAGGATCGGTCGAAGCCCTGGCTTTGAGCGCACATGTACTGCTACTAGGTAATGGTCAGAATCAATATCCGCACCTCGACGGGAGCGTACGTTCGTGATGTTAGAGAAAAACCGGCCCTCTATGAGAACGTGGTCAATTTGGTTCATTGTACGTTGGTCAGGTCCCAGATAACACAAAATCGTAATAGAAAGTTCACATTAAATCGTTTTCATGTCAATTTCATATTGGAGTTGTATAATGATTAGAGTATGTCAAATCGAAGTGAACAATAAGTTGTTTTGCAGTCGTGCGTGTCTTCATATACAATTCATGACTGTGAATTATAAAGCAGGATAGACAATTGCAATATTTGATTATATCTATGTCATATATTCAGGAGTATTTAGTCGCGTGTTATAAAAACTGCGCAAAATAAAATTACAAATAGTTGTCAAAATTTTCGCACGTATATCGCCTCCACTTTGGTACATATATGCTCTTATATGGCGTGAAATATAACTTTTTCGTTCAGATATGATTTTGTATATCTCAGTTGCAATCGAGATATATAAACCAAATGGTTTACTGGGGTGATCTCCAGATGGCTTTGTGGATATCCTTGCACGGGAAAAAGGTGCTTCGGATCACCAGGCCTCGGAAAGCTGCGAAGTTCATACATCGTTGGCCGTTATAGTTTGTGTCGGTGTGCAGGCTATGGGGTCCTACCACCGGTCTATACATTTCCGATCGGAAAATGCAATACAGTGGACCCCCGTTCGTTTGAACGATTCCTCATGCAAACTAACGGGGTTACTTTTTAATTTGAACAACTGGTAACCCGAAATATGCTGAAACCTGTGTGAACTGGCCTCCCTGCTCTTTGTTATTGTTTTGGTGGTTTGTTTTAGTTGGCAGTTGCAAGTGCGAATATTGCATTTTCCGATCGGATTTCTCTCTTAATCGTTAGGAAAACGAAATGTGAAACCGATTAAACACGCTAGGTCAGTACAAATGAATCGTGTTTATGTGCATTGTCTGCATAAACAAATGATGTCATGTTGAGAATGACATTTGAACCATTTTTAATTTGCACGTCGTGCAAACCAACGGGGTTCAAATTAAAAAGTGTTCAGATTAAAAATGGTCAAACGAACGGGGGTCCACGGTATTCGCACTTGCAACTGCCAACTAAAACAAACCACCAAAACAATAACAAAGAGCAGGGAGGCCAGTTCACACAGGTTTCAGCATATTTCGGGTTACCAGTTGTTCAAATTAAAAAGTAACCCCGTTAGTTTGCATGAGGAATCGTTCAAACGAACGGGGGTCCACTGTATCATCAGTTGTATTATCGTTCTTTAGGTAGAACCGATATAGGTCTCAGTTGGTTCTTCTTGAATTTCTATAGTTTTCTATAATTAATTATTCGGCTTTATAATCAAACCTAATATGCTTGTGGTCGGACAATGATTCTTCATCAGAAACAGGCCAATCCACAATCTTTTCTGACAGAAGGTCACTGCAGATCGAAAGATCAAGGACCTCATCACGAATGGAATTTATAAATGTTGGCGAACTCTCTCTATTACATATGTCAATATTGTTGGACGAAATGTAATTCAGAAGAGCTTTTATCTGTTAAATATCACTTCAACCACATCCGCAAAGTTTAAAACAACTATCCCGGCTGTTAGAGCTTTCCGTTTTGAACTCATGAAACAAGTAAGAGTACCTCAAGATGGTGCGTGGAAGATTACCCAGATTTTGAGCGAGTTGTTCCACTTTTTGTGAGCGAAATTTCACGAGCGTGTATAAGGTTTTGCAAGGTGACGTCACGAATGAACCGGAATGAACGCAATTCACCCATTTGACATCCACTCGTGGTTTGTTTACTATTTGTTAGGCGAACGCGATATGCATAAATTGGAGTTAAACGTTTTAAAAGCATATTATCCAGCAGTGTCGCCCTCCAAACTACTCGGAATGGCAGTTTTTGTGCTTTTCTGACTTGCCGTTAAGGCCTTAAGCAATATTCAGTTTCAACTTGTTAACCCATGTTCCAAGTCCATGTAAACAAACCACTGATAGACGTCAAAGAAGTGAGGTTATGCTCGCCCGTGCAAAACCTTATAGTGAAATCTGTCAAATGGTTTTTTGTTTACGTTACGACATTCACGTCTTGTTGATGTTCGGTCTTCGGTGCCGCTGGCCGCTGCCGCATTGATTC
Source organism: Sabethes cyaneus (assembly GCF_943734655.1). Lineage (NCBI taxonomy): Eukaryota > Metazoa > Arthropoda > Insecta > Diptera > Culicidae > Sabethes > Sabethes cyaneus. Next base: position 145,719,785 of record NC_071353.1, on the reverse strand, counting down.
GATCCGTGCGCATTAATTTGATATAATATTATTTATGATTGATTGGTAAAGAAAACAAAACTGCATCAAATTAAACTGTTATTCTTTTCCAAAGTGTATGTACTAATAATCGTACTAATGGATAACACAACCGAAAGCACTGTACCGGTTAAAAAGGAGCAGTTATCCACAATAATTAAGGTGGAGGAAGTTATGATATCGGATGTTTTGGACGTTCTGGATACGGAACAGAAACTGCAAAACCCCGAGAGTGGCCAGTATTGCTTCAGTGAGACGATTCGATCGGCAACTGAATCGCCCAACGATCTGGAGAATGAAAAAGCCGTTGTAACCAAACCACTACCCGAGTTGCCGACCGCAGCAGCGGCTAGCGACGAAGTAGCAGTTTCCAGTTTCAGGTAAATTTACTGTCTATATATAAGATTTATTCGTTCTATTGGAACGATCATTAAAGCCGCGGTACAGTACACGCACATTTTCAGCGCTTTCTCTTCTGTTCCAGTCACGCGGAGAATGTGGCGCCAAACTCCACTGCTGCCCATAGGGTAACAGAATATTGCTGTAGTATTTGCGGCAAACAGTACCAACGGGAGCGACCGTTTCTACTGCACATGGACGTTCATACGAGCACCGAATTGATTCAGTGCGATATTTGCAATACCGAATTCCTCAGCAGGGCTGGGTTGGAACGGCACATCCAACGAATGCACAAAACCAAAGTAAGGAGCTGTGAGAAATGTAACAGAAAATTTACCACACTCAGCAGACTAAACTTGCACATGTCGATTCATGAAACGAAGAAAAATTTCAGATGCGACATTTGTGGCTATAGATTTTATCTGAAGGAGAAATTATTAGAGCACCGTAAAATGCACAGTTCGATGAAGTGTGAGTTTTGCGGGAAAGAATTTACGTCGCGTTCACAGCTAAGACATCACCTTTCGTCCCATGCCGAGGAACGGCAGCTCGACTGTGGCGATTGCGGTTCATCGTTTAGGTCAAGTTTCGACTTGACAATCCACAAACGAACGCACAGTGCGAAACTAGCGCATCAGTGCGAGTTTTGCGGAAATCAGTACGAAACTCTTTCACGGCTAAAAGCGCACGCAACGTGTCACACCGAGGACCGTCCATTCCACTGTGACATTTGTGGCTTCTCATACAAGGCTGTTAACGATTTAAAGAAGCACAAAAAAACGCACAACTACACCACAACTGAACGTGCATTCAAATGCTCGGTTTGCGAAAAAATCTTTGCGACCGCTTGCCGTCTCACCGAGCATATGGTTAGCCACACGGAAGAACGACCGTTCGGGTGCGACCTTTGCAGCTCGTCCTTCAAGACGGCCAAGCAGTTGAAGGTTCACAAGAAAAGACACAGCCGGTACCGGCCGTACAAATGCGAAATCTGCTCCAGAGGGTTTATGTTTCGCTACAAGCTCGTAGAGCATATGCCGGGTCACACCGGAGAGCGACAGTTCATGTGCGACATTTGCGGCTTGTCGTACCTGTCGAAATACTATTTGCAGATGCACAAGAAACTTCACCAGGACCCCAAGGAGTAGACCGGTGTGTCTTCAGGAACTCGGATTCGTATTTCGTTCCAGTATTCTTGAATGTTAGGTTGTTTAGTACGATTCTCGGATTAATAAATCGCAGCAGTTTTTCCATACAACTTGAGTAAAACATTTACAGCTGAGTGAACACTATCCAAAAAGTTTTTAGGAAGAGGTAACGACACTTCAATAAAAACTATATAAAAGGCTGATATTTTGTGATTCGAATGGTATGCAAATCATAAAAATATATTCAGAATTGGCTGAGCTATAAGCGTTCAAAATCTATCACTTTGTCGTGTCGCGGTCATTTTTGCTTCTCCAACGTGTCACCCTATTAAAGTAAGACGTAGTCCTACGTCAAAAAAGTCAAACAGCTCGATACATTGCAATGCTACGATCCTTCTGGGTCCACAAGCTATTCAATATTCGGAAGGGATGAGACATGGAACTGAACCGCTTAACGGTTGACTGAAGACTAAATTATATTATTGCTCTGGTTACAAGGATCAAATAATACTCATATTGCTTCTATTCGTAAAACCAACATCTTAAGCCGGTCAAGAATCCAATCCAATTATTTTGTTGGCTCGTTTTCAATTTATGATTTATTTATACTCTTGACCACTAGTTTTATGTTACCATTGGGACCGTGCTAGTCTGTTGATGAAATAAATGAAACCATAAACTTAAATTAATTTAGCTGTCAACACAAATACAACCTAACAGTGGGTGACTCCAACGGTCGGCGGGGTCTCTGTCAATGTTTCTTTTGGAACTTTTTGGCCTTTTTGGATGGGATAGGTAGGGCAACTTCCATGTGTCTATTAGTTGATCCGTTGGTGATAACAACGGTTGATGATAATTTTGTGGTGCATTACCATCTTCCGTGCTGCCTTTTAGCATTGCTAGATACAACCGTATATGAACGTGTCTGAGTTAAAGTTTCCTGAGCGAAGTCACTTTGTTGATTCACAATCACTTTTGTTGATTGCAAAAAACGAACGATATTAAACGTAGGATTACCAGCCTTTTCAATCAATGTAGTTTGGAAATGTCGTCTTGAAACTTCAGTTTCCGCTAGTTGATCGTCTTCACTAATTTGAGTGTGCCGACAAGTTTGTACTAATCACAGTTGTTTATTATAAAGCCTTCTGTTTCGTAGATGCTCTTAAGTGCAGCCTTTCAAAGCCTTAAATCATCCGCTGAAATGCCTCGGTCAAGAAGCTGCTTCTCCGCCAATAATCGAAGCTTTTTATCTTTAATATCAAACGTTGAACAAAACATTTCTTTGCACACTTCAATCCATCCGTTCGGAGCGGGTAAAAAGTACGACCGCGAAAATAGGCGCCTTGAGCTGGTGGAGCGCTGATAAATTAAAAATAGAAAGTTATTTTGGCCCAAAAGAAACTTTCAACCTACCTTTCCCTTTCCAGCGGCCCGAATCACCATGTGGCTGCTTAGGAACCGTTTTTGTCCGGAGCTGGTAAGTTTCAGTAGACTTTCCAACATCTTTTTCCGAACGGAATCATCATATTTTCGGAAACATTTACGCCTCGAACAACCACACGGTGGTTTCACACTGCGTGGAGGCACTAGAACTCCATTAGTCTGCCAATGCTCCAAACCTCGCAGCCGGGCATGTTGTATAAATTTACGTTGATGGGTAAGAGGGTTGCTTGCATCTTCCAACTGCGCTCCAGTCCAGCTGAGCAGTGACGAAGAGTCTGTGGAGGGTTACATTAAATAGTTACTTATAAAGAAATGAAATTGACAAACCTTGATTTTCACCAAAATTGACCGACTTATCATCGTCATTGATTAGAGTTTGATCCTGATAGCTTTCGAAGTACTTTTCAACATTAAATTCTTCAACAATCGCTATTTCATCAGTATCTATTTGTTGGCTATCAGTGTCACTATCGTCGTACACTTCTTGGTCTTCACCAACGATATTTTCATATTCTGATTCAGAATCAATTTCCTTCTTTGGACTCCAAGACATATTACTAGAGTCGCACTCGATGTAGGACGATTCGTCGTCATTACAGTTTTCAATTGCTGCTTTTTCGTCATGTTGAGAATCTGAATCAACCGCTGAAATACTCCGTTCGATTAGTTGCTTGTCGGCCAAGTTTTGAAGCTTTCTATCCGTAACGTCAAACGTTGCCGCAAACATTTCTCTGCAGACTTGAACTTTTCCCTTAGGTGTAGGTAGAAAATATGTTCGTGTAAATGAACGCCGTGAGTAATGAACCTGCGTGAACAAGTTAAAAATTAAAGCTGTTTTTATTTAGAAAAAGCAGAACTTTCGATTTACCCGTGACCGTTTTGTTTTCCGAGTAGTCATGTGGTTGCTCAAGAACTGATTTTGTTCGGCAGTTGTAAGTTTCAGGAGTTTTTCCAAGAGTTTCTTTCGAGTGCCATCGTTAAAGTTCAGATAGCATTTTAACAACGAGCAACTACATGGCGGTTTCACACTGCGGGGAGGCACTAATGTTCCACGGCCGGCATACTGCCTGTACTCCAAACCTCGCATTCGGGCGTACTGCGCCAATTTTGTTGGATTAACTTTGGGTTTCTTCTTTTCCTTGACAGGTTCATCATCGTTGATGATTAGAGTTTGCTTTTGATATTTTTCGAAATATTCTTCTAGATTGAAATCGTTTGCTAATAATGGTGATTCAGTATTTACTTCTTGGCTATCGTTATCGACTTCTTCACGCTGACTGTCATGATCGCCAATATTTCCCCTTTCCGACTCAGAATCACAGTAAGTAATTTCTAGTTTTATGCTTGACCAATTTGGAGAACTATGTCCTTCGCTGGGTAATTCTACATGTTCATCGGAAGCGGAGGAATAGACGGACTTGTTGAACAGTAGTGGATCGCACTCGATATAGGATGCTTCATCATCTCCATCGGAGTCTTCAGTTGCCGTTTTTTCACCATTTTGAGATTTTAAATCCACCGCTGTAATGCTTCGCTCAATTAGTTGCTTCTTCGCCAATTGTCGTATCTTTTTGTCCGTAATGTCAAACGTTGAGATAAACATTTCCCTGCAGACTTTGACCCTTCCATTGGGTGTAGGTAGGAAATACGATCGCGTAAATGAGCGCTTCGAGTTTGGCACCTGCGAAGAGCATTTTGAAAATTTCAATAGGATAAAGTTTATTCTTTTTTACAGAAAATTAAAGGGGACAAGTTTCCCAAGGAGTCCGATTTAACGCCATTGTCAAGTGTGGACAATCAATCTTAATCGCCAAATCTGGGAGTAACGGACCCCGGGAAAGAAAACGTATCTCTCTCTCTCTTAGCCAGTCATACGGCTGGACCTGTTACAAACGACTCGTTTAATTTTACATTTTCAACTACTGTTGCGCTGCACTTGCAAAAATAGTAACCATGTAATAGTAACCGCGACCGTGAGCGTTTTGGTGACTGGAACCTGAATGATAAGCTAGGCCAATACTGTGCGGACCGTAAAAGACTAAGGGCGCTACATCTCCCCCCCCCTCCCCTTTCAAAGCTACAAGTCATCTCAGAAGGCGAATGTGATCAGCAGCTAGCGTAGGTAAAATAGGGAACCACCGTCCTTTGAAGCCTTGTAACGAACCTTGATACGGAATACAATTCATATTAGCGGATCTTAGTCTAATGCATTAGTGATATCCAGGATTCTCGGTTTTGGGTTGCCTGTCTCTAGACACCCTGCATTCCTGCTGCGCGTGCATCTTCCTCGATCGCATACACCCAACGAGATCGTGGTCTACCTCAAAGCTGACGACCTCGCCCAAGTTCTCCTTGCTTACTTACTTATTCAGCCGAGAGCCGGGGTGGCTCTTGCCGTATCAAGAATTCCTCTCCATTGTACTCGGTCCTGGGCTACCCATCGCCAATTCGTTGCGCGTCTCGACGCACGCAAGTCGGCTTCAACCTGGTCGAGCCATCTAGCACGTTGAGCCCCTCTATTCCTGGTGCCGGTGGGGTTCTTGAAGAGAACGGATTTCACTACACAGTCGTCCGGCATCCTTGCGACGTGGCCGGCCCACCGTAGTCTCCCAACTTTCGCCAGGTGTATCTCTCCAAGCAGGGCCTGTAGCTCGTGATTCATACGTCTCCGCCACTCTCCGCTTTCCGTCTGTACTCCGCCAAAAATAGTCCGCAACACCTTTCGTTCAAAAACGGCAAGTGCACGAATGTCTTTCGTAAGTAAAGTTACTGTCTCAAGTCCGTAGAGGACTACCGGTCTGATTCGCGATTTGTACATCGTCAGCTTTGTGCGGCGTATGCTCCTTGATCGAAACGTCTTGCGAAGGGAGAAGTAGGCTCAACAGACAGACAGACAGACAGACAGACAGACAGACAGACAGACAGACAGACAGACAGACAGACAGACAGACAGACAGACAGACAGACAGACAGACAGACAGACAGACAGACAGACAGACAGACAGACAGACAGACAGACAGACAGACAGACAGACAGACAGACAGACAGACAGACAGACAGACAGACAGACAGACAGACAGACAGACAGACAGACAGACAGACAGACAGACAGACAGACAGACAGACAGACAGACAGACAGACAGACAGACAGACAGACAGACAGACAGACAGACAGACAGACAGACAGACAGACAGACAGACAGACAGACAGACAGACAGACAGACAGACAGACAGACAGACAGACAGACAGACAGACAGACAGACAGACAGACAGACAGACAGACAGACAGACAGACAGACAGACAGACAGACAGACAGACAGACAGACAGACAGACAGACAGACAGACAGACAGACAGACAGACAGACAGACAGACAGACAGACAGACAGACAGACAGACAGACAGACAGACAGACAGACAGACAGACAGACAGACAGACAGACAGACAGACAGACAGACAGACAGACAGACAGACAGACAGACAGACAGACAGACAGACAGACAGACAGACAGACAGACAGACAGACAGACAGACAGACAGACAGACAGACAGACAGACAGACAGACAGACAGACAGACAGACAGACAGACAGACAGACAGACAGACAGACAGACAGACAGACAGACAGACAGACAGACAGACAGACAGACAGACAGACAGACAGACAGACAGACAGACAGACAGACAGACAGACAGACAGACAGACAGACAGACAGACAGACAGACAGACAGACAGACAGACAGACAGACAGACAGACAGACAGACAGACAGACAGACAGACAGACAGACAGACAGACAGACAGACAGACAGACAGACAGACAGACAGACAGACAGACAGACAGACAGACAGACAGACAGACAGACAGACAGACAGACAGACAGACAGACAGACAGACAGACAGACAGACAGACAGACAGACAGACAGACAGACAGACAGACAGACAGACAGACAGACAGACAGACAGACAGACAGACAGACAGACAGACAGACAGACAGACAGACAGACAGACAGACAGACAGACAGACAGACAGACAGACAGACAGACAGACAGACAGACAGACAGACAGACAGACAGACAGACAGACAGACAGACAGACAGACAGACAGACAGACAGACAGACAGACAGACAGACAGACAGACAGACAGACAGACAGACAGACAGACAGACAGACAGACAGACAGACAGACAGACAGACAGACAGACAGACAGACAGACAGACAGACAGACAGACAGACAGACAGACAGACAGACAGACAGACAGACAGACAGACAGACAGACAGACAGACAGACAGACAGACAGACAGACAGACAGACAGACAGACAGACAGACAGACAGACAGACAGACAGACAGACAGACAGACAGACAGACAGACAGACAGACAGACAGACAGACAGACAGACAGACAGACAGACAGACAGACAGACAGACAGACAGACAGACAGACAGACAGACAGACAGACAGACAGACAGACAGACAGACAGACAGACAGACAGACAGACAGACAGACAGACAGACAGACAGACAGACAGACAGACAGACAGACAGACAGACAGACAGACAGACAGACAGACAGACAGACAGACAGACAGACAGACAGACAGACAGACAGACAGACAGACAGACAGACAGACAGACAGACAGACAGACAGACAGACAGACAGACAGACAGACAGACAGACAGACAGACAGACAGACAGACAGACAGACAGACAGACAGACAGACAGACAGACAGACAGACAGACAGACAGACAGACAGACAGACAGACAGACAGACAGACAGACAGACAGACAGACAGACAGACAGACAGACAGACAGACAGACAGACAGACAGACAGACAGACAGACAGACAGACAGACAGACAGACAGACAGACAGACAGACAGACAGACAGACAGACAGACAGACAGACAGACAGACAGACAGACAGACAGACAGACAGACAGACAGACAGACAGACAGACAGACAGACAGACAGACAGACAGACAGACAGACAGACAGACAGACAGACAGACAGACAGACAGACAGACAGACAGACAGACAGACAGACAGACAGACAGACAGACAGACAGACAGACAGACAGACAGACAGACAGACAGACAGACAGACAGACAGACAGACAGACAGACAGACAGACAGACAGACAGACAGACAGACAGACAGACAGACAGACAGACAGACAGACAGACAGACAGACAGACAGACAGACAGACAGACAGACAGACAGACAGACAGACAGACAGACAGACAGACAGACAGACAGACAGACAGACAGACAGACAGACAGACAGACAGACAGACAGACAGACAGACAGACAGACAGACAGACAGACAGACAGACAGACAGACAGACAGACAGACAGACAGACAGACAGACAGACAGACAGACAGACAGACAGACAGACAGACAGACAGACAGACAGACAGACAGACAGACAGACAGACAGACAGACAGACAGACAGACAGACAGACAGACAGACAGACAGACAGACAGACAGACAGACAGACAGACAGACAGACAGACAGACAGACAGACAGACAGACAGACAGACAGACAGACAGACAGACAGACAGACAGACAGACAGACAGACAGACAGACAGACAGACAGACAGACAGACAGACAGACAGACAGACAGACAGACAGACAGACAGACAGACAGACAGACAGACAGACAGACAGACAGACAGACAGACAGACAGACAGACAGACAGACAGACAGACAGACAGACAGACAGACAGACAGACAGACAGACAGACAGACAGACAGACAGACAGACAGACAGACAGACAGACAGACAGACAGACAGACAGACAGACAGACAGACAGACAGACAGACAGACAGACAGACAGACAGACAGACAGACAGACAGACAGACAGACAGACAGACAGACAGACAGACAGACAGACAGACAGACAGACAGACAGACAGACAGACAGACAGACAGACAGACAGACAGACAGACAGACAGACAGACAGACAGACAGACAGACAGACAGACAGACAGACAGACAGACAGACAGACAGACAGACAGACAGACAGACAGACAGACAGACAGACAGACAGACAGACAGACAGACAGACAGACAGACAGACAGACAGACAGACAGACAGACAGACAGACAGACAGACAGACAGACAGACAGACAGACAGACAGACAGACAGACAGACAGACAGACAGAAATCCTTCTTTATAGGTATAGATTAAGACAATATTTTGTCAGATGAATTTTATTCAATAAATAATAAATAATAAATCTATAGATAAATAAATCTATAATTCATTTCTTTCCACTGACTCGTACGCTGCCTTAAAATCCACAAATAGATGGTAAGTGCGCAAGTTGTATTCCCGAAATTTGTCACGGATTTGACGCAAGGTGAACATTTGATCGTATAGTCGATCTTCCTTCTCGAAAACCACACAGGTAATCGCCGACAGAATTTAGAAGTGTAATGCCCCGATAGCTACTACAATTGAGTCGGTGTCCCTTCTTGTATATCGGGGAAATGATACCATCAAGCCAGTCTGAACTTTCAGAAGTTCGGCCGGAATTCAGTCCTTCCCAGCAGCCGTTCCGTTTATAAGCTCTTCTATCACCTTTTTAACTGCAACTAGTGTGGGTGGTTCCACAGCCTGACTATCTTCCCCAGTTCGTATTCTGGGTCTGACACTTTTTCCATTACCTATACCATTCAGAAGCTCTTCAAAGTGCTCTTTCCGCCTGGTAGCCACCAGAGCCTCGTTAGTCAGCAGGAGCAAGGACGGAACCTTGCCGTTGCACATCAATCGCGTCTTTCCTGGCACAACCACCTTCTACCTCACTGCAGCTGCTCCTGGTACTCACACTTACGACGCCGATGGGTTCTTTTCTCTGCTGCTTGTAGCTCTTTATATCGTTCCCTGCGTGTTGCCGCAGTGAGCATGCGACTCCTAGCCACGCTCTTCTCATCTGTCACTCTATGGCACTCTTCATCAAACCAGCCCTTTCTTGGTAGGCTTGTTCCGATACCCAGTAGCTCAATGGCTGTGCTTTTTAACACATCATGGATCCGCCGCTGTTGCTACGCCCTTAGCCGATAGTTGCTTGATTTTCTGCCGCATAGCTCTCTGTCTTCTGGAACTTGACAGCCTAGCGCGAATCTTGCACACCACTAGATAATGATCAGAGTCTATGCCTCTGAAGGACCTGACGTCTATGACATCAGAAACGTGTCGGCCATCAATTAAGACATGATCGATTCGGGAGCACGCTGCACCATGCGGGTGTCTCCAGGTGTGCTTTCGAAGTATTAGCGTATTATCAGCGGAAGTCGTGCTTACTATGGGCTCCTCAAGCAATTGCGGTCTAGCAGACTAAGTTCCCGTACAAAGTGCACCCTGTACAAGATGCTTATTAGACCGGTTGTTCTCTGCGGGCATGAAACATGGACAATGCTCGAGGAGGACCTGCGAGTGCTCGGAGTTTTTGAACGACGAGTGCTAAGAACGATCTTCGGCGGCGTACAGGAGAACGGAGTATGGAGGCGGAGGATGAACCATGAACTCGCGAGGCTCTATAGCGAACCCAGTATCTAGAAGGTGGCTAAAGCTGGACGGATACGATGGGCAGCGCAGGGCAGGTTGCAAGAATGCCGGACAACTACCCTGCAAAGATGGTGGTCGCCTCAAATCCGGTAGGAACAAGACGACCAGGAGCACAGCGAGCAATGGTTAGACCAGGTGGAGCGAGATCTGGCGGAGAGTACTCGGTGTCCGAGGAATTGGAGAGCGGTAGCCCTCAACCGAGTTACATGGAGAAACTTTGTTCAACAGGCTTTGTCTTAGGACGGCAAGCCACCTAAGTAAGTTGAAACACGCAAGAGACTTCGACAAGGCGATAGTATTTCCTGTCTCCGGTGGAACATCGTAATTTTTATACAATTTTTAGAAAACCTTCTGATCGACTGATACAAATATCTTTCGAGTTGGTTGAGAAATGACCAAATTATTAGCGTTCAATTACCTGCGACCGTATAGTGGTTCGAATAGTCAAGTGGTTACTCAAGAACTGATTTTGTCCGCAAATTGTTAGCTTCAAAAGACCTTCCAATAGTTTCGCTCTAGTAGCATCGTCCAATTTCAGGAAACATTTGAACTTTGAGCAACTACAGGGTGGTTTGACACTGCGAGGAGGCACCGAACAGCCACGGCCGGCGTACCGTCTATAACCCAAGCCTCGCATTCGAGCATACTGTGCAAAGCTTCGGTAAGAATCTGTAAAAGTGCAAAACCGGCATTAGTTTGTTACGAAACATAGAATACTGTAAACTGCACGCACCTAGATTTTCCTTAGCAGCTTGAGCTTGACACTTATCGAAACGTTCTTGTATATTAAAATCGTTTATTAGTGATAATTTAGTATGCACTTCTTGGCCGTCGTCGTCGTCGTCGAAACCTTTAAATTCCGATTCAGAATCAGAGTTTGCAATTACTGATTTTGGACGCGAAGTATCTAGCACACTGTCTCCCGCACTGGGCAACTCTGCATCGTCAGCGGAAGCGGAAGAGCAGATGGACTTGTTGAACAGTGGATCGCACCCGCTGTAGGACAATTCGCCTTCATCAAAGCTTTCAACTTTTACTTTTTCGTCATGCATTAGTTGCCTCTTGACCAAGACTCGAATTTTTTTACCCTTAACGTCAAACGTTGACATAAACATTTCTCTGCAGACTTGAACTCTTCCGTTAGGTGTTGGTAGAAAATATGACCGCAAAGATGAGCGCCTTGTGTTGAGAAGCTGCGCGGAAGTGATAGAAATAGAGTTGGTTTTTATTTAGAAAAAGCAAAACTTTCGACTTACCCGTGATCGTTTTGATTTCCTAGTAGTTATGAGGTTGCTCAAGAACGCATTTTGTCTGGTAGTTGTAAGCTTCAAGAGATTTGCTAATAGTTTCTTTCGAGTAGCGTCATCAAACTTAAGGAAACATTTGAAATAAGAGCAACTACAAGGCGGCTTCACACTGCGGGAAGGCACTGAAATTCCACGGCCGGCATGCTGCCTGTACTCCAAACCTCGCATTCGAGCGTACTGCGTCAGTCTTGTTTGATGAATTCTGGGCATCTTCTTTTCCTTGACCGGTTTAACATCGTCGATGATTGGATTTTGTGTATGATACTTTTGGAAATATGCTTCTATATTGAAATCATTTACTAATGGCAATTCAGTTTCCACTACTTGACCGTCGTCGTCGATATCTTCGCGCAATTCTAGGTAGCCGTCGATACTGTCACATGCTTCAAAGTTATCGTCATCGGTATTTTTATACAATACTTGGTAATCGACGTAAATATCATCATTCACTTCTTGGCCGCTGTCATGGATACCTTCACGAACTTCTTGGTTTTCGTCGTCGCCATTGTCCAGCACTTCTTGGCCGATGTCGTCGCCATTGTCCAGCACTTCTTGGCCGACGTCGTCGATATCTTCAGATATTTTTTGATCAACGTCGTCGATACCGTCCAGCACTTCTTGACCGCCATCGTCGGTATCTTCACGCATTTGTTGGCTGTCGTTATCGATATCTTCACATTCCGGTTCAGAAGCAGAGGACGATTCGCTTTCGTCAAAGCCTTCAACATTAATTTTTCCATTGCGTTGCGTTTTCGAATCATCCGCTACAATACCTCGGTGAATTAGTTGCTTCTTGGCCAACAGTCTAGTCTTTCTATCCGAAATATCAAACGTTGAGGTAAACATTTCTTTGCAAACTTTAACCCTTCCGCTGGGTGTAGGTAGATAGTATGACCGCGAAAATGAGCGCCTTGAGTTGAGCACCTGTGCGGACCGGTTCGAAACAAAGTTTTGTCATTTTTGATTAATTTAAATATTTTTCTATCAAATTTACCGTGTGCATTCTGGTTGTCCGAGTAGTGATATGGTTACTTAAAAACTGATTTTGTCCTGCGGTCGAAAGCTTCAAAAGGTTTTCTAGTAGTTCCTCTCGATAACCGTCTTCAAACTTCAGAGAACAGTTTAACTTTGCACAACCACACGGTGGTTTTACACTGCGGGGAGCTGACGAAACCCTACGGCCATTTTGTTTTCTATATTGTAAAACTGGGGATTGAGCGATTTTTTTCTGATTGATTTCATGCTTTTTGGACGGAACGTTATGTGTGTCACTTTCGGCACATTTCAAGCGTTCCTCTTTAGACCGCGATAAAGAATCTGTAAAAGGATTTTATTAATATATTTAATATAAGGGTTTTGAACAAACTAAATGTGAAAGAATACTCACAAAAATCGACTTCGGCGAATCCATTTTTATTTGATTTTGCATGGCCAACTGTGAATGAAAATACTAAATTAATATTACCAAAGAACATTGAACGAAATTGACAAACCTTGACGTTGATTAACGTTAACGCGTTCAACGTGGTCTTCAACCTCGCTATTTTCACATTTTGATACGGAATCAATCTCCAATGCCATTTCTGCTGTAGCCTCAAGGGGGTCAAATCTAATGGAAACGAGGGACTTATTTAGACGATTTAAACAAATTTTAATTCCAAAAAATCTGCACCTGAAACTGGAAACTGCAATTTTGTCATCAGTTAACGTCTCAAATAGGTCAATCGACGACTCGTCGCCTTCATTGAAATCTTCTTCTCCGCATTCGGATACTGAATCACCGGCTGAAACATCTCGTTCAACAAGTTGCTTCTCCGCCAACAGTCGAAGCTTCTTGTCCGTACAATCAAATGTTGCTAAAAACATTTCCTTGCACACTTCAATCCTCCCACCGTTCGGTGTAGGTAGAAAATATGATCGCGAAACCAGGCGCCTTGAGCTAACAACCCGTGACTGCTTCGTTTTCCGAGTGGTCATGAAGCTGCTTAAAAACTGCTTTTGTCCAAAAATTGGCAGCTTCAGTAGATCTTCCAACAATTTCTTTCGGCTACCATCATCGAACTTCAGGAAACATTTGAACCTCGAACAACTACACGGTGGTTTCACACTGCGGGGAGCTCGCATTCGAGCAAGCCGCGCAAGTTTCCGTTCGTCATCCTTAAACAGTAGAGTTTGATTCCGATACTTTTCGAAATATTCTTCTACGTCAAAATCGTTTACCAACGGTAATTGGTTCACATGCGGGCTTCCGGCATCAATATTTTTACATTCTGATTTAGAATCACAGTTTGCATTAGAATTGGATGGCGGGGTTTCAGGGTTGGTCTTTAAACCACGCTGAGATCGCGAACTTTTCGCCCGAATGCCACGACCAATCTGCTTTTTCTCCGCCAACAGTCTAGTCATTCTATCCGTAACATCAAACGTTGACATAAACATTTCTTTACACACTTTAATCCGTCCGTTCGGTGCAGGTAGAAAATACGAACGCGAAAATGAACGCCTTGAGTTAAGAACCTGTGGACGAGTCAAAGATGACAATTTCAGCTTGTTTAAATCTGATTTATTACGCAGAAAAAAAATTTAAATTTACCTTCGGCCTTTTAGTTGTCCGCTTAGTCATGTGGCTACTCAGGAACTGATTTTGATCTGCTTTTGGGAGCTTTAAGAGATTTTCCAACATTCTTTTTCGAGTAGCATCGGCATATTTCTGGAAACATTTAAATTTCGCACAACTGCACGGTGCTTTTACACTGCGGGGTTCATTACGTTTGCTGCACCGAAAACCTCTCACGGGCACTGCCTTGTATTGACCGTTGCTATCTTCACATTCGGATTCAGAGTCAGAAGCTGCTATTTCTGCGTTGGACTCCCGCCTGTCAAGTCTGATGGGAACGGAAAATCAAATGGAAACATTGATTTAGAAATAATGTTTATTCCTGAAACACACAAAAAATAGCTTCAAGGTTAAAAAAGAATACCTAAAGCTGGACAGCCCGATTTCGTCATCAGCCGTTGTATCAATTATATCAATCGCAGGATCATGTTTCACGTTACTTATGTCTTCGGTCAGCATTGACTGCTCATCGGACCAGCCATCCTCAAAGGCTAGTGAGTCGCCGAACTTCGTATCCAGAAAATCGGGTATTATAACTTCTTCCACCTGTATTGATGAACCGCGCTCTTCCATATCCATACTTTTTTCAACAAACGATAAAAATCACTTCTACTATCCGGTTCACCTGATTTTGTCGTTGACTTGGACTTGATGATGAAGAACACGCCGGAGCCGGAGCGAGGAACAACCGCAACAACACGCACGGCACGCCGTCGATCCGGGATCAGGCAACTTTCAAACCAAAACAATTCATACACGCTAAAAACGTTTACACCTTGAACGGATGAAAGAGTAGCACAGAATTATAATATCAACTGTGAACCTGTGGATCACGTTTCACAAGATTTTTATTTTTCACCGGTGTAAACCGCGCAAGCAGGATTGATCTATTTATTTATTTTATTTATCAATCCTGTCGTGAATTTCGTTGTTCCAAACTCTGAACTGATCTCTGATGGTGGATGTCGGTCACAGAGAACAGATATTTATGTTCATATAAAATTTCATTCAAATGATGTGTAAAGTTTTGAACAAACCATTAGCGACATCTATCTCAGGGTGCACCAGTCGCGCTTCGTCCATGTTCCCATATTCAATATATTTTCTTGCGATATTCTACATATTTGAATAACTGGCAACTCCAATATCAGTCACTCTAGCAACGATGGTGCTTGTTTATTGAAAGACAACAAACATGTTTTCTTATTCTTTTTGGGCATGGTAAAAAGTGTTTGATATGAGGTAGGTAAAAAGAAATATTTTATGTTCTCATCAATTAATAGCAGTATTTTTAACTTTTTCTTCATAGAAACTTATCACATAAGGGATTATCAAACGTTAAGCCTTCATTGCCATGAAAATACAGTGTAATAAAGTTGGATATGTTGGAACTAAGAACATTTGAAGTTCTGGATACACCAGGGTCGGAAATGCTTTCGATAAAAGCGATGGTTGTAGAACTATTGCTAACGAGCGGAAGAAACATCGTTGACAACGAATACAGTGCTGTTACTTTATCAATTTGATAATAGCTTGGTATCAATTTCGTAGCTCAATATACAGCATAAAAATATGGTTACAGTTCTTGTTTATTTTTAAAGGTTGACTTACTATAGTTACTGTAGCAACGCTGTCCGTTGTAATGTTTTGTACGAATTCAAAGCTAATCGAAGTAATCAAAGCTCGTTCTGTCAGCGATAGGAGCGCCATCTAACGGGAACATTACCACATACTTTCAATATGGCGATTTTGGTTTTTACACATCCCGCGGAATTAAGATGAATGTCTGTTCTCTGTGTGTCGGTGTCGCGTATTCGCAGAAATAAAATGGACCGCACATTGCTCGTCAGCCTCTTATCCAGCAACCCCTAATTCCTACCTCCTCGTAGTTCCTGCCGGCATACGAGCAACCTTAGTGAAAATCGGGTAACCAATCCCGGTGCAAATTGAGGTCGTTTACCGACAGGGAAGGAATTAAGGAAGCCTTGGCGTCTGTTTTCATGTCAGGGGTGGCTTTTGACGGTTTGCCGATTCCTCAACCAAGTGTGCGGTTGTACAGTGGACCCCCGTTCGTTTGAACGATTCCTCATGCAAACTAACGGGGTTACTTTTTAATTTGAACAACTGACCACCCTAAATATGCTGAAACTCGTATGAACTGGCCGCCCTGTTCTTTGATATTGTTTTGATGGTTTGATCACAGAGAACAGACATCCATTCAGGAACAAACTTTTCGGGAATTCTTGGATAAAATTGCAAATTAAAATCAGCTAATATGCTAGCGTCACCACCACTATAGTTTCCCAACTAAATGATTCTTTTGATTTGCACACTGACAACCTTTGGCTCCTCTGGCGCTAGTATATATGGACAATAAGCGTTATGCTAGCGCCAGAAGCTAGCTGTTGTGAGTTTAGTGTAGAATTTTATGCGCCTTCAGCGACATCATCACTATAGTTTCCCAACTAATTTGACATAAGTTTTATCCAAGTGGGGACATTTCGCTTGGATGTCTGTTCTCTGTGGTTTGATTTAGTTGGCAGTTGCAAGCAGTGAATATTTCATTCTCCGATCGGATTTCTATTATAATCGTTGGGAAAACGAAATGTGAAACAGATTAAACACGCTTGGTAAGTGCAAACAAACCGTGTTTATGTGCATTGTGTGCATAAACAAATGATGTCATATTGAGAATGACATTTGAACCATTTTTAATTTGCACGTCGTGCAAACCAACGGGATTCAAATTAAAAAGTGTTCAGATTAAAAACGGTCAAACGAACGGGGGTCCACGGTACTTCTCCTAGGAACGGCTCACGATAGCGTTTAATCCTGAGCGGACGACTGAGTCAAGAAAGGCGGTTTCTCAGCAGTACAGCAAAGATAGCAGCCCCATCACGGCACTCGGTAGCGTGGCCCTATAGTAAGGCAACCTATACTTAAACTCACAATTAAGAAAATTCCTAGCGGAACATTCGGCATAGACATAGGCTAAAATTTTTGAAGCGTTTTAGTAGAATACGAAACCTGAAATCAAATTAAAAAGGCACTGAGGAATTGAAGGCTTCGTAGGGGTCGTATGTACTCGGCCGTAGGCGAAACGTATCTGTGAAGAATAAATATGCATACCTAATAGAATTTAATTGGAAAGTTTTCTTTTTAATTTGATTTCATGGACCTAGGCGACATAGGTGTGGATGATTCGTGGCAGCAAAGCCTAATTTATTGGCCTTCGGGATAAAAGTGACCCGCACTTGTCGCCATGCTGCTGGTATATGGCCTATAGTATCAGGCTGAACTGATAAAGGTTTGTCAGAATAGGTGTTAAAAACGCCTTGCCTAACCCATTTAAATGATCTTTAGCGAGGATTTTCTGCAATCTTGCTGTTGCTGGAGTATTTTCAATGTTCTCACATGTATGCCTCCAGTGAATCCAGTGAATTGATCTTCGTATTTCCTTATTACAGGCAGTGAGGGTTTGCTTATATGCTTCCCACTGTTGTGTCCGTTTGGCCTGGTTGAACAGTTTCCGGGTTTTCTTCCGAAATTTATCTAAGGTTTTATTCCACCAAGGTACATCTCTATTAGTAGAGCGTTCCTTTGTAGAACAGCTTTTATGATACGCTTGTAGGATCAGGCTTGAAAGTTGCGTTCAGTTGTTTTATAGCTCTTCATACGTTTTTGAGCAACCTTTCAAGCTATTGACTCCTACTGTGAGATTCAAATCATATTGCTCCCAGTTTGTTTTCCTAGGATCTCTTATAATTTCCTTCAGTTGTTGATTAGCTTCGTAATCAAATATAATTTGCTTGTGATCGGACAGGGATTCTTCGTCCGAAACATGCCAATTCTTTATTCTAAGAACCTCTTGTCTTATTCTATTTACGAAAGTTGGTTTGTCCCCTTTATTGCATATATCGATTTCATGCGATGATATAAAATCTAAAAGGTACTCACCTCTCTGATTGGTATCTGTTCTGCCCCACACTGTATGATGATCCATCATGATTGCTACGGTATCTTTTGTAATTAATTCTGTAATAGGAAAGAAATTTGCTCTTTCGTTTACCAAAATTGCAGCTCTGGGCGAGAGCTGGCTCTCAGCGTAAATCAACTTACATGAATTTGTAGGGATTCCTTGTATCCTACTTTTATTAGTCCATGGCTCCGCCATGATTTGCCAGTTTCGACTTTTGTGGTACGAGCAGATTGCTGCGGGTTTAGTCCCGCATATTGGACACCACTTGATCCTGGGATATCACTGATCATTTCAGTATCACCAGTTTCTTCGTGGGTCTCAGAGACGCTAGGGTGACTCCTGAGCGCGGACACATCACTTAATTCGCAATGACGGCACCGCACGACCTCTTTTTCACTTACAGAACTGTCCGGTGCTGAATGCGTGAAAATTATTTCCGACATGTTTCTGTCTTTTGCACTCTTCAACAAATCGCTATTCTGCTTCACGCATACTCGAAACTAATGTAGATGTCTCCACTGCGGCGCCGTCATAGCGAATTGTTTGTTTTCTTCGCCTGGCTTCGTTTCCGTTAGATTTCTTTTGTGAAACTTTTTTCTGATTTGTGCATTCCCGAATTTGATGTCGAGCACAAACTCACTGCTCTTGATAGAGTTCATAGAGACTCCATCGACAGTAAAAATTAGTTCCAATTGTTGATTTACGATGTTGCGTTGGAGTATTCTCCACGCATCAACCGCTAACCATCATTCTGGCTCTCTAGAAGTGTTAGAATTCTCTCATTACTGTCTTCTTCACTCCATGGGAAGAACCCAATCAGTATTTCTGGACGAGGAATATCTTTCTCGTCTACTGCTACAAGTTCTGCTCCCTCCCAAGGTTTAAGGGACGGAACGATAGTTTTTAGCCAGGTTGCTGTTTCTTGGTTTTTGCAAAAGATCACATGATAGCCCGATTTGAACGCACAGTGTCCAAACTTAGGTTTTAGAGTATCTTTTCTTTGCTTTTCTACTCTAATCAAAATTTCATTTTGCGTAGCTATTAATTGTTGTGAGGTGAGTTCTATGTTTGGAAGAATCACTTCTTGGAAGAATACCTAACTGTACACCACTGACAACATCTCGGTATAATGGTTGCATCTTACCCTCAGTTCCTCTTGAATGCCCTGAGTGTCTAATCATATCGATGCGTTGCTGTACAGAAGTGGATGCTGAAGGAATGTTAGCTTTCCAATTCTGACGTCGTATTTTTTGTGGACGAGGATTGCCACTAGTGTTTGACCCATTTAAGTCGAAATTCCTGGGACGTTTGGTTACGCCGGATTGTTCTTGTGGGGTTCGAGCCATTCGGAGTGCCTCCTGCCGGCTGTACCAACTATTGATTAGACCACGATACAGTCCAGCGTGAACATCTATGGTAGGTAATGCCCTAGAACGGTTTCCCGGACAAACTGACACAACTGATCAAAGCTACCCTGGAGTGAGAGATATACTCAGTGCGTGTCTCGGGAATACTCGCGAGTTCCTTCGAATCGCGCAGAGGTTTGCTGCAAGAAGATGGACTGCCCTGTAATGTTATTCACTGGAAGTGGTTGATGAGTTCATATATTTGAGATCACTGATCATCGCCGATAACAATACCAGTAAGGAGATTCAACGACTCATTCCGGCTGGAAGTTGAGTCTACTTTGCCCTCCGCAATACGATTCGACCAAGGAGCATACACAACAGCCTCACAAAGCTGACGATGTGCAAAACGCTATTCAAACCGGTAGTAGCTCTGCGCTACCTGGCAAGGTTTACACAGGGCACAATGTGCTAGGTGCCTCGACCACGTTGAAGCCGACTTGCATGTGTCGAAACTCTCCATAAATTGACCGAGTAGCCCAGGGTCAAGTACAGTGGAGAGCAATTCTTGATACGGCAAGAGCCACCCCAGCACTGTGCTGACAGAAGTAAGTAAGTCGTGGCATTCCGGGTCGGGGAGATATTGCTGACCAAGTGGAACAAAGGCCCGCAGCTGGGCTCTTGGTTCCAAGGCGCACAGTTTTTGTACAGACCAGAATTTGAGATCCATGAAACCAAATGTAGAAGAATAGATGCGAACAGTGTTCTTTTCACACGACATCGAAGTTCAAGCTCAGTTGGTGGATGTATTGAATTTTCCAAATCGAACGTGCTAGTCAGAACGCTGGCATGCTAGAAGAGGGTTCATATCGACAATCTATGGGCGAAGTAACCAGAAAAGACTGTCGAAACTGTTCCCGTACCAGCCAAAGTTAAAGCGTTGGTCATGAAGAAGCACTCGATGATCGAGAAACCATTGATTGACACGAGAGGGTACTCCTCAAGTAGCAGACAGAACACTGTTGAAACTAGCTCAAGTTGAAAGGAACCGCGCGGTTCGAGTTTTGCAGAGGAATCGTCAAACAGAGGATCAACTGGAGTCAAACTCGAGAAAATCAGTGACTTTCTTCGAGGCTACCCACCAGGTGGTACGTTGTTTCAGCGAGCAAAGCGAAAGCGTTGAGAAATAGCCACAAGCGGTTGTTAGGGGCCAAGCTTTGGCAAAGATGGTTGTTAGAGTACTTACCGTATATCAACCAGCAGACCAAGTGGTACGACAATCAAGAACCGATCAGTCTGGTGCCATGGGTTACCTTGCGGACAATGAGAATAGGAAGACGTGGGTTCGAGGAATCGTGGAAAAAGTTGGGAATCATAAATATGGGGGCTGTTACGGCACCACTGACAACCTTGCCAGACATCAAAAGTGCTCTCCAATAGTTAGAGAGAACCGTCATCGAAGGAAAGGTGTGAACCGAAGTAGAGAGAACCAAAAGAGGTTACATTGAGAATTTATGCTTAACCTCTTAATTAACCCAGAAATCTAATTTGTACTATTGTAAATATGTATGGATGACAGTTTCTACTAGAAACTTTCTAGGATTGCTGGTTAATTAAAGGAAGTTTTATAAAGAACATCAAGTTTCGGATCAAGTGAAGTGTGAACAACTCATATCAATATAGATAATAACTATGGCAAATTAAAGATGGCTATAAATGAATAATTACAGTTTTTAGCTGTTACCTGCCATTATCCGATGATATATAGGAAGCAGAGGAAGACTTCCAGTGTATATTGTCTCTGACAAAGGCACTAGTTTTGTCGGTGCCAGTCGCAAGTTAAAAAAGCGAGAATAGAGAAAATCGATTTGAACTGCACGAGACGCCGAAACGAAATGGTCGTTAAATTCCTCACATCACACCCCATAAGGGTGGAATGTGGGAGAGAATGATACACAGTGCGGAAGAAGCAATAGCGTCATTGGATGATGGACGACAGTTAACCGAGGATATGTTGTGAACTGCACTGAGGCATTAACCCCAAATTATTTCATATTTAACGGCCTAACGGCTATCCTTTCTATATTTACATGAATTTTTGTCGTATAAAACAATTCCAGTAGAATATATTTTTTCACTCAAATTGTTTACCTTACACTGTAGTAATTTCATTCTATTTTCAACAATCCAGTTCGATAATTTTGTGAATTTTCTTGTGCATGTAATAGCCCATGCGTGACTTGTACTCTCGGCCACAAACGTCACACCGGTAAGGCTCGGCCGATTCGTGAATTCTCCTGTGCGTAAGTAGACCACTGCGTGAAGCGTATGATGCGTCACAGATGGTACATTGGAAAGCTTTTTTACCGGATACGTGCAGTTGCTTGTGAAGGTTCAGCCCGGTAGATGACTTGTACGATGAACCGCAGATGTCGCACGCGAACAGTCGTTCATCGCTGTGACTGCGCACATGCGTTTCGAGCTTGTACTGGTAGGTGAAGGTTTTTCCGCACGTTTGGCACTCGTACACGCGATCCGAGCTGTGGACTCTCAGATGATTGGTCAGTTGTTTTTTTGTGTGGTATTCTTTACCACATATTTCACATTTGAATTCCTTCCCCCGGATGTGAATCGTCAATTTATGATTGGTGAAACTTTCGCGTCTGCTGAAAGTTTGGCTACAAAGATCACACCTGAACGGACGCTCGCCAGTGTGAATTCTTCTGTGACACGCTAGGGAATCTTTTCTAGTGAATCTTTGGTCGCAAACCTCGCACACGTGTTCGCTGTTGTTTGATGCATCTTTGCTGTGAGTTCGTATATGTCTTGCGAGAAAAAACGATACGAGGAAGCCTTTTCCGCAAATCCGACACTTGTGAGGACGTTCCGTGGTATGTGCTTTTTTGTGAAGATCTAAGCTGCCTTTTTGAACAAATTTTACACCGCAAAGGTCACATTGGAAAGGCTGTGGCTCCAGGTATGAGTGAGTTTTCCTGTGAATGCTCCAACCACCAAATGTTTTGTATGCGGAGGCACAGATATCGCATTTGAACGGTCGCTCATCATGGGCGCTGTGTTGAAGCACGTGTTCTGTGAACAATGATCTCGATTTGAATTCTGTGTTGCAAATAAGGCATTTATATGGTCCAGTAGTGCCGCGTTTCCTCAGATGAACGAGTTCCCGTTGATCCGCAGTCGTCGTAGCGTTCGTTTTCAAACGGTTTGCGTTGCTGCGAACAGAAAATAAGCTGCTGATAGAGTATGGAATAACTAAATATGCTTTTATCTCTATTTTACTAAAGCAACAGCATTCGAATCGGTCGAGATATGGCTCAACCGGTTCAGATGTTTTGATTAGTAAAATAAAGTCTCAATATGTTTATTGCATTTCTTTGAATACTGAAGCTTTGACATCTGACCATAATCGACAGGAAACCCGGAAGTGGCAAAAAGCAAAGGCAGTTGATCCTAAAACTCATGCGAAGGTGGTGATTTGGATAGGTGGTAAAACTGGCAGGACCTTCGCGATCACATGTCCAAATAGCAAAAAGTTAGCGCAGATTGCACCACCCCGTGACACGAAACAAAATCTGAAGGTAAAGAACCGCTTGAGGAAGCTCAGCGAGAAGGTAATTTTTATTTTGGATATAACAATAGCCTTTAAAAAAGGCTTCAAAACGATGACTTTCATTCAATTTTCCAGCATCCGGTTTCGCCGGATTTGTGCGTTTTCCGGTGAATATAGAGACCACTGGACGATTGCCATGACAGGCCACACGCGTGACATTTGAACGGTTTTGAATCGACGCACGAGTGAGTCCGCCGGTGAACGTGCAACGTATCGGTTGTCTTGTACGCTGAGCCGCAGATGTCACACTTGAACAATCGCTCGTCGCTGTGACTCCGCATATGCTTCGCCAGTACGTAGGGATAGAGGAAGCTTTCACCGCAAATTTGACACTGCTGGGGACGGTCCGTGCTGTGGATTTTTCGATGATTCGTGAGCTGTGCTCGCAGGTGAAAGTCTTTACCGCAAAATTCGCATTTGAAGTCCTTTGCCCCTGTATGGCTTACAATTTTATGATAATTGAGCCTGGAACTTCTCCCAAATGATTCGCTACAAATGTCACATTTAAATGGCCGCTCACCCGTGTGTAATCTTTTGTGATTCACCAGAGAAGTTCGTCTAGCAAATCCTTTGTTGCAAACATCGCAAATATGTTCGCTTTTCAGTGATAGCTCATCGCTATGAGCAACACGCCTATGGTTCGCCAACAAGTAAGGAAGTACAAAACTTTCCCCGCAAATGTGACACTTATGCGGATGGTCGGTTCCGTGTGTTTTCCGATGAAAATTGAGGCTTCTCTTCTGGACATACTGTGCGCCGCATATGTCACACTTGAAAGGTTTCGGCTCGAGGTAGGCGTGGACTTTTCTGTGAGTGTTCCGATCACCCGCGGTCTTGTACGATAGGTCGCAGATGTCGCACCGAAAGAGCCGCTCATCGCTGTGCTGACGCATGTGTTTCATCAGCAACGATTTCAATCGGAATCCGTTTCCACAAATCGGGCATTTGTGCGGGCCTGCCGTCGTGTCAGGTTGCTTCCGTTTGTCGCCGGCACCCCTACCATCCGCGATGCTGGAACAGAAGAAAAGGGACCGATAGATTACAGGGCTGGAAGTTGGTCACTTTTTAGTGACTTGGTCACTTTTTTCAAGCTGGTCTCTTAAAAGTCACTTTTTTGACCAAAAAGTCACTAAAGTCACTTTTTGCCATCAAAAAGTAACTAAAGTCACTATTAAAGTCACGTCGAGTGTCACTGCTTGAATAATTCACTTTTGGTATCTTGTAAATCTCACGCGACACCATTTTGTGGAGTAACTCAACCGAGTCGATCGCTACAAAACTAATAACCGCTGAGCTTGCTTCGCTTAGGTTGTTTATCGCATCGCTATGCTGTCCGTTCTCCTATACTCGACACTCGACAGAAACGAGTCTAGTTGCTGGATGTAACTTATGGAATAGGGCGAATAATTCCATTTTCACTACTGCTAAATAAAACTGCTAAAAATGTTTGGATTTGAAAATATGAAGATTGGAGATCACGTTGTAATCCAGCTTTACAAGCTAGAAAAAATCGATAAAATCGACTTTTTTCTTTAAACACGCCAACATAATATTTCTGAATGTACCACTCAAGTACCGCCAATGCATAATTCCATCCAGCAGAAAACCTATTCTTAATCCAACCCCCCAGCAGAAGAAAATTTGGTCTACACTTACATGCTCGAAATTTCACAGCCAGCTGTTTATAGCAAGAGTAAATTTACGGGGCGATCGTCGTCGTCAACAGCATAGAGCCGGGGTGGTTCGTGCTGTTTCAAACAGTCGTCATCGTTCAACTCGATCTTGAGTTACTCGTCCCCAATTTCTCAGGTCGCCAGGCGTCTCAGAGATGTCGCAAGTCAATTTAGACCTGGTCACACGTAGGACTCCTCTGTTCTGGGTGCCGGTGGGGTTGTTGTATCCCAAATTCATAAAATCTACCGGTCTAATGAGGGTTTTGTACGTTGTTAGCTTCGTACGCGGCTTGTGCCTGTTGATCGCAGCGTTTTGCGAAGGCTCGATTTCCTGCTTGAATGCGCTGGATCTGCTTACTAATGTTATTATCCGCGACCAGAAGCGATCCTAGATACACGAACTCATCTACCACTTCTGGTGGAGGTCCGTGAAAAGCGCACGTTCATCTTCTTTGAGTCTCTACCATTTATGTATTTGGTCTTTGGCGCATTTATTTCCAGCCCAATCCTCATTGCCTCCACTTTTACACGGAGCGAAATAGCTCCAGTTTGTTTCAAACAAAATGATTGTTGCTTTAAGCCTCGATAAAATATTTTTATAACAACCTGAAAACATTGTTGTTTCAAAACGAGATTCTGTTTGAATCAAGAAAATAACAGTTTTGAATTATATGTAAAGTATTTTTAAATTTGAAGTTAACATTGATATAACAATAAATATTTTCATTTGAATCATACACTTCAGTTTGAAACAAATCGAAATTTTTGTTTGTGCGTAAAACAACCACAAATATGGTTGAAACTACATTTTTATTCTCCGTGTAGCTTTTTTTTTCCTGTATGGACTCATCACTGCGACCATTATGGTTAGATCTATTGTGATATCGCCCGGGTGTTTGTTGTATAACCCGCACTGCATTTATTTTGGCTATAGTCGCTATTGAGTGAGCGATATGCTTATTGAATTTTTTTTATGCGTGCTTGTGTGTAATTGGGTACCCTTCTTTCAATACTTTACTCTACTTTACCCACTTCGTTCCACATGACAGCGCACAGTCCCCAATTATAGTCATCCCTGGCGTAGCAAACCAGTGCATTTTCACTATAAGGGTCTCATTTTTGCACTGTCAATAGGCCATATCGGGATAATATAGAACTCAGCATGAAGGAAGGGCGATGAGGGGCCTGAGAATAAACCCATGCTAAAGTCACTTTGACATCGAATGACCTGATTCTACTAAGATTCGAACCCATGACCATTCGCTTGTCAAAGCAGACTCGGTAACCTTGCGGCTACAGAGCCCCTCAGCTCCGCCTGGCGACCTCCGTGTAGCTTTACGTAGAAGTAATCCGCCGTTGCGCAGTTTCTGGCTATAATATTGAAGTCATCTGCGGTGCTAAGAAATTAACAATTTGTTGTCAATAAATCTTTTATTTTGAGCATAAAAATTATTTTTGAAATATCAAAAATCAATGACGCGTGTTTGAACAAAGTATGTTTTGTTGCATAAATTTGCATAAAGAATTTTGCATAAATAAATCTGTATCTCGTACGCGTAGCGCATGTTAAAAATTTCCCAAAATGGATATGGACTAGTGCGGCCTAACCGCAAGTACCGAAACCGGTAATACTGGCCAATTTTTTTTGAATACCAATATACCGGTTGTAAAAGGGCAAAAAATTTGTATTTTTCTTCTTTCGGGTATTTCATTAAAAATTCGCTTCAAAAATATGTCGGCTCCAATGTCAGAAAATAACTGAAAAACAGTTTGCAATTAGTGCTGAAAAGATTTTTAAAATTGAATTGAGCGATGAAAAGTTTGAAGCGGTCAATCAAATAATTGTAGCATTTGAATTTGTTTCGGCTGCTCTGAAGCATCTTCGCTGGAAATTTGCCTCATTGTATGAGGCGGACATAATGCTTCAATCCATGTTGGAACAACTTGATATTCAATTATCGTTGTCGAATTATTCAAAGCTGTCAATGAACGAATTGTGGGGAAATAATCGAAATACGAGGACCTTTTGGTTTTCTGCATCAATTGTGCCTTCAAAGGATCTGTAAGTAAGGACTTTGAAATATTTTTCAAGTCTTCGAGAGTTACTTTAAAAACAAACAAGTTGACGAAATGCGCCTTACACTAGTGGGATTGATAACTGAAAAGTTCCGGTACCTGCGAATGACGAAGAAGATGACGGTATTATTGATTCAGCCTGCCGATGATCGAAGAACTCGAGAAGACTGCGTACTCATACTCATGTACTCATTCTCCTAACATTGAATTCAGTGAAAACACCAGGAACTTTGAAAACAATCAAAAGTGAATTTTCCTTTTTAAGAAGGGATAGAAGAAAAATGCTTGACCATAATGTTTAACCAACTTGGAACCATTCATCAAATTTCGATGGAAGCGAAAAGAACTTTATCAATTGCTGGAAGTTTTTCCAATAAAATCCGTTCTGGAATGAGAGATGAATCGCTAAGCATAGTTTGAATTCAGCTTTGCTAAGCTGCAATCTGAAAGTTATAACTTGAAAAATAAAGTCTTGCATTTACAAGAGAACACCAACATTTTTTTAACTCGAAAGTTTTAAAAATAGCAGTATTTGCTGTATTAAGGGGGCTAAATTTTTTTTTAAATCATTATTTTTTTTACCTTTGTTATACTATATAACAAAGGTTTAGAAATTGGTCGAAAAACACGAAATTGATCCGAGGCCCGGAGGGCCGAATCACATATACCAATCGATAGAGTTCGACGAACTGAGCAATGTCTGTGTGTGTGTATGTATGTGTGTATATGTGTATGTGTGTGTGTGTGCAGCTAATTTTCTATCGCCTGTTTTTCGAAGGTGGCTGCACCGATTTGACCGCTTTTACTTTTGTTTGAAAGGTATTATTGCCTAGTATATCACTATTGAATTGCTTTGCGGTCCGACATTTCGTTTAAAAGTTATAAGCAAAAATGTGAAAACTACGTGACACGCGTTTCTCCGGAACAACGCAACCAATTTTAACGATCTTAGTACCAAACGAAAGCTCCTGCTATTACTAAACTTTTTACCAAGTTTTATTGAAAACGGACAAGCAGTTTAAAAGTTAGCCTTAAAAAACCTGTTTTGACTAGGTACAAATGATCGCCTGTTTCTTATAAGTTATGAGCAATCGTATACAACACATTAAAATTTACAATTATATTCGACGATTTCATCTTAGATAATTTATCTAGTTTAAATCAGTTTGGCAGCAAATTAGAGGTTTTATTGCTGCAAATATATCTGCAAAATTTCAGAAGAATTGGTTTTGCAGGTCAAAAGATATTAACCCTTGAACACTCGCGCCAACTCTCGTAACACGGTTGCTCGCACGAGACAATAGCCCTAAACCAAAAAAACCCGAATTAATCCACCTAGCGGCGTGACCTAGCCTTTCTACTGTCACAATAATCATCATTTAATTTCTCAGGAACATCTACGTATAATTAACTTGACTATATTTTTAAATATCCGTTCCGTATTCCTCAAAATCCTTATTTGCCAGTAAAATTCACAACGTATTGCGTAGAATAATTAAATTTTCTTTCCTTGTGTGCGTAAATACTTGTAACACCTTATTTAGTTTTATAATCGGTCGGCCTAAACTTTCGGGCTTCAGAGCCACATAGGAAACTTGTTTTGAATTGACAATATGAAATATGTGTTCAGAACAGATTTTTTGATAATTAATTAATACCATGTGTTCAAAAGTTAGCATCTTTGAAAAACAAGAGTTCAGAAAAATTATTATTATACTTCGCCTTTGAAGACAAAGAATATCAACAACAAAATGATTAATCTCAAAATTTTACTATTAGTTTGCTTGGCTTCAATTTTACAATATATCTGAATTAGAAAAAATAACTAAATAGAGCATTAGATATGAAAAGGAGAAATTGAACTTTTTCTTAGCTGGCGCTCCTTCAGATAATTATTTTTGCATGAAAATCAAAACTTATGCTTTTTTTGAATGTACTTTCATGAATAGATAGTCATTAGCTTGATCGCATCGTTTTTACAATGTTGGAGGGTTAGGAAAACAAGAGGGTTGCAAAAGCTGCGCCTTAAACATGCTTGAGAATGGGAAATATGATCGATATGATTTTCAGTGCTTGTCATTTTTGATTTATTTGTTGAAACATGATACATGACATAAGACATCTGTCCTTTAAAATGTCATTAACGAAAACAAATCTTACAAAATTACTACCGTGCAACGTTTACTTCCTATTTTTCATATAACATTTCTAAGCTCTAGTATCTATTGATTGAAAAGAGCATCTATTGATGCGCAAAATTTGTTTGAAATTTGTATAAATTTATTTGGAAAAATCAACTCATTTTTAATCCTATACACCACTATACCTTCATGTTTAAATTAACTGCTTTTCTTCGCTGTTTGCTTTTCGTGTACAATTGTGAGTAACAGCAAGTGAACAAAATGACAATTGAAATCTGAAATCAAAGAAAAGAAAAAGCTTTTCGATTGAATCCCATTATTTAATATTTATTTGCAACAGATACGTAGTTCGCCTACGACGTGCAGGCTTCAACAGCGTCTTATTTCAAAGCGTATACGTATCTGTTGCGAATAAATATTAAATAGTGGGATTTAGTCGGTAAAAGTTTTTTCTTTTCTTTAATTTCAAATTTCGTATTCCACTAAGAGGCTTCAAAAATTTCAGACAATTGATTCAGAAAAGTGAGAAACATCTTTTCTTGAATTTCAATGCAAATTTAAAAATTGCAAATTGTCATCCCAAGTAACAATTTGAGTTTTATTACACTCTTATGATGACATTCAAGACCAAAATTGGTCATGAAAACCACCAGAAGAGTACAATCAAACTCACATTGTTGCTTGGGATCACATACACACACATACATACATACATACATACATACATACATACATACATGCATATATACATACATACATACATACATATATACATACATACATACATACATACATACATACATACATACATACATACATACATACATACATACATGCATATATACATACATACATACATACATACATACATACATACATACATACATACATACATACATACATACATACATACATACATACATACATACATATATACATACATACATACATACATATATACATACATACATACATACATACATACATACATACATACATACATACATACATACATGCATATATACATACATACATACATACATACATACATACATACATACATACATACATACATACATACATACATACATACATACATACATACATACATACATACATACATACATACATACATACATACATACATACATACATACATACATACATACATACATACATACATACATACATACATACATACATACATACATACATACATACATACATACATACATACATACATACATACATACATACATACATACATACATACATACACACATACATCACACACATTGAATACAATCAACATTTGTTTTGAATTCACACGTTTTAACGGTTTAATACACGGTGCTTAAGTGTTAAAGTTTAAATAACTTTTGAATGAACTGTCCGATTTTCAATAACTCGGTTTTGTTTGATAGATCTCAGCAGTAATTTTCAAATAATAATAAAATGTGTGATGTTTTTCATTGAATTAATGCTTATATGTTACAAAAATATGTTTTAAATACTATTTTTTCACATTTCTTTATGTAACTTTCAAACTACAAGCCCAATCGTCATGAAATTTGGAAGTTAAGGGTTTGCAAGGTTCCTCTTTCATATGCAATCAATTTTGTTCAAATCGGTTAAGGGACCTATGAGATAATGAAGTCCCATATTTTTCATATTTTTATACATAACTTTTGAACTAAAAGTCCGATCAGTATGAAATTCAATAGCGACCAATGGGACACCTAGACCTTTCATTTGACACTAAGAACATTAAAATCGGTCCAGCCATCTCCGAGAAAAGTGAGTGAGATTAAAAGCGTCACATACACACACACACACACACATACACACACACACACACACACACACACACACACACACACACATACATACACACACACAGAAAATGCTCAGTTTTCGAAACTGAGTCGAATGGTATATGACATTCGGCCCGCAGGACCTTCTTTCCATTTCCGGTTTTCCAAGTGATTTCTATACCTTTATACTATATATTTATATAGTAGAAAGGCAAAACGTGCGCATTAGAGTTTTGACTAGGAAAACTTGGTTTTAGGTTTATCGCACCTTTGGAAGAGTTTCTTGAAATTGCAAGCTCTATCGTCTGGTAGAATTTAAATTTTGATTAATCCCCCTAAAAGTGAAATAAAAAAAAAATGTTTTTCTTCAGTTAAGATATAACACATTGATGTGATCTGTAAAGTTTAAGAGCATATTATTACCAGAAACTTTGCTGAAGACAGTAACCTTCTGTCTCTTCAGCGAAGATAGAAAAATCTAATTTATTTTATATGAGGTTGTAAAATCAGTTTTTCCATTTTAGCTCGTTTTGTAATTGTTGTATGACTTTTTCATGTTGTACAAATAATAAAAATACATAACTTTGCGTGTTTAGTAACTGTAGAACTTTGATTATAAAAAAATACCCTAATTTTGACCCCGAATTACCCGACTATCGACAGACGGATACATGACCCTTTGTGTTAAAACCACTCTAAATAAAAAAAATTATGGCATTTTGCTCGTAACAACTTTATTGAAGAATATATGTTAGTAAAACATCGATTTGTAACTTTATAATAAAACTAGAGGACCCGGCAAACTTCGTACTGCCACAAATTGGACTGAATGTGTCAGATTGTAAATTTCAGATGAACTGTGAGAGCTGCTGATTTTTAGAAAAAAGAGTTTACTAAAGGTATAAGCAGGGTTTTGTAGTTTTTTAAAGAGTTCAACGTTTGATATTTGATGTAGTTGATGTTCAGAGAGCGTGTATATCTAATAACCGTATCTGACAATCTGGCAGTTTGACAAAATCTCAAAATTTATTATCCGTTGGAAATATGTCGGTGTAAAAGTTGGTTTGTGAATTCCCAATACCCAACGGTTCTATTGATAGAATTTACATCGAGCCTTGTCTTATGAACTCTGCTGATTGTGCACTTATTTTTTGTATAAGTGATTTCGATGGCTTAAACACCGCCTAGTTTCGTCTGCTGCAGTTGATCGTCTAATTATAACCATTATGAGAACGGAATCATTACACTACCAACTATATTTTAATTGATGCTGAAATATATTATTGTACTATTCAATACTCCCAAACACTTTTTATTTGCTTTAGTATAGTCATCCCAGTATTATCTATTCTGTATGCTGGTTCTTGAGTTAGCCAACAGTTTTTGGACACTCGAGCATATTCCCTTCATCACAATCAAAGGTTCGTGTGAAATTCCATGATAATTTAAAATTGAATTCATTATTCTGATACGTATTAGATATCAACAGTCATGCGATTTTTATTTTTATTTGCTTTCTAAATTGATTGATAAGAATTAGCCAAAATAGTTGCATTGCCCAATCTTGATAACTGTAAGTTGCAAACTGCGTTAGTATTCATTACTGATCCAGATTCCATTAACAACTACATAACTTTTTTACATTTTTAAGAGATGAAATACGACTTGAAATCGACAATAAGTTAACTTTTGTAAAATTTTCATTTATATCAGTACCTTTAGAATTGATTTATTAGTGTATTGCTGAATACTATGTTTATCTGCATATGCAAGTTCTTCATTTGGCAATTTGGAGGTGCCAATTTAATCAATTTAGTGCTTAAACCATTTGTACGAATTTCATTATTGACGCTTTTGGCTTGAGTTTGGGTTTATCAAAAAGTTATACCTACAACACATTACATAATGTTAATTATTTTCTGATCTTGCTAGACCACAGAAATGATTAATAGCAAGAATATCCCTCATTGTTACATGTGGCGATTTCAAAGAAGGTAACACGTGTTTGTTTTTGGCGGCAACGGTGCTGTTAATCAAACGTGGTATCGGTTGACGATCGTAGTAACTACCGATATGGCGCATACAATGCGTTGCGGGTTTTATATGGAAAACTTATTTTTCGAGTTTTCTAATCTTTCCAGTAAATTTTACAATTTTTCTCGCCGTAAAAACATAGCGGTGGTAGAAACGAACACAATAAAGAAAAGACGGCTCAAATCGGATGCTCCGTTCTCAAGTGATGCGCGGTCGAACTTTTTCACTTCTCTTTTATATATAAGATGGCATTCTAAAACCTACACGTGTTGTACGAAATACAACAGCGTGAGTAACCGAAGGTTAATAAAAATTGATGAAATTTATTCAAGAAAACTTTATTGAGTCAAATAGAATGCCATTACAGGAAATTATGCATAGTTCAAAAACCTATAAACTAGACCTTTACTACGCAATGTATATGTTAAAGAGTAATATTTCCTCTTACAACTTACTTTTACTTGCATTTACTCAAATTAGTAACACTCTTACTCAGTACTTACTCGGCAATTTCATGAAATAAGGATCTATCAAAATTTATAAGTGCTCCTATTTTGTTAAAATTTTGTAAACTTATTCAGTTTCCAAAAAAAATATGTAAACAAACGCTCCACGCAACGTTAACGTAGATGGAGACCGTATAACAAAGGTTCCTTTCACCACTAGGTGGATTAAATCGGATTTATCTCAGATTTTGATTCTGTAATCTTTTCCGCTTATTTTAATACTAAATTTGTAATGATCCGACCACGGGAAGTGGCCAAAAAACGATCATACACTTAAGCATTCCAGTGCGGAGTGGAACAACTTCGGAGGAATAAAATGCCACTCCTGGAAAATCATGGTTTTCAAACTTCATGTACCGTCATCCGGGGATATTTGCAACACTTTTGAACTTTGACTTAGTATAACTTTCGAAGTATACCGCTTAGGTCCAAGTGTAAGTAGCCAAAACTTGTATAGTGGTGAGTACTTTTGATTTATGATTATGAGGAAAAATATAAACTAAATGAATCTGTAGAATGAACCAAAAATAGGGGTGTTGCAAGTTACCCAGTAAACGGGGTTACTTGCAACACTTTTCTGATTTTGCGTTTCTTATGATTTTATATCTGATTTCAAACCGCGAATGTCTATTTTGAGATATTTTGAATGTATTTGTAGTAAAACAAGAGATACTGGAGGCGTTTTTTGTTTCACAATTTCGTCTATCGCTTTTTTAAAGATATTCGGTGAAAATGCAGCATGTCGGCGAACTCCAAATTGCCGTTTCAAGGCACGTGGAATTTTTCACAATTTTAATTTTTCTGGAGATGGTGGTAGACAAAATAACATCGTACAGATGCAAACTTACTTTTTACATACTGTCTATTACGATAATTTTCATTTTTACAAGTGCAAGTCGCGCCATATTAGAAGTAATAACACGAATTCATCGTTTCTTCTCCAAGTTCAAAATATAAACAAAGCTCAAAGTTGCTATTTGTTAGCTTATATGATGCACTTATTGTGTTCAGGAACCAAACAATAAAAAATAATTCCATGTCAATGAACTGACTGCAACTTTGCACATCCATTTTTCCTACTCTGAAAGTGAAATTACTTTCCAATCGTGTAAAAACAAGCAAAACAATGATGTAATGGATTTAACTTAACTAAGCGCAAGTTCAGCTCCTTCTATGCCGTCACGACCAGGAATCCAGTACCGATTGACTAAGTTTACGTGGCTGGCATCGTCGAAACAAATAAATGAAACTGAGTTTCTCTTACCTTCGCTTCATTCTTGCTGACTTGCTTCAATTGTTGAACAGAACGTTTCAAGCAAGCTTCAGTTGAAGTTGGTGGCTGTTTCAATTGACGACGGCAGAATGTCAGGCACGATTTGTCGACATTGACTAGGTTAACTTTAATAGGCGTTGCATTGTAGGAAATGTTACTCAAATTCAATTCATTTGCATTGAAAGTTGCTAGCCTTCATCTGAATATTTGATAGAAAAGTACAAATAAAAAGTTGAAACCAATTGTCATGATGAATTGAAACCCGTGTCGCTGACGCTGACCGAAGCCAGTTTTAAACTGAAGCGGTGTTGCTTCTTTTGAAACCGAAGCTTCACTGCTTCATTGTTGTGTGACGCTATGCAATTGAAGGTGACGTTGTCGGGCCCTGATCGACAGACTTCGCGGCCAGCTGTTAGAGTACAGGACAGTTACGGAGCTAGTGCAAAATTCCTGCTAACTATCTAGCAGCACTGCCTAGCTGAGATTCGAACATTCGACGACTTGCTTGTTAAACCAGCATCATATCTTAAAGCTAACTGGGCGCAAATTTGTTAAAAAAAAAGAGCTAATAAAATTTATAAAGCGCAAACTGACTATTTTCAGTTGTTTTTATCATTGTATATTTCGTGAATAACCTAATATAAGTTATTTGTTCTAAATTTTTAAGTCACTTTTTGGTCACTATTATTCAAATTTTGGTCACTAAAGTCACTATTTTTAGTTGGCCAGGTCGCTTCCAGCCCTGAGATTAGGATGCTTAACGTTGATGGATTTTTTGTCAATTTAAAGAGCCTAAATGCCCCTCATTGTGCAAGCGTCTAGACACAGAACGATGTCTCTATTTCGAATTTGATATTTGCTGCTCTACAGTCTTGTCTTCAGTTATCAAAACCGCATCCAAGCAAAGTTTTGCTCGCAAATTGCAAATTAGCTGCCACAAACGTAATAAAAGTATTCGCGGTACGTTTCTCGGCAGTCAGGAAGATTTGATTTGGAAAACATCGAAAGCCGGAGGCTGCTGCATCCACAAAAAGAGTGGCCAGCACTTTCAAGTGGAACTCCAAGCTCTCCGTCCAAGTTGTCGCAAACAAACTGTGAGTATCGTCTACCAAGAACTCTCCCAACATACCAACCCTGGAACTTACTAACTTATTCCATGTTAGCCGGTACGGCAAAACAAAGGGATGAAATACAGTCTATCCCTGGCGCTCTGTTGGATTTCATACATTGCAGAGTTGCAGAGGCACCTAAAATGTTCAGTCCATCACTTAAGCTGTTCTGTACGGTCAGTCAGT
This sequence comes from Sabethes cyaneus, assembly GCF_943734655.1. Lineage (NCBI taxonomy): Eukaryota > Metazoa > Arthropoda > Insecta > Diptera > Culicidae > Sabethes > Sabethes cyaneus. The sequence continues at coordinate 145,683,476 of NC_071353.1, read as the reverse complement.
AACTGATCAGCTCTGTCCATCAGCGGCATCTTAGTATTCATCCTGGCATCACTAAGGCGGCGAGGAATATCGTACAAGAAACAGATATCACCATTACTTTGGCGGCGGCCGGTGGATTCTCCTCCTTCGGCTAGGGAATTAGTTCAGGCTCTCTTGTCCCGCCTACAAGCGTGTTTTACAGCCGTCTTCAGTTCGGCGTATCGTTGATGGCCAGCGGTTTAAGTCGCTCTGGTTCGATCTCGCTCAATGCCGGCTTTTGCATCTGTCCGCTCGTCTTCCAAGTTTCGTCGGAAATCCACTCTCTCCGCCCGCTGCACACATCACCCCAGATTTTGTCACTGGTCGTGATGCAGGCATTCTTTTTTGCCGGTCCATTGTTCTTCGATAATTCCATCGGGTAGCAACTCCTAGGCTGAGGAGTAGTATTTTCATCTCCCAAGCCAGAGTAAAACAAGACTTGTCCAGATGATGTCTTGGGTTCGCCAGCATCAGACCAACCAACATCGCTTAGTCTTCAGATTTGCACAAATTCACTCTTTGCCAGCCCTCAGACGTTGAAAATGGGCAGAAGTAAATTAATCGCCTCATCAGGGATAGAATCATCAGTGAGGTTTAATCGGAAGCGCTAAGAACCAAACTTTTGGAGGACAATAAAATTACTCTTCAGAGGGCTATTGCAAAATTGTAAAGCGAACGAAACAGCGGTCCAGCAGAATAAGTCCATCGTGGAAAGTACCAGCGGTAAGAGCGGTGAGGTAAATACCGTAAAAGGTTTTAAGGCTTCGGAAAAATGAAAAAAAAGGCGATCGCATTCGACCATTCGTTACTAAACGTTTCCGTAACATCGCTCTACAAGCAACACACCAACTGTGTCATCCTGGTACGCGTGCAACAGCCAAATTAATGACAGAGCGATTTGTTTGGTCGAGCATCCGCAAAGACAGCATTTCGTACGCCAGGAATTGCTTGCAATGTCAGCGATCAAAGGTGTCGCGCCATACTCAATCACCCGTGCTACAATACTCAACGCCAGATAGCCGATTTTCGCATATTAATATCGACATCGTTGGACCTTTCCCTCCGAATAAAGGACATCGATATTGCCTCATCGTCATCGACAGGTTCACACGGTGGTCAGAGGCTTTTCCTGTTCCAGATATGACAGCCCCGACGATCGCAGAAGCTCTACTCACTGGGTGGATTTCACGTTTTGGCGTTCCAAAGTACGTTACGACCGACCAAGGACGCCAGTTCGAATCATCATTGTTCTCAGCGTTAACTCGCTTGCTGGGAACTACTCACCTACGTACAACTTCGTACCACCCCCAATCAAACGGTATCATCGAACGGTGGCATAGAACCTTAAAATCAGCGATTCTGTGTCACAATCCCGATCATTGGAGCGAACAGCTACCGGTGATTTTGCTTGGTCTACGAACGGCCTAGAAGGAGGACATAAAAGCATCTGCAGCTGAGATGGTATACGGAACCACTCTTCGAATACCATCAGAGTTTTTCGTCAACAATTCAAAGGAAACGAACGAAGCTGAATTCATTGCAAATCTACGTAAAGTCATGCGTAATTTGCGAGTTCAACAGACGTCTTGGCACGGCAATCGGAGTGTATTCATCCATCCTTACCTGCACTCTTGCAAGAACGTCTTCGTACGCAACGATTCGGTTCGACCGTCACTATCGTCACCATACGAAGGACCGTTCGAGGTGATGAATCGAAGTGACAAATTCTACAAGGTTAACATCAGAGGGCGAACAGTGAACATCTCGATTGACAGGTTGAAACCAGCCTATATAGTGGAAGATACATCGAATATTTCGGGACCTGCAACTACAACTGCTGATGCAATTCCTCCGACTAGAGTCACTCAATCTGGTCGACGAGTTGTCATCCCTCTTCGCTACGGTTCGACCTAGTCTAGGTGGGGAGTACTGTAGCAGCATCCTCATCTTCGCTATCAACGCAACATCGGCTGGTGGGACAACCCTGGCATACCGACAAAAGTGAAATATCGAAACCACACTCGAAATCAAATCTATTGTTATAGTATACCAATCCAAATTCTATTATTTCTATAACCTACTGTTACTACATAGGGTGATTTGCCAATTGTTGCCCACTTAATGTAGTAAGTTTCAGTTTTTCTCATTTTTCAAAAAAAACTAGCGTATTACTTATATCAAATCGCACAGAACCGTATCTACCTTGGATAAACGCTACGCTGCGTCGCCTCAAATCCGAAAAAAAAGCTGCATTAAGGAGGTATTCAAGGTACAAGACCCAATCGCTGCGAAACCACTATCTGGCGCTCAACAGACGTTACAAAAAATTCAGTCGTCACTGCTTCCGTAAATACTTAAACAACGTCCAGCGCAGATTGAAACGTAGCCCTAAGTCATTCTGGAAATATGTGAATGCTCAACGAAAAGACAACGATCTTCCGTCAGCAATGTTCTTTGGAAACGACACTGCTACTGATATGGATATGGTTTGTCAACTATTCTCACGGAAATTCTCCAGTGTCTTTGTTAACGAAAGGCTGTCTGACACAGAAGTATCGACTGCACTAGAAAGCGTTCCCAGTCTCGGCGACTCTCTCAATAACCTGATTATTGACGATGCTATGATTAGGCTGGCCGCTCTGAAGCTAAAAAGCTCTTCCTCCGGTGGACCGGACGGCATACCTTCAATCTTTCTGAAGAACTGTATTGAAGCCTTAGTAGCCCCAATCCGTCGTCTGTTTAGCTTATCGATTAACTCAGGAGTATTTCCTTCTGCCTGGAAATCCGCTTATATGTTTCCAGTTCATAAGAAGGGTAATAAAAGAAACGTGGACAATTACAGGGGAATCTCCGCCTTATGTGCATTATCAAAACTCTTCGAGCTCGTCGTGATCGCACCAATTTCCTCGTTTGTCCAGCAGTATTTGGCCGATGAACAACACGGATTCATGCCCAAGCGCTCAACGACCACCAATCTACTAACACTCACTTCCCACATAATGGACTGCTTCGACGACCGTTCTCAGACAGACGTCATCTACACGGACCTCTCTGCTGCCTTTGATAAGCTGAATCATCAAATCGCTATCGCTAAACTGGATAAACTCGGTTTTGGAGGGCCGCTGCTCCAATGGTTTAAATCGTATCTGTCGAATCGTCTCGTCAATGTATCTATCGACGGCTCCATTTCGCAGGCTTTCACCGCCTTCTCTGGAATTCCGCAAGGTAGCCATCTTGGTCCTTTGGTTTTCCTTATCTATTTTAACGACGTCAATATAATGCTCAAAGGTCCTCGGCTTGCGTTTGCCGACGACTTAAAATTGTTCGCAAAAGTAAATGACTCGTCTGATACTCTTGCGCTCCAGGACCAGCTGTCGATATTTGCCGAATGGTGTAAAAACAATCGTCTAACATTGAACCCCGATAAATGTGAAGTGATTACGTTCTCCAGAAAGCTGAATCCGATAATCTTCGAATACCGACTGTCAAGCATGTCTTTACGACGTGTAGATTGCGTCAAAGATCTCGGTGTACTACTCGACTCCAAACTGACCTTCAAGCAACACGTTTCCTTCATTGTCGACAAGGCCTGCAGGAATTTGGGATTCATCATGCGTATCGCCAAAAGCTTCAATGATATATACTGCTTGAAATCACTCTACTGTGCGTTAGTTCGTTCTAATCTTGAATACTGCGCACCCGTATGGAGCCCGTATTATCAAAATGGCGTCACCCGAATCGAGGCAGTACAGCGGAGGTTTATTCGCTTTGCGCTCCGACGGCTACCATGGAACGACCCGATCAGACTACCAAGCTACGAACAGCGTTGCAGACTAATCAACCTGGACTCTCTGCAAAGACGCCGGGACGTAATCAAAGCTGTTTTTATATCAGATGTTTTGACGTCTCGGATCGACTGCTCTTGGATACTTGAGAGAATCGACATTTCAGCTCCGCCTCGCTTAACACGGAACAATTCATTTCTACGTATACCACACAGAAGAACCAACTACAGCACCTTTAGCACTATTAATGGTTTACAACGCAATTTTAACCGTTTTGTATCCTGTTTTGACTTTGGCGTTAGCCGCAACGTGTTGAAATCTCGCTTTAGAACATTAGCTAGTAGTTTTTATTAGTCATTAGGATCCAGAAATCTGTTGACTTTTTTTTTTTTACCAAATAAACAAAATTCGTCACACAAGTAGAGTAACCCTTCAGTAAAACATTTTACTTGATTTTATATGCCTAAATATTAAAAAAATGTTGTGATTGAAGTTTTTCTGGAACAGCATAGGGACCCAATTGTTGTACACCTGGTTAGCCATATTTGCCTAATTTTGCACACTTTCAACCCAATTGTTGCACCGCAAAGAACAAAATGATAAGAACAATCAACAACCATGGACTGCTGACATACAAATGCAAGGATAATGAAAACATAGATTTACGAACAATAGAAATGTTACCGTTTTTATTTTATAGTGTTTATAAGTGGTCATCACATAGTACTAAATGATTGCATGAGTTATTTTACATTTTTGTTTCTTACATTTTTGATTTTCGTCTTTGATACCTTTTCCTTATTAAGTTTCAAACGCAGTAATTTTTTCTCTTCTTGTAGTTTTTTCTTAAGTGCGCGTTCTTCGACAAGTTTCTGTTTTTTTAATAAAATTTCTTCTTTTTCTTTTTGTTTCTTATTGAGTTCCAGAGGATGCTCAGAGGAAGTTAAAATAAAATGACGTCGCTACGAATAATTTTGTTTTACCATTTTACGCTTTGGAGTAGGTGGTACATTTAGCAAAGCGGAAATGCTTATACGGCGATCCAGCTTGTTTAAAATTACATCTCCCAAGTTCGTTGTACCACTTTCATCACGTTCCTGTTTTGAAAAAGTATCGAGTTTCTGCGGTTCAGCACTGTCAATAAGTGAAAGTTCATTATTATCTGAAGAGCAAGTGTTTTCGTTTAAAATCGCATCAAAGGAATTTGTCTGTACAGAGAAAGGTTTATGGCAAATCTTATCGACAGTTTTGTCTCCAAGGCATTCATCAAAGTCAGCTAATAATTCGCGATATGTATAAGAAATGATTTTGTCAGAATCGCTCAATTCATCAGCTTCGAAACCAGCCATCGTATTTTTAATTTTCTGAATTTTTTCACGTCCAATAACCTTTAGACAGTTTTCAATTTTTTCTAGGTCAACAAGTACTGCTTGTTCAACCTGATTCTACTGTTCCTCGGTAATGTTATCATTGCCATTAGCGGGCTTCCCCAGCAACGACTGTAGTCCACCGCTTCTGAATCGAATGGGAAAAGACCGCACTTGCGAAATCCAGCTTTAATGGTTTCTGTCTTAATACCAACGTTTATAGCTTCCTGCAAAAGTGAGCCAAAACTGTCCAACGTAAACGCCTTTCCTTGATTTGATAGCTTCCAATATTCAACACACTTTGCCCAGCTGTTTTTGAGTGGCTTAAAAATCGCTACGTCGGCTGGTTGAATAATATGGGTAGAATTTGGGTAGAGTGCTATAAGTATAATGCCCAACTCTGCACACAATTCAGCCGTTTCAACACCCGTATGGGACGAATATCCGTCTACAAATAAAATTATTGGAAGCGGAATCTGTCGCCGTACGAGTGATGGATATACAATGTTTTGAATATAAGCAATAAAATTTTCCCGATCCATCCACTCTCTTTCCGACTTTCCGATACCCCAATCGGGTTGGAAACTCAGCAATAGTTGCTTTGATAATCGTTTCATAGGTAAAATCACATCAGGTGGTTACATGAATCCGGAGGCATCGAAAGTAAACATGACCCTAGTATTTTTTTTAGCATCGGCATGCTGCACCATATAAACATTTCGATTGCCTTTTGTCGCAACTACCGATTTTGTGGCAGGGTCAAATAAACATTGTTTCATCTGCATTAAGCGGCTCGGATTGCTTAAGATTTCCAAAAGTCCTCTTTCTTGAAGATAACCATGTATCTTTCCAAACCAATTCTTTATCTCCGTTTCCGAAACATTTGCCGCTGCGCGAGTTACGCTCTTATGTTTCCGAATCGCCAATTCAGGGTGTCTCTTCAAGAAAAGTGTAAACCATTTGTGCCCTAAAATAACTAATATTAGTTTTTAGCTTTAGTTATGATAGAAATATCATATCACATTTTATATTGCATCTTACCAGGATTACCATCTTTAAACACAGTTTTACGGGCGTTAATATTCAAAAAAGCTTTTACTTTGGCAAAAATGCTCTGCTTTGTACAAGGGAACCCGCGTTTTTCAAGATCTTTCACCCATTGGATAACTTTTTCCTCCTCGTCTAAAGTCAACATAGTATTTGGTCCACGTCGAGATTTACCGCTCCATGTTTTTTCAATCCGAAAGCGAATTGTCGACTTTGGCACTGCAAAAAAACCTCGATGCTTTTCCCAAATTCATATTTTTTGATTTCACTGCTTCAGCCCAGCATTCAAGTTTTCCTCGGCGTATTTGCGTTTCTTAAGACGTCGTACTTTGTCACTATTTCCGGTGATTTCATGTCAGCTGCCTTCTAAAGGTTGTTACCTATCGTTAGTATTTATTATAAATAGATAACATTACTAGACTTACAATTTTATTTGCCATTTTTGAAGTTGTCGTAGGAAAGCGTCTGCAAAATTTTGTAAACAAAACGGATTGGAAATTAAGAATGGGCAAGTTACCGACCGATGGAGTTACCGGCAACTCCATCGAAAATAGCCGCGTATCGATATAACTATCGATATTTATTCTGGTCAATATCTTCTTCCTTTATAATTATTCGTCAGAATCTTGTAAAATTTTGCATTAGAGTTGATTAAAATGAAAATACTAAAGTGATTTAGGATGGTGTGCAAGAAATGGAATTTATGTTACTATTCTTTCCAATAGTTAACCAATATGCATAAAAGTATGAAAAAGTCTAATATAGTATTTTGTTAAACCAAACATTGGAAATACAAGTATTCTGAATACGATCAAAATAAATGTAAGATAAATTTGCTCGTGTGTTAGAAAACAAAAGCTTAAATTTGGAGAGTGGTTTCTTAAACCATAGTGCAAGCGTTCGCCGGATTTTGGTTCTACTGAGTATCGAATTTTTGGAGGAAATTTTTATATGCCCAAAAGTTTGTTATTAACAATTACACTTACAAATATTTTTAGACAATGGATTATATTTGTGTTGTGGACATTTGGAGCGTTATGGAAATGTCGGTATTTTCAGATAATATTTAAAAACTGAGAAGCGGGCAACAATTGGGTAGTGTGCAACAATTGGCAAACTACCCTACTCGACAAAATTAATTATATCGATGTTGAATAGAATAAAATTATTAGTCTTAGCTTGCAATTCAACCGGTGCACATCTTTTCATCTCCGAAAGACCGCACGTATATTGATAGCAGCTAAATACGGAACGGATCAATCGGCATAGGATGCGGCAAAGAACAAGAAACGATTAATGGATAACGATTGGAAAATTGGCACCTGGAATGTCAGAACTCTCCACGAACCGGGCCCGAGTTAGTTTGCTTGCTCGAGAGCTACATCGACTCTGAATGAAGACGGCTGCTATTCAGGAAGTTCGATGGCCAAATTTCGGAGAAAGAAAGTTCCGCGTAGTAGACCCTATTGCAGGCACTTCTCTAGTACATACCACATCTACTAGAGTAGCGGTAGGAAGGCAAAATATTGAGTCGGTTTTGCAGTGTTGGGAAAGAAAAAGCAACGAGTTATCCGATGGAGGCCCGCAGATGACCGTATATGTGTGTTGAGAATTAAGGGTAAATTTTTCAACTACCGCCTACGAAACGTCTACGTCAAACGATAAACCCGATGATGCTAAAGACGAGTTCTACGGAGGGATTCTTCCGTCCAGTAATAGCCAAGACATAGCCTGCATCTTTCGACCAATGATAACGTTCTGAGGTTCATAAATTTTGCCGCGGCCAGAGGAGCAAAATATGCTGCTATATGGGTATATATGGGAAAGAGCAGAACAATCTCACCAGCAAATATAATTGAGTCAAGTTTCCATCGGTGCATCTAATATCAAATAATTAATTTAATTTTTTCGTTTGATATCCATGTCCATTATTTAAACTTGTTACGGCCAAACTTTTCCCTTTACAGTAGGAGTAACTTGATGAGCTAAAACGAAACAAATAATTAAAATTACATATTAGGCTTACCTGCTAGCTTTTTAGATCAGGCAGTCGGGAACCATGCGGCATCGTACCTCCTAGTGGAGATGGCAGGTAGGGGCTTAGGATGGTAAAAGCTACGTTGGACGCCCATTTGCCTTCCCCCAGTTCATACCCACTTGAAATTGTCTTTGTAATTGAACTTTAATTGGACTTGAAACTAGATCTATTTTTACCTAATTAATTTGCTGGTCGCGAAAATACCAGGCGAACAAATTAAATTCTTAGTACCTGCGGGCTACAGCTTAAGTTTTTTTTTTGAAATGAATCGTATGGAGTTGGGGGCCAGGAAACCCAGTGAGTTGGAACAAATCTTTCACATACTATTATCAATAAAAGGAACAAAAAACAAAAATAATTTCAACACTGAATGTAAGTTCGACAAATCGAATATATATTTGATGTTCAGCTAACGAATACGATCAATGTCCAAGATTTGTTTATCTGATTCCGGCTAAATTACCTCAATTTTTCCCCAGACAGACTAAGCGCGCATCACTCCGCGTGCATTTTCCCGTGCCTGTTGAGCGTGCGCAGCAGCTTGAAACTTTTTCCGCAAACCTCACACGGAAAGCGCCTTCCGGTGGCATGTATTTGTACATGTTCCCACAGGCTGCTTTTGAAGGAGAACCCTTTTCCGCACACCGTACACTGGTGCGGCCGCAGGCCTTGCACACTGTTTTGGTGTGCTTCCAGGTTTTTCTTATTGGAATAGTTCTTTCCGCAGTGCAAGCACTCGAACAGCGTTTGCCCCGCGGTCACCACCGAGTGCGTCCTTTTCATGTGCTGCCGTAGGCTACACTTGCGATTGTACTGCGCACTGCATAGGGCACACTTGAACGGTCTCGGATCAACGTACAGGTGGATTTGTCTGTGAACGGACAGGGCGCTCGACTGCTTGTACGCCAAGCCACAGATGTCGCACTTAAACAGTCGCTCACTACTGTGGTGTTGCATGTGCCTGGCAAGGGCAGACTTGTCTTTGAATCCTTTTTCGCAGATTTCGCACCGGTGCGGACGTCCCACGAGGTGTGCTCTACCGTGCTTCGTTAGTTGACTTGCAAAGGGAAAGGCTTTGTTGCATTTCTCACATTTAAAGTTCTTTTCTTCGGTGTGTGTTGCTTTGTGATAGTTGAGCGCATGGACGGAGCTTAATGTTTTGTCGCACAAATCACACTTGAACGGATGCTCGTCGGAGTGAGTTTTCATGTGAGTTTTCAGGTTGTTCTTTACAAGGAATCCTTTATTGCAGACGCTGCAAACGTACACTGGCTTGTCCTTGTTGGTCACACCGGCGCCACCGGTGTGAGATTTTTTATGTCTTATCATTGTCTGATAAGAGGAACAGACCTTGTTGCACACGTCGCACTCACGGGGCTGCGTTCTCTTGTGTCGATTGTAATGACTTACGAATGGTCCCTTTTTGTGGAACTGTTTGCCACAAATGTCGCAGTGGTAGCCTTCGGAACCTGCGGCACTACCAGTGGGGATTGTCTCCAAGGGTTCCGCAACGCTGCAACAGAAGAGAAGCATCCGATTCTTAGTGAAGGAAGTTGAAGCTTTGCTATCCGAAAGGATATTGTTCTCTGTGTTTAATTAAATCACATGTCAATTCATAACGTAAGTTTTTTTTTAAACTAAAATATGTGCCTGATGGCTTCTTTCAAAGTCTACGAACACTCTACAGATACTGATTTTTTCCAGATATTTTTTCTAGAATATAAAAAATTCATTGGGAGCAGTGCCTTGGTGTAGTAAATTGAAGACGAAATACGTATCTGTCAAAATAATGAATAAATAGTTGATTTAAAAGGAAAAGCGTCACTTTCCTCAGTCTACGGATTTTATTAAAACGCTCATGGAAGGAACATTAGACAAAATAACACAAAAATGATACAACAATAACATAGAACTCATTTAAAAAATACAAAACAATGACACATAGAGTAGGGCGGGGCATAAGTGCGATGTTTGAAGTTGCCATCAATATTCGTGAGATATAAAGAAGGACAACAACAAAATATATTTTATAGTGATGAAGTAACTCACTGTCTTCACATTTAGCTATAAATCATCTGGATTAATAATGTTATGCAAATTAAATTATTCATTCTTCTGGTCAAGTGCCGATTCGCACTTTTACCCCAATAGCGGGGCAAAAGTGCGATGCTCGAATTCATGAAATTAGCACAGCAGTAACTAATAAAACCATATTATCTTCAATCTGCGGTATGCTTCGGTAAGGAATATTCTCAATTTGCACCTTTCCTATTTTGCGCTGGTGTATTGTAGCCTCCGTCAGATCGAAACTTTTCCAAACGCTTGTTTTTTGTTTCATCAGCGGAAAAGCATTGTTTTCCTTTGGCCAACATCTGTAGACCACACAGTTTTCTGCAGGTAATATAGTGCCTGAAGCTGCATATAATTAGCTAAACATTTTTGCCTCGTCTATGAGTCGCACTTTTGCCCCGTCCGTGAATTGTACTTTCACCCCGCTAGGCGCTTGACGGGGTTTAATTAAATTATGGAAAAGCGAAATATATTTTGTAAATCCTTTCCACTGTATTTTCAAAACATATATGTGAGTGATGTAAAACGCTGCTACAAATTTTCAACAAGTAATGTCTTCCTTCTGATATCGTATTTGCCGTATAACGAAAAATTACATCAAAACCGCCCTAAAATAACATTAACACATAACTCAGCAACTATGCTTCATAAGCAACCAAAGTTTACGTTAGATTCAAGCTGTCAAAGTAGTCACCCATCCTTGCCAATGTAGTCAATTTACTCGGAATCTGTACCGATAAATCATTGTATCGCACTTTTACCCCCATTGCACTTTTACCCCTTCTTATTCTAAGTGATATATAAATGACACAATTATAAAATAAACGGTGCAGGGATACCTCGATATAAGACAACCTCGTTATAAAACAACCTCGATATAAGACAATTTTTACCTCGATATAAGACAAATTCCTTTGGCATATCTGGTAACAACACCAAAGCTAAGTTTCTATTCTAAAATCGGCCTCATGAAGATGTTCATTATTTCAAAATAACCCTAAAAATTGTAAAAAACTCATAGCAAAAACAATAACAATAAAATTTGTTACGATTTTGGTTTGACTACATACGCCATTTCCCAAAAAAAAAAGCTACAAACAAATACAAGTCGACACCATACTACGATTTTTTGAACTGTTTATTATTGTTTTTGCTATGAGTTTTTTACAATTTTTAGGGTTATTTTGAAATAATGAACATCTTCATGAGGCCGATTTTAGAATAGAAACTTAGCTTTGGTGTTGTTACCAGATATGCCAAAGGAATTTGTCTTATATCGAGGTAAAAATTGTCTTATATCGAGGTAAAAATTGTCTTATATCGAGGTTGTTTTATAACGAGGTTGTCTTATATCGAGGTATCCCTGCACCGTTTATTTTATAATTGTGTCATTTATATATCACTTAGAATAAGAAGGGGTAAAAGTGCAATGGGGGTAAAAGTGCGATACAATGATTTATCGGTACAGATTCCGAGTATGGGCCATTTCCCAAAAAAAGCTACGTTCAAAAAATCGTAAACACAAAATTGGTACAGAGCAAAATTGGCGGCCGCTAATGCAATTTTTTTTGAAAAAATCATTTTTCGATACAAGACAATTTCGACATAAGACAACTTTTTGAAACTATAAATTGTCATATATCGAGGTATCCCTGTTCAGAAATAATACAGAAATGGCACCAAAAAGCTTCAAAATAACTCAATTTTAATGCAATAAAACCAAGCACAAGGACACAAAAAGAACCCCAAAAAAAGCAAAGCCTGGGGTAAAAAGGTCTTTTAAGACTTGACCCTTCTGGATCGACAGATATCGCTTACTATAGTACAGGACAATCACGGGGCTAGTGCAACGATCCTAGTGATTCTAGCAGCACCGCCCAGCCAAGATTCGAACATACGACGACTGGGTTTGTTTTGGCACTCCAGCATCGCTTCTCGAGATTGACTGGGCGGAAGAATCTCAAAAAGGCACGAAAATACGAAAAAATATACAGATATAATGATACCCAAAGAACTCCAACTCTAAGAGGGTACTAAAATAACAGGTTTCCATTTCTAGTATAGTACAAAAATGGCCTAAAATATAAACGTAGCAGCAAAATGGCTCGAAAATAGTATAAAAATAGCATAAAATGATAAATGACCAATAAATAATACTGAAATAAAAGAAGTAGAAAACACAAGTACAACAATACTGATACAAAATGATACAAAAATGGCCACGCAAAGCGGCAAAATTGCCAGAAAATAATTCAAAACTGGCATAAAATAATCAAAAATAACGACATAAAAATAACACAAAAAAGCGGAAAAAATAAAAAGTAATGGCAGACACGAAAACAAAAAAATAGCACAAAACTGGCACCAAAATAGTACGGATATTAGCAAAAAGATACAAGAAATAATACTGTAGAAAATGTAGAATGATAGAATTGGAGAAGAAAACGAAACTAGGTATTAGACTGCCTAATAGAAGGGAGCGGCGCACAGTGGAACAGATTCAAAAAATAGTGAGACATAAGTATTAGCATCGAAACCTTAAGACATAGCGTAATAGTTGCTTCAGAAAAGTTTCTTCATTCAAAAAGCATTTTCTAGTGGTGAAAAAATATTCGGACATTAGGGTGTCCCTAATCAGATACAAACGATATTTTCTCTATTTTAAGTCAAACATGATTGCTATTCACAGAAAAGTTGTAGCTAAACTATTTTCGAGAAACTTTGTTGAATACTGAAGATTTCTATCTCTTACATGAAAGAAGTTAAAGAGCCAAACTCTTAGGGACACCATTAAAAACAGTTTTTTTTATCTAGCTCCTTATTAACGCTTCGTAAGCTTTTCAAATGTTCTATGATATTATTAATCACATCAAATTGCACATTTTCGTCGAAGACAGTAGAGCTCTATCTTTTTCCATTTAGAAGCTAACACTGGTTTTTAACCTTTTAATGTAATCTTTAATCTCTAGCTTTAGCAGCTAATCTCACTTATTTTTTGTGAATCAATTTATGCATTATCCCACCATGTACAACTTAGGGCGGAACAATGTATTGCAGTTAAACAGCATTTTATATAAATCGATGAATGTGTTGTAGTTTAGTTTTGTAATTTTAGTATTTTTGTCTTTTTTCTATTTTTTTTCTATTTTTTATTTTCACTCTACTCATTTTTTTATCTTCATTGGTTGAAAGAACTGGTTCTTTTAGCAGTTTCACCGAACGGCATAGTTTTTTACAGACTTCTGTATGGAAGATATCAACGGATCGGAGCATACCGTAAGTCTGTTAAAATATCTTGATTTGTGGTTTCCACAAAGCACATTCAAAAACTATGTTAAATCAAATATTCATACGGTGCACACATTCTTGCTCTAGGTTCCCAAAACCTTTTTATGTCCTTATTTCGACAATCTTGAGATTCTTTCGACAATGTACCAATCGGAAGATCGGTAGCTTCTACGATTGCTGCCTCATGGATTAAAATGCGGTGTACGCTGACGGGTTACACATTTTGCCGTAGGTTATATATTTTGATATTCACTAGTTTTTCGCGAAAAAAAAACAATTAATTAAAGCATTGACAGGTTTTGTATCTGGTAATCAGATTACCGTTACAAAATTTGCTGATTTAATTCAGAGAACATGCGAAAGCAGTACAAAACTATTGTTTCCATAGCTTTCAGCTTAAAATAAATGGTTGCCTTCATGGTATTTTTCTCAGATATTCCACAGTGTTCCGCCCTAAGTTGTAACAAACAGCATTTAAGGGTAAACGGGGTAACAACGCCCGCCGGGGTAAAACCGCCCACCATGGTTTTACAAGCTCTTGCTCAAATTAGTGATAAATGCTGATGATAGTCATATTACTGAATGCGTACGCAATATTTTATAATACCTTGTACAGCAATATCGTATAAACTATCGGAGAAATAAATAAAAACAGATTTTTCGTTATAATCGTTTCGTTTTTTATAACTTTATTCTCGCAGAACTTAGGGTTTATTTTATTCAAAACGTTAAAACTTGTAGTAAATCCAACCCATATCGCATCTCTGATCCTGTCTTCATCCGACAGTACCTAAATTAGGTAACTGTTCATGCAGTTTTGTTGAAATTGATAGTGAAATGTGTTAATCGGTCATTTGGGGGTAAAACCGCCCACAACGAACGGCGCAAGACCGTCGTGCTAATGCTTGTATAATGCTTGTGCGATAAGATTTTTTTTTTTATTCGCTTAAGATTCATCTGACGTTGTTGTCTACATGAATAAAAAACACTTACTTTATTACTTATCTAAAAGCACTAGAGAGCAGTAGTTGTTGCTTAAAATTACTACACGAAACAGAGAAATCGAAGAAATTGTATACGCTATTAAACAAACAACACATAACACGAATGGGCTCATTCTGGCCATACTCGGTGCGTCTGAAGTCCGGTTGAAGAAACTCTCTAATCCGAAGAGGGCGTGGGATGGCACTGACGTTGATTTGAGCCAAAATTGCGGGGCAATCCAATTCACCGACTAATACCTTCCCAATGAATACGACCCTTTCAATTTTTCGTCTTCTCTCCAATGTGTCCATATTCAACAAACGACAGCGGTCTTGGTACGGAGGCAGATTAAATGTGTCTCTACAGGTTTTCCAAAATTTTAAATCTCGTATATTTCGCGTTACGCGATTAAAATTTTCCTACAATATTGGATTGTTATTATTTTTATATAATTACAGGGTATTTGTAAACTTAAGTTTGTGCGCTTTCTAATGTTTACAGGAATTTAACCTTCGCGAATGCCGAGCTAGGACTTAGATCATTCCAACATCTAGATTCGTAAGCGAAGCACTTAGTTGAAGATACATTTTTAATTGGCATATAATTACTTACGTATGAGGAAATATAGACTGAGTAAGCTATTAGCTTTTTCTTGAGTAGAAATCACTTACTCTAACCTATAGATTGTACATTTTTAGATTAAGTTTAACTCACTTAATTAAACTTTAATAGACTTACTTTAGATTAAGCACAAATTGTAAATAGGTTGTAAATATTAGCACGTAAGAACTAATTAGTTTAAGTATAACTTTTATACGGTTTTGAAATCAGCAAAGTGAAATTTTAAATTAGATTTCCAATCACTTGTAGGCACGTAAACAATCTTTTCCGATGACAAGACGTTTTAGCTCGATTACCATGATTTGCAGTTTTACGCAGCTGTCGCAATTGACAGTTCTATCGTTCTGAGAGTATGACGGTCGTAGCACGGTGAAGTGCCGCTTTGCCAATGAGATACGAGTAGGTGCAGCGTTACACAAAGGGCATGCGCAACACCATGGGAGATATTTAAGCGCGTGTAGAATAAATTTGTGCTAAACGGCTTCCAATCTTGACGACCAGATACCTGTGTAAGGGCTCCACACCACAGCTACATATTCAATTACGGATCGCACGAGAGAGTAGGAAAGAGCGCGCAGGCAATATGGATCCCGAAATTCGTTGGTGACTCGAAATATAAATCCCAAATTTCTGTTGGATTTTGCAATTATGTAAGAGTAGTGCTCACGGAACGAGAGCTTTTCATCAAGGTGTACACCGAGGTCTTTGATAACGGAGACTCTATCCAATGACTCGCCATCGATGTTGTAGTTCCATGTAATCGGACTCTTTTTGCGGCTGAAAGAGATGACCGAGCATTTACGCACACTGATGGTGACCTCGTTTGTTTTGCTCCAGTCGACGAAGATATTGACAACCCGCTAGAGCTCGCGACAATCTTCAATGGACTTAACACTGAGGAAGAGTTTCAAATCGTCTGCATACAAAAGTCTGCATCCTCTAGGTAACACTGCGCATACATCATTGAAGAATAGTGAAAAGAGCAAAGGTCCCAGATTGCTCCCTTGTGGGACACCAGATCGATTACAAAATGAACTTGACTGTGCGTTTCCTAGCCTCACAGAAAGACGCCGGTTAACTAGATATGATCTTAGCCAGTCTACAAAGTTAGACACCGCACCCATGTGCTTTACTTTGGCCAACAGCAAATCATGGTCCACACGGTCAAAGGCCGCCTTCAGGTCTGTGTAAACAGTATCTATTTGAGTACCGTTTTCCATATTTTGAATGCAGTGTGATGTAAACTCTGTGAGATTTGTAGTAGTCGATCGTCCTGGAAAAAATCCGTGTTGGTCACAGGAAATGTGACGCTTAGCTTCATGAAATAAAAGCTTATTTACAAGAGTCTCCAGTAGCTTAGATCCTGCGCATAAAGAAGTAATTCCGCGATAGTTTACTACAACTGTGCGATCGCCTTTTTTGAAAACAGGAAATAGAAACGATTCCTTTCAGGCATCTGGAAATGTTGACTGACTCAACGACAGGTTGCATGTTACGGTTAAGGGTGTACATAGAGATTCTGCACAGTTTTTGAAGATGATTGGAGGTATACCATCCGGTCCCGGTTGCAATGACGGTTTAAGCTTCTTGATTGCTGCTGCAATATCTGTTTCGTAGAAGCGAATATCCCGCTTGTCGAGTATTTCCTCTGGAACATTTTGAAGAGCTTCGTCGATTCTTCGTGCAGCAACTTTTTCAGTCTTAAAGACACTAGAGAAATGATTTGCAAATAAGCAACAGATTTCATCAACAGAGCTCGCAGTGTCTGCCGCATGTGACATTACCGATGGGAGGCCTCGCTCTTTCCGTTTTCCATTCATAAACGACCAGAACCGTTTGGGATTCCGCTTCAGGCTTCGTTGAGTACGCTGCACATGTAAAGTGTAAAGCAGTTGATTGTAGATTCTGTAGCGGTTACTGGCTAATACGAATTCTCGTCTCGTATACGGGTTGCGATGGTTAGAGTAGTGCCGAAGCGCTTTAGCACGTCCTCTTTTTAATTCTCGTAATCTCCGATTGGCCCATGGAGGTTTCTGTTGTGGACGAGCGACAGGCACGTGAAAACTGAACATTTCATTTAACGTGTGTAACAGATAGTCAACCGCTTCATTGACATTGTTGGCATTGTACAATGGGGCCCAATCAACCATCATTAAGGAACGGTTCAACGCAACAAAATTAGATCTTCGGAAGTCGAACTGAAATTCCTCCTCAGGTTCGGCAAATGAGGCAGGCATGGAACAATTCACGGTGGTTGTTATAGCTGGGTGGTAGGAATCAAGGTCTACAAGCGGTTCAACAGCCTGGAGTACAGCGCATTCACGGACGACATACTCATTTACAAAAACTAAATCGAGTATACGATTTCGGTTGTTCACAACCGAATTCATCTGCTTCATGTCTAATAATGACATACCGTCGATAAGAACTGAGCTGGGACCGCTAAATAGAGATGTCGATGAATCTGGGAATAACCAATTTTCAGTGCCTTTTTTCCAGACGAGACCTGGCTGGTTATAATCACCATACAGAAGATGGGCATCATGAGTGTCCAGTGAATTGACAACAGCGTCAACACATTCAATGTTCCGTGCAAGGTAACTAGAATCTACTGCACATTCAGGGGAAACATATGCTGCGCCAATGAATACATTCCTATCGGTAGTGAAAATGCGAACCCATAGATGTTCAATGTCGTCATTGCCAGTTAAAGTTGGATTTTTTTTCGAACCCAGACGGTTCGACACTGCAATAAGGACGCCTTCGCCTCTCTTTTTCCCGGTACTATCTACATCACGATCCCTACGGTGTACAGTATAACGATGGCCAAACAGTTGCGGTGAAAGGAATTCCTCATTTAGCCAAGTCTCAGTAAGAACGATTACATCGTAGTCCGCATCCAATACAGCCAGATAAAATTTGTCGACTTTCGTACGGAGCCCTCTTGTGTTTTGGTAGTAGATGCTGAGAGTACTCACCGGAACTGGCATAGCGTCGTTGGTGTGTGTAGCAAAATCCGAAATTGCACTCGCGTCACGTGGAGATCCCGAGCTGGAAGCGGGAAAAGGAACACGACTATCAGCTGCTGGCAGGAACTCGGGGGATCTTATGATGCCAACATCAATGCCACTCATATGATATTGAGGTGATGACTGTCCAGAAGTTGGTAGAGGTTGAAAGCAGCAATCAGAGAGGGAGTCGTAAGCAATGGAAACTTTGCTGATAACAGGTTCACTGCAGCTGTAACGTAAGAAGGAATCAGGCAGATGGACGATACTGGAACTCGCATACTTGCCTGAGAAAGGTTTACGGGAGTACCCGTCACCAGCCACGACCAAAGAGCCAGGACGACTTTGTTGGCAGGAACAATCACGAGGATCCGGGCGGTTATCTTGACAGGAACTACAGTCAACTTTCGTTCGTTGGGCTATCTTTAACTGGGCTACGTTTTAATCGGGCTCCCGTTAATTGGGCTATAGCCCATCTAAAACGAAGTCAAACGTCATTTCTGACAGCGTATTTTTTCTTCCGAGGGGCTCTTGAATATAGTTCATTCAAGTGTAAAAAATAATTTATATAGAAAATATTAAAATTAATTGAATGGAAAACAATTGCATAATATCGTTTGCCGATCCCTTATGAACTTGACCCTCCTATTTTTAGCATCACGGTGAAACAATTAAAAATGCCAGTATATATTAACATTGTAGCATGAAATTCAGCTATTTACTTGTTAAACAATCTAGAACTAAATTTCAACAATGAAAAGATTAGGTTCCTCTTTGATTCTGTATTTAACATAAGTGTATATTTTTATAAACCTTTCTGTGACGATATCGACAAAAACAATCGATATATCCCTCGGTTTTGACATCTCAGCCCAATTAACGAAAGTCTTTCACTAAACGGGCTAAGAGCTTAGTGCAATTAGCGAAAGTTGACTGTACCAGGATGCGCGGCTTGGTCGGGTGGCTCAGTTATGCACTAGTTGCTAGCAGGAATAGTCGATGCGCTGTTTTGCTAATTTTAGCCGTTTTTTATGAAGCGGGCAGTTGTGACTCCAGGCAGCATGGGCAACGTCGAGCGGTTCTTCATTCGGCTTGCAGAGACGGTTTTGTTCTTTGCAATTGATGCAAACTTCAGTCTGTGACGGACAATCGCGGACGTTATGCTCTCCGGAACACTTGGGGCAGCAGAAAGTATTTTGACAGGAAGATGATTTATGGCCGAATTGCGAGTACTTGAGACAGCGCATTGCGTCGATGACTTCGTAGATCTGGCATCGTTCCCATCCGATATAGACACACCGTGACTTCATTAATGAATCGAAAGCCACTGCATTGCATTCAAAAAAGGCAGTGAATGTTTTACCAGAAACGTTATTCACTTCGTTTATTCGCAGCAACTTCATCTCAGCCGACTCAGGCAGACGATTTTGTTTTTTTCAGCTGGTCGGATATATTGTTAGGTTCCTCGATAATGCCAACAATTTTGACTCGCGGTTTAAGAGGTTTCCGGGTGTCGATCTCGTATCTATCAGAGAGTGACTCTCGAGCCACACGCACCATTTTGTTTGCAAGTTCATTGGAATAACATCGAACAACGACATCACCATTATCACGATAGCGCACATCCTTAACCGCGTAGGAAACTGGATTAAATTTACTACGCACGTCTTGTTCAGTGACTTCAACCGATTGCGTTTGCTTTGGTTTAAAAATAACAGTCTGCTCAATCAGCTTTAGTTGTTTTGGCTTACTTTTTAAAATAATTGCATAGTTTGGACCAAAGAATCTCAGATTTACATAAAACAATGTAAATGTGCTTAACTTGTAGCTGGTAGACTGTCTGAAAAAATCTAAATCGTCAATTTTCCCTGCGGGCGCAAAGGACATTTTCTTGTTTTCTCGAATATAGCTTTCTTCAACAATTCCTCCCTCTTGGAACAAATATCGTGGAATAAACATTTTTTTACGAAAATATAGCAAATTTTCTTAGCAATGCAAAAATAATATGTATCTGGTTTATCAATCAGAACAATTTGAAATGTCAAGAAATGACCCACCGGATCAATTGCAGGAGTTTTAATACCCGTATTGTTATATTTTATCTTAGATCTTCTCTAGTCCTTAAAGATTGACTACAGGATGCCTAACCCGATCCATCTTGTTGTCTAAGGAAACTACACGGTATCAATTTCAAGATTGTTGGTGCCTATATTACTGATATTCTTCCAATATGAGTGGTTGCCGGACACTCTTTCGAAATTGCGAATCTTGGGGAACAACGTATTGTTTGATGGCAAACTGGTTCAATTTGTTTAAATAAGATAAATTCAGGAATCCAATGCCACCAGTTTCGTTGAAATCGGTTGAATATTGTTAAAGTTATAGGCTATGGCGGTTTTACCCCGTTAGTGGGCGTGATTCACCCCGCATGGAAAAAATACTCTATTTTTTGGACGTGTTTCCAAATCGCAATAAAAAATAGAAAATCATTATAAATATTTATGTTTTTATTTTTTACATGTAGGTAATAGATCAATTGTTCATTTAAAGCAGATAAATTAGAAATTGAGCTACAACTTTTTTTACACAGGTGGTTTTGCTTGAGGTGGCGGTCTTGCCCCGCCTACCCTTACATGAAAGTTGCTAGGTAGATAAATTCGATTCTGCAGTAATTCTACTTGCATACAATGGGAAACCTTTGAGGTGATGGTGGCTAACCCCATACATACATACATACATACATACACAAAGGACAATGTATCATTAATTTTAGTAAGCCATCAATTCAATTTTAGTAAGCCTTCAAGTATCTTTGTCTTTTTTTAACAACTTGAGAATTAAATTCCAAAATTTTAGTTGCCACCCGTTATTCCTAGGTAGCTCTCGGGTTTTTCCATTCCGATTCCAACTCGGTTTTTCCACGTATTAACGATTTAAAAAATGTATCCAAGAAAATTACCTATGTCGATCAAGTAGGTAGCGATATCCTTAGAAATACAATTCCACACACATGGCCAAATGAGAGGTAATGAAAAACAGGTAGAATTGATATTGCTATAGAAAGGAAATTCTCGTACCGTTATTTATTCAGTCGTTTTCCGATCGCAGATAGTGAATAGTTCGATAACAGTGCTTATTACACTTATATTAAAACCCGTTGAAAAATCATCATGAATGGTATAGAGCAAAACAAGGCCCGTTCTCAGTTCGAAACAATCGTCGTGGCCACTGAAAACGAGATAGCCACTCTGAATGTGCAGCTCAACCCTTCAACCACTTTCCCGATGCAGGCCGAGATTGAGGACCCAGAAATTGTGTGTCCAGAGGCCACTAGTGAGGAAAGCATCACTATCATGCGGCAACTGTCTACCAGAGTTACGGAGATGGAGCGTCATATTGTCGAGATGAAGGATATGATGGCAACTTATTTTCGTACGCCGTCCAAATCGACTGCAGATATCAACGGCGAAACCTCAAGCTTGAAGGATGCTCCAACATTGGTTGCAAATCCAAGAGTTCAACCCGCTGGAGTAGAAGTAAAAATAGACATTTATTTTGATGGCTCTCATCTAAATAAATACATGGCAAAATTGTATCCAACTCGTACGCCATCTGCTGCTGAGCTGGCGAAGGATCTTGGATTACCCTCAAACTGGGTGGATCGTACTCTCCCCATGTTTGTCCCAGGCAGAATTAGCGAACAACAATTCAAACATCTATGTTTGTTGTATTGCATTTCAAGGGCACAACATAAGTACCCGGATTTGGCGGCGGTCTACAAATATATAATGGATGACGTCAAAGCTAGTCCGACTGGAGCTATGGGAATAATTATGGAACGTGTCACTCAACCAAAAACAATTTTGTCTTCTGTTGAAGCTAAAGCCAAGCCCTCCATTGAAGACGATCTAGATGGTCTTTATGCAGAAGTGGAGCATGATAAGGTACAAATAAGGGCCCTGGAGCTTAAGCTGGCTGATTTGACTGCATCATTTTATAAACAGCAACGCGATGCTGTCGAGATAAAAGAAATGGTGGCAGCTAATTGTAGCAAGCTGTCAGAATTGATAGCAG
This sequence comes from Sabethes cyaneus, assembly GCF_943734655.1. Lineage (NCBI taxonomy): Eukaryota > Metazoa > Arthropoda > Insecta > Diptera > Culicidae > Sabethes > Sabethes cyaneus. Next base: position 145,661,176 of record NC_071353.1, on the reverse strand, counting down.
ATCTGAACGGCAAGACTCCCGCCGTAGTGCCACAAGCAGTGGTACAAGAACCAGAGAACAGTCACCAGAGACAGTTTGATGGTCTCAATTATGTTGCCAACTTGATAAGTGAAACATCTAGTGAAATATCTGCTGCTGGTGCTGCTGCGAGGAATGAACCAATCGTATATTACAATACAATGGGAGATTTGCTCTATAAGTTCTATTATCAGTAAGGGTAGGCGGGGCAAGACCGCCCCCCTAAGCAAAACCACCTGTGTAAAAAAAAGTTGTAGCTCAATTTCTAATTTATCTGCATTAAATGAACATGTAAAAAATAAAAACATAAATATCAGTAATGATTTTCTATTTTTTATTGCGATTTGGAAACACGTCCAAAAAATAGAGTATTCTTCCATGCGGGGTGAAACACGCCCACTAACGAGGTAAAACCGCCATAGCCTATAACTTTAACAATACATATTCAACCGATTTCAAAGAAACTGGTGGCATTGGATTCGTGAATTTATCTAATTTAAACAAATTGAATCAGTTTGCCATCAAACAATACATGGTTCCCCGAGATTCGCAATTTCGAAAGAGTGTCCGGCAACCACTCGTATTTGAAGAATATCAGTAATATAGGCACCGACAGTCTTGATATTGATACCGTGTAGTTTCCTTAGACAACAAGATGGGTCGGTTTAGGCATCCTGGAGTCAATCTTTAAGGACTAGAGTGGATCTAAGATAAAATATAACAATATGGGTATTAAAGTTCCTGCAATTGATCCGGTGGGTCATTTTTTGACATTTCAAATGGTTCTGATTGATAAACCAGATACATATTATTTTGGCATTGCTAAGAAAATTTGCTATATTTTCATAAAAATGTTTATTCCACAATATTTGTTTCAAGAGGGACGAATTATTGAAAAAGCTATATCCGAGAAAACCAGAAAATGTCTATAGCGCCCGCAGGAAAATTGACGATTTAGATTTTTTCAAACAGTCTACCAGCTACAAGTTATCACATTTATATTGTTTTATGTAAATCTGAGATTCTTTGCTCCAAACTATGCAATGATTTTAAAAATCTCCTTATCGCACTAGCATTATGCACGACGGTCTTGCGCCGTTCGTTGTGGGCGGTTTAACCCCCAAATGACCGATTTACACATTTCACTATTTATTTCAACAAAACTGCATGAACAGTTACCTAATTTAGGTACTGCCGGATGATGACAGGATCAGAGACGCGATATGAGTTGGATTTACTAAAAGTTTTAATGCTTTGAATAAAATAAACCCTAAGTTCTGCGGGAACAAAGTTATGAAAAACGAAACGATTATAACGAAAAATCTGTTTTTATTTATTCCTCCGATAGTTTATAAGATATTGTTGTACAAGGTATTGTAAAATATTGCGTACGCATTCAGTAATATGACTGTCATCAACATTTAACACCAATTTGAGTAAGGTCCTGTAAAACCATGGTGGACGGTTTTACCCCGGTGGGCGTTGTTACCCCGTTTACCCTTACATGCAGACTGCTAGCAGTGTTCAGAACGGCATTGTATTCGATAGTTAATCATTCATTATTTTTATAGAAAGAACTTGAACTTTTGTAGCTTGAATTATGGAAGCAAAAGCTGTGAATCGATGGATTTTGTATATAAAAAATAAATAAAATTCGTGAAAGCAAAAAATTCGAGTATATTTTTTGTTATTTGATTAATGGTATTAATCGAACGATTAACGATCACAATTCAAGTTTTTTTTGTTTGTTTGCGCAGGGTTCAACGAAAAAGAAGTAGTATGGAAAGGTAGTTCAACTTAGCTTTGCAGCAATAAGCATTTACGACGCCTCAGTGAAATAATAGTTTTTAAAATGTTAGGGTAACCAACCTATTTTGGACCCCTTCAGCAGCTGTACATAATTTGGACACTTCCATTTGATTTTGCTGTAAGTGTCCAAATTATGTACAGCTGTTGAGGGGTCCAAAATACGTTGGTTCCCCTAGTTACCCCTCGGCATTACGTAATCTTTAGTAACCCACCTAAAACAGTGTCTAATCGAGCGCGTATCTGAGCGGATTTAAAATAAATGTACTCTTTTAAGGTGAATGTCGTCAGAGTCTAGCTGTTTTTTACTGATTTCAGTATTTGTTGCCACTATCGTTTTGTTTATGCTATGGCACTTTTTCCAGCAGAACAGGATTGCTAGTAGTAGGTAATAATCTGTTATGAACTATTATGAAACGTAGAATCGCACATCTATTTTTGCTGTTGAACTATATCCGACAGTAATTCTACCACATAAAATGAATATTTATAGGTATATTATCGACACTTTACGACGACCCTTAATTTAATAGCGAAAATAATTGGTCAATTTCATGCTCAAATGCTTACGTTGGCATGACTCCATATATACGTCCGTTTCCTTGGTAACGTACAACAACGACGGTCGTGGATTCTAAATTGCAATCGAAACGAAGTAAAGTTGTTCATATCAAGTCAAGCGAACGGTTTGGGCAAAACCATGCATTATAATATCTTACCAAATAAATGTTCGGGTGGTAAAATAAAGGTTTCTGTGTCTCAAATTAAGTTTCGCGAGTGATGTGACGAATGAAACGACCGAAAAAAACTACAAGGTATACAGCCCTAAGGGTTGTACGAAAGGGTGACGTAGGACTATATCAGATCATTAGATCAAAGACTAATGTAGACTCCATTTCTGGCATATGTATGTTTATAAGAATCTGTGGCTTTGAGTGCCATTAAGAGAAAAAGTGAAATATTCAGATTTAAATCTTCATTGAATGGTGGCTTTGAAGATATGTGGACGGGGGTTCATAAGTACAACGCCTGCAACCATTGAGACATAAAGATTTCTTTTAAAAACCACTTGTGTGCATCATAAAGGTTGAAATAGTACCCCACGTTCATCGCAAATATAACGTGCCATTCGAATGTCCTTCTCTTTTGGCATGAATGGCAACAGCAACGTAAGTTAACGGCATCGATTCACTGTCTTTTGCTCCGAGAAGGTTTTACTTTCACACCTTACCGCTTGTTACATAGCAGAAAATATGGCACATATGCAAAAATTTGTAGTCCTTATCCTCCTACCACAGCGGTGAGGGGTCTCAAATCATCACAAAATAAATTCATGCCTCCAAAAACCCCCACATGCCAAATTTGGTTCCATTTGCTTATTAGTTCTTGAGTTATGAGAAAATTTGTATTTTATTTGCATGGAAGCCCCCCTCCTAAACAGGGGAGGAGTTATAATTCATCATAGAAAAAATTCTTGTCTTCTGAAACCTCCACATGCCAAATTTGGTTCCATTTCCTTGATTAGTTCTACAGTTATGAGGAAATTTGTATTTCATTTGTATGGGAGCCCCCCCTCTCAGAAGGGGAGGGGTCTCTGTACACCATAGAGAAAATTTTTACCTAGAAAAACCCTCACATGCCAGTTTTGGTTCCTATTGCTTGATAAGTTCTCGTGTTATGAGGAAATTTGAATTTCATTTGTATGGGAGCCCCTCCCCTCTTAAAAGGGGAAGGGGTCTCAGTACAGCATAGAAAAAAATCCTACCTTCTGAAACCCCCACATGCCAAATTTGGTTCCATTTGCTTGATTAGTTCTCGAGTTTTAAGGAAATTTGTGTTTCATTTGTATAGGAGCCCCCCCACACTCTTACGCCCTCTTTGAAATTGCTCTCTTACCCCCCCTCCCATAAAATTGCTGGTCATTTTATCTATCCAACGACATATAAATTGTTCAGTTTCATTCAGTAGTTCAATAGTTATTAGCATTTGAAATCTTTCATTCAAACGTTACACTTCTATTTTCGTTTTCACAAAGTGCTACCCAGTCCCAGTATAATAAACAAAGACGTAGTCCTACGCCAAAATTAATGAAAAATCGACGGCGAAAAAGTGAAAATATAGTGATGAATTTTAATTGGGCAGAAATCTTAGTATTTAGTGTAATTTATGCCACAAAAAGTAATAGAACCTATAGAATGTTTAGTGCTTCGAGTTGTAAGATCTTATTAGGGCTAGCAGCCCAAGTAACCAGTAAGCACTAAACACTAGTCCTTGGACAACATTTTATAAGCATACAGAACTATGATTAAAAGCATATTTTTCTTTATATACTTCTGTAAAACTCACATAATGCTAAAAAGGCGAAATAACGGGTTGTTAAAATGCTACGCCACAAGCATCCAATAAGCATTATCAGTGTTTGTTTGAAGCTTAAACGAAACGTCATTTTGTCTACATTATCGACGTATCGAAAAAGAATCGATGGCATATCGTTTGCTTGTTATGATAAATAAAAATAGATTCGGTCGGGATTTAAAAAACAAAAAAAAAGCTAGCGATTTTTTTTTGCTGCATCTCAAGGGGAGCAGGATAAACAGGACCATTTCTGGAAATGCTGAATAATCTTACCACCTAGACAGGGCTCGAACCGGGAGTTAGTCATGCAACCTCATTCGTTTCCTTGCACCTTTGCTATCTAAACCATAGCATATGTGATTGAGTGAGGTGAAATTAGTCGTATTTAAATCTTGGTGATATTCCCTCTCATATCATAGCTACTTGTCCTGCATTACCAATAGGGTAGAAAAAGACGGCAACCGTCAGATAGAAGAGGGCACAAATAGTGGCCGCAGAATAGCAAAATAAGAAGTCAAGTACAAGCCGTTCATCAACACTTACGGCTCGTTTTAATGCAATTGACTAAATGCATTATATTGTTACATTATATGCGCATATATTGCTTTTTTTAATACTGATTTACGTTAATGCTTCTATGCATCAACAATGTTAATATACGTTTTATAAGCATTAAGATTGCTAATATACAAAAGTTTGGCTCTTGGGATGCAGAATTATTTCCAATATACGGTTTTAGATTAATGCTTATGGTTACTTGGGGAATTGGCTGCGTTAATGTGAGATTAAATTAGATTAGATTAAAGTTTTCCAAAACTTCGGCATCACTGGATATGAGCGCAGCAGCTCTGACAGCTTTTGGTAAACAAACATAATTGCAACAAATATTCGTTGTGAATTTCTCTACACTCTGCACTCTGGTCACTTTGCACTGTATGTTGAATTATTTGCAGTTGATTATTTTGAAATAATCATCAAATGGCCCCGAAACGTATCTATTTTCTCACTTTTCTTCTGCATCTGCTGTTTGGTAACAGTAGTTTCCCGTGGGAGCAAGCATGCAAGCAACCAAAAGTTCGAATTTCGCTTTAGAAACGAACTCTGAAATTGGTTCAAATTTAGTTCCGTAGAATTTTCTTGCTGAATAACAAGACACTGCATTTGTAAACCGAACTTCATTCCCGATAAAGTACTGTTAATATTTGTAGCAACGTAAAAGTTCAACATGCAGCTTAAAAGTTCAATATGCGACTTGAAAGTTATCAAGAGTTCGGATAAAGGTGTCTAAGGAAGGTTAACAAGCTTTGTGTCTATAGATCTATAGCTTGCTAAGCAGCTCCATTTGTAAGTAACTAAGCGAACTATAAAGTTGCCTTGAGTTCGCTGCATAGAACGATAAGCAGCTACTAAAGTAAATTTGTCAAATATTAATAAAAAGCAAATAGACCAACCTTTTGTTTTAAGTCTTGACATTTTAAGAAATGCCAGGAATATATATTATATATTAATATTTTTGGGGGGAAAGAGCGGAAAGGTGAATCGATAGTTTTTATTCTTTAGTATAATTCTTTGAGCATGATATAGAAAAAAATAAAATTTATGAAAGCAAATAATAGGAGTATTTTTTTGTTATCCGTTCAATTATTCGAACGAATAACGGACACAATAGAGGTTTTCCGTCGAATTTCTTTCACTAAATGTTCGGTTTTGACTCTTAGAAATGATACCCATATAAAACTTTCTTTAATAAAGCCTCTAACTACTGTAAAAATGAAAAACTAAAATGCGTATATTTCAACCCGTCACTTCTCGGATGTATTACATGCCTTTTTGTAGGGGAGTGTCGTCGTGGTTGGGCCACGTTTTGGAATTCGCCCAATTCGCTTTCGTTTCCAAATGAATTTTG